>NW_026782224.1:1545000-2124082 GCF_031769215.1 Ylistrum balloti | reverse complement strand
AAGTCTTGAAACTATTTTGAAAAAAAGTGCCATGGCGGCAGTGCCCAGCTTGCGCGTCGACGTCGAGCCTAAATTCAATACATGCGATGGCTCGTTTCAAATGAATTGTTGCAAAAATGCAATTGCTAGTTCAGTATAGGTATTGATATTAAATTCAGCATATATATAGTGATACTTACCTACATAAAGTTACCCGCCATCTTCTTTCAGCCGCCGTCTTCTTTCCGGGTCAGCACCGAGCACCCCAGCTGTTTCCGTCAAAATTTTATGCTACTCTAAATCATTCTTATTTTAGTTTCATTCTTATTTTCAACTACATATTTCAATATTTACAAAAGTTTTCAACAGTATTAAACGGGATGAAAATTTTCAAAAAAAAAAAAGAAAGATATGACACCCACAATGCATCGCGCGGAAAAGAAAGTTCAGCCGCCATATTGGCATCGCCTCGTAAAATTTACCACCATAAAACGTGAGTCTTTGTCATTGTATTTACAAATTTCGATGCCTGGTTATCATTAATACACAACACAAAACGTTTTCTTGATGTACAAGTAATGAAGAAAATGTCGATAAGGTTGTTTCGTTTAATGACTAGCATCAGCAACTTGTAGGGGCGATAATCCAATGATTACGGTAATGTCCGGCAGATGGAGTAGGAGTAAACTTTCGATTTATGAACCAATGAAAACGAAGTACAGATACTCAGGCCCAGGGACGACAGCAACATGCTGAAGAGCATTGAAAATGCTCTTAGCACCAGTCTTCTGTTCAAGGATAAATCTACAACGTACATATTGATTAGAATACACAATTGCTTGGTATAAGGGTTTCTTACAAGGGAAGTAACTGTCTTTAAAATCAGTATCAGTTTGACAGGGCACTGTAAATGATACAAATCTCCTCACCATTTCATCGTCAACAAGTACAATAAAGACAAGAGGCCCATGAGCCTTTAACATTCACCTGACTACAAAAACTTTCATCAGGAAGAAGGATTCTTCCTAAGAAGCTGTTTTCCGTGATGCATTTAGTAGTTTTGGTGAGGAGTAGGTAACTGTAACAAGTGTTACCTATTATTTGACAGTAAAGTTGGAGCTCAATTCAATTGCTGAAATTTGAGAAGTTTGAAATTTGAGGTTTTTTAATGTAAAATCAATTTTCATGATGTAATACTAACCATAACTTTAGTATGCAAATACAGTACCTACACCCATCTTTGTATCCCAACAACAAAAGATTCAAAAGAAAAACAATCCCGCCCTCCCTATGATCCATGAGCCATCACGGCAGGAACGCAGAGTGATCTCCCTTCCTCTAATAACCTTTATGGCGTTCCCCACAGAGGGGCAGCCAGGCAGATAAGGAAGAGGGGAGGATAGGGTGGGACTCCATAAAGTTATGGTAAGTATTACATCATGAAAATTGGTTTTACATTAAAAAACCTCAATTTCATTTCAGTAATAATTACCATAACTTTAGTATGCGAATTCGTCTTACCGTAGTGGTGACTAGAAGCCAGGCAGCCCCTCCAGCACAACCAAAGTAGTAGGGAGGGAGAACAGAGTGCCAAAGTGAAGGAAGGGACCTCTCTGTGAAAGAGCAGGTGTACCCACATGCCGCCGTACGGAAAGACATGGCCCGGGCTAAAGAGGAGGCCCAGCCACTGACTATCCCACCACCAAAGGTCCCAATGAATACAGGCCTTCTGAGTGGGAAGCTAGGGATCGCAGATAAAAATCTATGAAGGTATCCCTGCCCTGCCAGAATGCTGCAGACATGACCTCCTGAAAAGAGGACCCATTGAGAGAAGGGCCCAGGATGAAGCAAGGGCCCTGACCTCGTGAGACCGCGCTTTCGCTCTCGCCCGAGCCAGATCATCAAAATGCTCGTTAGCATACTAAATCACCTGGCAAACCCATCTGGAAACCGACTGGGAGGAGATATCTTGTTGTCCCTGTTTGATGGGCAAAACAGACAGGATTGAGAGCCCCGCCCCCTCCCTGGTTTTATCAAGATAAAACCTAAGAGCCCGACAAGGACAAAGCAACCTATCTCGCTCCTCCAAGCTAGTCACAGCCAGGATCCTGATGGGATTGTGCGAGAACCCCGGAACCTGATTCTTCGCTAAAAACAACTCTATCCAGAGCAAAGCCTCTGATTAGGGCAGAAAGAGAGGAGGACTAACCTATCTCCTTCCTGCCATAACAAGCACGAACTCTGGCAATAGCTGTACGATAGCCAGCAATAGTGCCAGGTGCCAGATAGAGGTACCTAAACAGAGAGATTAGGAAGTCCGCAATCAAATGCAGAGGCTTCGAATGAATAAGCTTCCTTGCCGACACACCAATCACAGAAGATCATCCAACGTGACTGGTAGACGGCAGAAGAGGAAGCCCTGATTGATTGCTCAATGCAATCTGACACCTCTTCAGAAAAGCCTGCCTTGGTGTGGCTTCCAGAGACAGCCTCAACGCATGAAGGTGGAGGATCTCTGGTCAAGGGTGTGTCGTTCTGGGCCAAGGCTGACGAAGGAGATTCGGTCTGGTGGGGAGAGCCAAAGGCTCCTCCACCAGAAACGACAAGAGCTCCTGAAACCAAGCTTGCCTCGGCCACAGAGGGGCTCTCAGAAGTAAGGAGCAGTGATGCTCCCAGAACTTCTGTAGCACCCTGCCCACCAGGTTGAAGGGAGGGAATGCATATGCATACTTACCTTCCTATTCCAGAGAAAGGGTGTCCACAGCCCACGCCTTATGGTCTGGGACCGGGGAGACGAAGGTTAGCAGCTGGTTGTTCAGGGAAGTGGCAAACAGGTCTATAATAGGTCTGTCCCACGCCTGACAATTCCCCTTGAAAATCAAGGGACACAGCTGCCATTCCGTCAACACCGGCTGGTGGCGCCTGGAGAGGGTCACCAACACACTCAGCCTGCCAGAAAGATGCTTGACCGCTATGGTCAACTGCATGTCCCGGCAGAGAAGAAGGATGTGGATGGAGAGGGCACACAGGACATGAGACCTGGTGGCCCCTGTCTCTCCAGATATGCGACAACTGTTGTCGGTAGCCACACTTTGGACTGCAGGATACCCCTAAAGGACTGCAGAGCCAAATGAACAGTTTCATCTCGAGTACACTGATGTGCTCTGAGAGCTGTTCG
The DNA here is from genome assembly GCF_031769215.1 of Ylistrum balloti. Classification (NCBI taxonomy): domain Eukaryota; kingdom Metazoa; phylum Mollusca; class Bivalvia; order Pectinida; family Pectinidae; genus Ylistrum; species Ylistrum balloti. The sequence goes on along the minus strand of NW_026782224.1, from coordinate 2,120,925 downwards.
CCAGACCACTCCCCCGAGCGGCATTGGCCATCGAGGTAAGCTCACATTCCTGTCATGAACGCGTCCATGAACAGGATCATAGAGGGGATAGGCTTGGTCAGAGGTACCCCGTGGAAAACGTTCTCCTGAATGGTCCACCAGCAAGAGAACTCCCTGACCAACTGGGTAAGTGGGATCCAAGCCTCCTGGATGACGGAACCCAGTCAGACAGGAGGAACATCTGGAGAGGTCCGATGTGAATCCTCCCTAGGGGGACCACATCTGCCAAGGAGTTGAGATACCCCAGAAAACTGAGGAACCAATATACCTGGACAAGCGACCAAGCGATGAAAGTCAGAGCCAGAGCCCTGACCTTCTCGAACTTCTCCAGAGGTGGAAAGGCTAAGCCCCGAACCATGTCAAAATGGTTCCCCAGGAAGACGAAGTCCTAAGATGAAGGAACCTCTGACTTCTCTGTAGAAGGAATGAAGCTGACTCTGAGCAAGAGTTTCAGGACCAGACAAGTGTCCTTCACTAACGATTCCCAAACCAAAAGAGGCATGAGGGAGTCGTCGAAATAGATGTGGACGTCTATTCTGCATGAGTGAAGGAAACCACCAGTAGCAACTTGGTGAACACCAAAGGAGCTGTCGTGAGCCCCAAGGGCATCGCTGCCTTGGCAGCATGGTCCCTACTTCCTCCTGGAGCACCCGTGCCCTTTCCGAATCCCCGGGAGGAGGAAAGAAACAAAAACGGCCGGGAGGCGAGGGACGAATCCTGAAGAAGGGGAATACCTAGACCCTCCCTGACCACCGACAAAAGCCCAAGCGTCATCTGTAATATCCTGCCACTGGGGAAGGAAAGCAGAGAGACGTCCGCCCACAGGGAGTTCCGGATGGGGCAGATCGAGCCCCTGCCAGACCAGCGAATCGTCTGCCCACCCAGAGCCTGAGCCTGCGGGAGAAGGACATGAGCCCGGGACAGCAGAACCACCGTCCACCTGGCCATACCCTTCGCCTTTCGCGGCCAAGAAGCAGAAGCAGAAATAGTCAGGAACCCTTCTTCTTGCCCCCAGGAGGTTTCTTACCCTTCCTACCCTTCCCCTTGTTGCCGTTGAAGTAAGGCTGGGACTTGGGCTGTGCAGAAAACTGAGCAGCCAAAGACTTCGCCTTCTTCTTAGGAGGCACTGACCCCTGCGAGGCACTGGCCTTCTCAGCCTGAAACCTCTTCACCGGAAGTGCTGAGGCGACCGAGTCCTCCTTCATATCCTTCTGAACCCAAGAAAGAGCTCCCCTGAAACGGGTAGAGCCCTAGAAGGGAGCATTCAACAAGCGGAAACGGCAGGGTTACTGGACTGGGCGGAATTTCAGAACTGAAAACTGCCTAGCCAACACGGCATTGACGAGCAGAGAAACCTGCAAGGCTGCCGTGTCCTGTCGGCTGTTCTGTCTCGAATAACCGACACTCAGGCAAATTGGATACCCTGTATAGACAAACTGTCAGGAAGTCTATGTATGACAGAACTTGGATGGAGAGGTGCAACATTCTCTCCATCCTGTGGTGCTCTTTGGGATCGAGCACCACCTGATCCACTGATTTGCCGGACCAGGCAGCCAGTTGTCTCAACTCCAGCTGTGCTGGTTAAGAGGCCAGCTGCCCGTCATGTGTGGCATAGTCGGAACCTGAACCCTCCGACAATTCACCAACACTGAGCTGCAGACCGACAAACCCGGGAGCGCGGGTAGAAAAGGAGTCCTTCTCTAAAACCAGAGCCCGGGCCGTGGCCAGAACCGAAGACATGATATTGCCTTCTGGCAGAGACCGATCTGAGCGAACGGAAGCCCGAGGAGCCATCAGGGAACCCAGAAGGATGGTGGATTCAGGCGCCGACGATGCTGAGGCGGGCAAACCTCCGCCCTGAGAATCCGGGAGATGTTGGCCCAGAGGACCCGCATCCCCGAAAGCACATGCTGAGCCTCGGCTTCAGCAGTCTCAGGGCCATCTTCCCCTTGTGAACCCTCTTGGCCCAGGAGAAGATTAATGACATCATCTTCCTCTGCCGAGCCCGCACACTCGATGTCCATCTCCTCCTCAATAGAGACTGAAGTCCCCTTGGGAGGAACAGGGGCCGCCAGAGGAGCCATCTCCAGAGAGGGGAACTCCTCTATATGGCGTTTAGATGCAGCGCGACCAACAGCCGTAGCTGTAGGCTTGGGTCGGAGACCCGAAGCAGACCCCTGGGAACAGGAGACCGACGGGTCCACGCTGGAGGCGGAAGTCCTTAAGGTCTGGCAAACCTTTATAGGACCGGCCAACAAGGCCCCCGAAGTAGCAGAACATTGGGGGGATTCCGCACTGCTATAAAATCTCCTAGAGGAGAGACCAACCCCTATGGGTTCCATGAGTGAAGACACATGGGGTAAAACCAAAACCCCTGAGGGAATGGGAACGGTTCAGCGGGCCGGGAGCGACCCCAGAACTGGCCAAGATGGCATGCCTGAGTCTGGGGCTGGACACCCTGTCCAAAGGACCAGGATGAACCGCCACTCCCACCAGGTGGAAACCCAGACATGTACGGGCTAAGCCCGTAACTGCTGAGTAACTGTTGGTACCCAAAACCATCCGCAGGTTGGCCTGGGCGACCTAGGAATAAGTGCCCGCAGGCACCCCTGCTCCCTGAGCCCGGGGGAAAGGGAGACCGGAAACTGGACTCCTGGCCTGAAGCCCCAAACCCTTGGGGGAAAACCCCCTGGGAAACCCTGCACTGGGAAATCTGGACTGGGACGGAAAGTCCCAGAGCCAGAAGCCTGTGAGGGTGGGAAAACAGACCCCACGCTGACACCAGGATTAGTGAACTCAAGTGTCACTAATCCCCGTAGCCACAGACAATCCTGACAAAAAGTCTGTGGCCCCTGACCCTATACCCGAAGGCACAGTTCCGGAGTCAAAGCGGCCCCCACCAATGACACCACCTGGCGCGCCGAGGTCCCTGAAGGAATCAGAGACCTCGACCGGAAGTCCCTTTTCGATGGTAACACCGCCGGCTATCGAGAGCTACCGGCCAATTCGACCCTTGACTGCGCCGAGTCAGGGTCGGGCTGCCCCCCCCCGCCCTACTCCAGGACGCACCTGGACAGGGGGAGCCACCCCCTGCTGAAGGGCGGAGCTCGGTGGAACGAGAGCACCCCCAGCAGGAACGCTACTGGTTCAGAACCTGAGGAGGAGGTCTTAAAAAGCTTACTTCCCTTACCGGAAGAAGAGGACGAATCCCTCTTCCAGTGGAAAGTTAGCTGGAAAGGCATGGGAGCCTAAGCAGCAGACTCCATGTGCAAACAAAGTTCACATAGTGAGGTCTGGCTGTAATGTCGGCAAATGGGACAGGTATCATGGGGTTCCCATTATCTATAGAAATAGGAACATCCATGCGCTGACCCCCGACGTAAACCCGGCACCTTTATCCAGCATCGAAACAATAAAAAATTGTAACAATGAAAACAAGGACAAAAAGTTTTCTAACAATCAAAAAACTACGAACGAGAGCATAAAACCTACCGTACGCAGCAAGATTGTACTGCAAAAAAAAAAAAAGAAAACGGTCGTACAAAACGGCCGACAAAGCAGTAAGAAAACAATTTCAACTTCACGAAAATCCGAGTGACGAGACAAGTAGTCATGCACTCGAACACGCGGAGGAAAAAACACGGCCGGAAACGAAGTTCTCGAACAATCAAAAAACTACGAACGAGAGCACAAAGCCTACCGTACGCAGCAAGATTGCACTGCATAAATAAAACGGTCGTACAACACGGCCGACAAAGCAGCAAGAAAACAAATTCCGACTTCACGCAAATCCGATCAACGAGACAAGTAGTCACGCACTCGATTACGTGGAGGAAAAAACGGCCGGAAATACGGTCAAAATAAACAAATGACAATACTTAATTTCACAATATAAGTTGGGAGATGGGTTTATAGACTACTAATAGAGTAACAATATACTCAAACGACAATGGCAGTACGAAGAAAAGAAGTAAGAAAAGCACTTAGCTCAGTCACCTCCGCACTCGTCAGCAGCCATAAAGGTAAGAGGAAGGGAGATCACTCTGCGTTCCTGCCGTGATGGCTCATGGATCGTAGGGAGGGCGGGATTGTTTTTCTTTTGAATCTTTTGTTGTTGGGATACAAAGATGGGTGTAGGTACTGTATTTGCATACTAAAGTTATGGTAATTATTACTGAAATGAAAAGGTGTTTCACAGGAAAACCACGATTGCGCAATCATATTACGAAACAGCCTTCCTAGCTGCCGTGTCAATTTTTGACCAGGTCGAAAAATAAAAATACTTTGTTGGCTACCTTTTCTTAACATTTCTACCAATTTTTAGCTCAATGGCACCATTAGAACTGGAAAAGAAGTTGAAATTTTTTTTTTTCACGATGGCAGCCATGGCAGCCATCTTCAATTTCAGATATACCCGAAAGACAAGCAGGCAGGCAGACAAACAGACAGACAGACAAACAGAGAGACAGACAGACAATTTTGAGAATCGTAAAAACAAAAGCAAATACACAAATTCCATATTTACAAAAGAATTAATGGAAGTTTATCAGTTTTTGAACCTTCACTGTGTTTCACTCTAAAAGTCCTGAATGCTGGACAGTGAATTTAGAACAAATGGAGAGACAGACAGACAGACAACCTGATCCACATCATTTACAGCTATAAGAATAAGAATATAGATACTTGACACACTTAATGATACTGGACAGACTCAATCCTTTTAGTTTCAATCCTATAGTGACATTCTCTGTGATGAAATCTCAGCCACATTAACAGTATCAGGTAATGTAGGTCTGGTGTTTTCCCTTGTAACTATTGATCTGATATTACAGGAGGATTGGGTGTGTATCACTGTAATAGTACAGGAGGATTGGGTCTGTATCACTGTGATAGTACAGGAGGATTGGGTCTGTATCACTGTGATAGTACAGGAGGATTGGGTCTGTATCACTGTGATAGTACAGGAGGATTGGGTCTGTATCACTGTGATAGTACAGGAGGATTGGGTCTGTATCACAGTGATAGTACAGGAGGATTGGGTCTGTATCACTGTGATAGTACAGGAGGATTGGGTCTGTATCACTGTGATAGTACAGGAGGATTGGGTCTGTATCTGTATCACTGTGACAGGAGGATTGGGTCTGTGTGATAGTACAGGAGGATTGGGTCTGTATCACTGTATAGTACAGGAGGATGGTGATAGTACAGGAGGATTGGGTGTATATCACAGTGATAGTACAGGAGGATTGGGTCTGTATCACTGTGATAGTACAGGAGGATTGGGTCTGTATCACTGTGATAGTACAGGAGGATTGGGTCTGTATCACTGTGATAGTACAGGAGGATTGGGTGTATATCACAATAACAGTACAGGAGGATTGGGTCTGTATCACTGTGATAGTACAGGAGGATTGGGTCTGTATCACTGTAATAGTACAAGAGGATTGGGTATATATCACAATAACAGTACAGGAGGATTGGGTCTGTATCACTGTGATAGTACAGGAGGATTGGGTCTGTATCACTGTAATAGTACAGGAGGATTGGGTCTGTATCACAATAACAGTACAGGAGGATTGGGTCTGTATCACTGTGATAGTACAGGAGGATTGGGTCTGTATCACTGTGATAGTACAGGAGGATTGGGTCTGTATCACAGTGATAGTACAGGAGGATTGGGTCTGTATCACTGTGATAGTACAGGAGGATTGGGTCTGTATCACTGTGATAGTACAGGAGGATTGGGTCTGTATCACTGTGATAGTACAGGAGGATTGGGTCTGTATCACTGTGATAGTACAGGAGGATTGGGTCTGTATCACTGTAATAGTACAGGAGGATTGGGTCTGTATCACTGTGATAGTACAGGAGGATTGGGTCTGTATCACTGTGATAGTACAGGAGGATTGGGTCTGTATCACTGTAATAGTACAGGAGGATTGGGTCTGTATCACAATAACAGTACAGGAGGATTGGGTCTGTATCACTGTGATAGTACAGGAGGATTGGGTCTGTATCACTGTGATAGTACAGGAGGATTGGGTGTGTATCACAGTGATAGTACAGGAGGATTGGGTCTGTATCACTGTAATAGTACAGGAGGATTGGGTCTGTATCACTGTGATAGTACAGGAGGATTGGGTCTGTATCACTGTGATAGTACAGGAGGATTGGGTCTGTATCACTGTGATAGTACAGGAGGATTGGGTCTGTATCACTGTGATAGTACAGGAGGATTGGGTGTATATCACAATAACAGTACAGGAGGATTGGGTCTGTATCACTGTGATAGTACGGGAGGATTGGGTCTGTATCACTGTGATAGTACGGGAGGATTGGGTCTGTATCACTGTGATAGTACAGGAGGATTGGGTCTGTATCACTGTGATAGTACAGGAGGATTGGGTCTGTATCACTGTGATAGTACAGGAGGATATCACTGTGATAGTACAGGAGGATTGGGTCTGTATCACTGTGATAGTACAGGAGGATTGGGTCTGTATCACTGTGATAGTACAGGAGGATTGGGTCTGTATCACTGTGATAGTACAGGAGGATTGGGTCTGTATCACTGTGATAGTACAGGAGGATTGGGTCTGTATCACTGTGATAGTACAGGAGGATTGGGTCTGTATCACTGTGATAGTACAGGAGGATTGGGTCTGTATCACTGTGATAGTACAGGAGGATTGGGTCTGTATCACTGTGATAGTACAGGAGGATTGGGTCTGTATCACTGTAATAGTACAGGAGGATTGGGTCTGTATCACTGTGATAGTACAGGAGGATTGGGTCTGTATCACTGTAATAGTACAGGAGGATTGGGTCTGTATCACTGTGATAGTACAGGAGGATTGGGTCTGTATCACTGTGATAGTACAGGAGGATTGGGTCTGTATCACTGTGATAGTACAGGAGGATTGGGTCTGTATCACTGTGATAGTACAGGAGGATTGGGTCTGTATCACTGTGATAGTACAGGAGGATTGGGTCTGTATCACTGTGATAGTACGGGAGGATTGGGTGTGTATCACTGTGATAGTACAGGAGGATTGGGTCTGTATCACTGTAATAATACAGGAGGATTGGGTCTGTATCACTGTGATAGTACAGGAGGATTGGATCTGTATCACCGTGATAGTACAGGAGGATTGGGTCTGTATCACCGTGATAGTACAGGAGGATTGGGTCTGTATCACTGTGATAGTACAGGAGGATTGGGTCTGTAATAGTACAGGAGGATTGGGTCTGTATCACTGTGATAGTACAGGAGGATTGGGTCTGTATCACTGTAACATCTGTATCACTGTGATAGTACAGGAGGATTGGGTCTGTATCACTGTGATAGTACAGGAGGATTGGGTCTGTATCACTGTGATAGTACAGGAGGATTGGGTCTGTATCACTGTGATAGTACAGGAGGATTGGGTGATAGTATCACTGTGATAGTACAGGAGGATTGGGTCTGTATCACTGTGATAGTACAGGAGGATTGGGTCTGTATACAGGAGGATTGGGTCATCACTGTGATAGTACAGGAGGATTGGGTCTGTATCACTGTGATAGTACAGGAGGATTGGGTCTGTATCACTGTGATAGTACAGGAGGATTGGGTCTGTATCACTGTGATAGTACAGGAGGATCACTGTGGTACAGGAGGATGTATCACTGTGATAGTACAGGAGGATTTGGTATTTATCACATTTATAGTACAGGAGGATTGGGTCTGTATCACTGTGATAGTACAGGAGGATTGGGTCTGTATCACTGTGATAGTACAGGAGGATTGGGTCTGTATCACTGTGATAGTACAGGAGGATTGGGTATCACTGTGATAGTACAGGAGGATTGGGTCTGTATCACTGTAATAGTACAGGAGGATTGGGTCTGTATCACTGTGATAGTACAGGAGGATTGGGTCTGTATCACTGTGATAGTACAGGAGGATTGGGTCTGTATCACTGTGATAGTACAGGAGGATTGGGTCTGTATCACTGTGATAGTACAGGAGGATTGGGTCTGTATCACTGTGATAGTACAGGAGGATTGGGTCTGTATCACCGTGATAGTACAGGAGGATTGGGTCTGTATCACTGTGATAGTACAGGAGGATTGGGTCTGTATCACTGTGATAGTACAGGAGGATAGGGTCTGTATCACTGTGATAGTACAGGAGGATTGGGTCTGTATCACTGTGATAGTACAGGAGGATTGGGTCTGTATCACTGTGATAGTACAGGAGGATTGGGTCTGTATCACTGTAATAGTACAGGAGGATTGGGTCTGTATCACTGTGATAGTACAGGAGGATTGGGTATATATCACAAGGATTGGGTCTGTATCACTGTGATAGTACAGGAGGATTGGGTCTGTATCACTGTGATAGTACAGGAGGATTGGGTATGTATCACTGTGATAGTACAGGAGGATTGGGTCTGTATCACTGTGATAGTACAGGAGGATTGGGTCTGTATCACTGTGATAGTACAGGAGGATTGGGTCTGTATCACTGTGATAGTACAGGAGGATTGGGTCTGTATCACTGTGATAGTACAGGAGGATTGGGTCTGTATCACTGTAATAGTATAGTACAGGAGGATTGGGTCTGTATCACTGTGATAGTACAGGAGGATTGGGTCTGTATCACCGTGATAGTACAGGAGGATTGGGTCTGTATCACTGTGATAGTACAGGAGGATTGGGTGTGTATCACTGTAATAGTACAGGAGGATTGGGTCTGTATCACTGTGATAGTACAGGAGGATTGGGTCTGTATCACTGTGATAGTACAGGAGGATTGGGTATATATCACAATAACAGTACAGGAGGATTGGGTCTGTATCACTGTGATAGTACAGGAGGATTGGGTCTGTATCACTGTGATAGTACAGGAGGATTGGGTCTGTATCACTGTGATAGTACAGGAGGATTGGGTCTGTATCACTGTAATAGTACAGGAGGATTGGGTCTGTATCACTGTGATAGTACAGGAGGATTGGGTCTGTATCACTGTAATAGTACAGGAGGATTGGGTCTGTATCACTGTGATAGTACAGGAGGATAGTACAGGAGGATTGGGTCTGTATCACTGTGATAGTACAGGAGGATTGGGTCTGTATCACAGTGATAGTACAGGAGGACTAGGTCTGTATCACTGTAATAGTACAGGAGGATTGGGTCTGTATCACAGTGATTGGGTCTGTATCACTGTGATAGTACAGGAGGATTGGGTGTGTATCACTGTAATAGTACAGGAGGATTGGGTCTGTATCACTGTGATAGTACAGGAGGATTGGGTCTGTATCACCGTGATAGTACAGGAAAAGGAAAAATATCAAAACAGGATTGGGTCACTGTATCATAGTACAGGATTGGGTTGTATCACTTAGTACAGGTCTGGGTATATATCACTGTGATAGTACAGGAGGATTGGGTGTATATCACAATAACAGTACGGGAGGATTGGGTCTGTATCACTGTGATAGTACGGGAGGATTGAGTCTGTATCACTGTGATAGTACGGGAGGATTGGGTCTGTATCACTGTGATAGTACAGGAGGATTGGGTCTGTATCACTACTGAAGAACACAGAAAGGTCAGAGCTAAGACAGGAGAGTTCAGAAGAGTTTTAGCTTGGACAGCACAGGAGAGGTAAGAGTTAGAAGAAAAAAGGTCAGAGCAAGGAATAAAGGAGAGTATAGAAAGATCTTAGCAAGGTCAGGACAGCCTAGAAAGGTCAGCAGAGGTAGGACACAAAACCACAGGAGGAAGATATGAGGATATATACACACAAAAAGATGGTGAATATCGATAGAACCACAGTGGGCCTGTGTAAATATCTCTAGAGAAGCACTAGACTGTCAATTCCATGTTCACATTCAGGTTACAATTGATTATATGTCCCTATCTGTGCACATCAATTAGTGTCTTTCTTCTCTGTTTTCTGTTAAATGCAAGATTTTATCAGCCACTGAAACCTACAAAATAAAACACTAAAAAAAAACACCTTTTCTCATAAAATATTTCAATAAATGAAAACAGATTGTTTGTCAAATCTAATAATATTTTCTCAAATGTGAAAATATTTATGTGATAAAACATGAGGTCAATAGGTCATTTGACTATATAACAACAGTAGAAAGAAGACTTATTCAGTGATGAGAATATTTCAGCAGTAAAAGTTAAAAAAAACCTCCTCATTTCAGTTTCTTACATTCCCACAAAATTTCAGCTCAATGGCACAAGTAGAATAGAAAAGAAGTTTTAAAATGTGTTTTTAAGATTGCAGTTGTGATACAATATTCATGTTAGATATTCATCTGAACACTTATTCAGGACCATCTCAGGATCATTTTAGGCAAGTTTCAGCTATGAACTGCTAGAATTTCACAAGTTTAAAATACATATTGTTCCGAGAGATCATGATTGCACAGTCACACAATGACTATCATGCCTGCCAAACAGTGAACTTCTGAGGTGGAAAAAACACTATGTTGGCTTCTCTTCTTTAGCATTTCACCAATTTTCAGCTGAATGGCATCAGTGAAAATTCAAAAAAAGTTTAAAATGTGTTCTGCAAGATGTTGGTCATAGCAGCCCGATTGGAATTTCAAACCAATCCACGAAAAAAAAAAGAAAAAAAAAAACACTTGGTCCACCTCAGGACTATTTCAGACAGTTTCAGGCTTAAGTTTAAACTATAAAATATGGCACACAGTACATAGAGATGGACAAATTACAATGGCCATAGGTCATCCTGACCATTTGCACCAGTTGACCTTTATGATTTCCTCTTCAAAGAAATCCAAATTACATTTTAAAGAAAATTAACTTTGTATCTTATTATCAACTGCCAGCTTTATATTACAAGAAACCAAAAGTGACTATAAAGTTACTTTCACTTTCATGATAAAGTGACCTGAAACATTGTGATATGATAAAGTGACCTGAAACATTGTGACAGGATAAAGTGACCTGAAACATTCTGATATGATAAAGTGACCTGAAACATTCTGATATGATAAAGTGACCTGAAACATTGTGATATGATAAAGTGACCTGAAACATTGTGACAGGATAAAGTGACCTGAAACATTCTGATATGATAAAGTGACCTGAAACATTCTGATAGGATAAAGTGACCTGAAACATTCTGATATGATAAAGTGACCTGAAACATTCTGATATGATAAAGTGACCTGAAACATTGTGACAGGATAAAGTGACCTGAAACATTGTGACAGAATAAAGTGACCTGAAACATTGTGACATGATAAAGTGACCTGAAACATTGTGACAGGATAAAGTGACCTGAAACATTGTGACAGGATAAAGTGACCTGAAACATTGTGACAGGATAAAGTGACCTGAAACATTGTGACAGGATAAAGTGACCTGAAACATTGTGACAGGATAAAGTGACCTGAAACGTTGTGACAGGATAAAGTGACCTGAAACGTTGTGACAGGATAAAGTGACCTGAAACGTTGTGACAGGATAAAGTGACCTGAAACATTGTGACAGGATAAAGTGACCTGAAACATTGTGACAGGATAAAGTGACCTGAAACATTGTGACAGGATAAAGTGACCTGAAACATTGTGACAGGATAAAGTGACCTGAAACATTGTGACAGGATAAAGTGACCTGAAACATTGTGACAGGATAAAGTGACCTGAAATGTTATGACAGGATAAAGTGACCTGAAACATTCTGACAGGATTAAGTGGCCTGAAACTTTTCTACATGAGAAAATGACATTTTGAAATGATATAGTGACATTTTTGGTGTCAAATGTCTTCACATGTCATTGGAGAATTTTAAACTTATTTGACAACTTTCAAATTCATTATCAGTAACCTAACTCTACAAAGCAAATTACATGACTCTAGGTTTTACAGTTCTTCAAAAGAAGTTATTCCGATGATTTAATAAACCTGACAAAGTGATCTGAGTATGAAAGATAATCAGAATACTGCTGTTATCCATTCATGCCACCAAACTATTGTCCAAAGTCTTGACTCTACACCTTTTGGTTCTTTATCATTCTAATATTTCCCAAAATTTCTATTGATTTGAATAAGGATGAGGTGGCTTTTTATAATCATGCTATTCCACCAAACCAAAATATCTATAGGTCCTTCTATCTCTTCTTAAAAAGTCATGTAAGGATTTTAATTACAATGCAAATATTTCACACCATGTTAAGTAAGAGATCCCAGAGGAATCTTGGTCCCTACCTTTTTTTTGGTCTTTATTTAATCTTCAATGGATCTTTTTCATTCTTTTCTCTTTTTTCCTCTGTTTTTGTTCTTAATTAAATGAATTTTTAAAATTCTCATAAGAAATGGTGATAATAATCTTTAATTGTCAAATCCAAGATGGCCAACCGTAGTCATTTTGTTTTTCTGATCAGTCCCATTAAAACAGAGGGGCACAACTAGAACCATGGGGAACATTTACGTGATCAATCAGTTACTTTTCAAGAAACAGAGATAACATGAACAAAAAGCACAGACCCTGGATCATGGCTGTAGTCTAACTCAAACAGTTCACCATCTTATTTATAGAACCATTTGACATCGTTGCAGTAAATACTAAGTATTTATGAAACCATTGACCTCATTACAGTAAATACCAAGTATTGATAGAACCATTGACCTCATTACAGTAAATACTAAGTATTCATGGAACCATTGACCTCATTACAGTTAAATACTAAGTATTCATGGAACCATTGACCTCATTACAGTAAATACTAAGTATTTATGGAACCATTGACCTCATTACAGTAAATACTAAGTATTTATAGAACCATTGACCTCATTACAGTAAATACTTAGTTTTTATGGAACCATTGACCTCATTACAGTAAATACTTAGTATTTAGAGAACTGTTGACTTAATTACAGTAAATACTAAGTATTAATAGAACCATTGACCTCATTACAGTAAATACTTAGTATTTATGGAACCATTGACCTCATTACAGTAAATACTAAGTATTTAGAGAACTGTTGACCTCATTACAGTAAATATTGACCTCATTACAGTAAATACTATGTATTTATAGAACCAGTGACCTCATTACAGTAAATACTAAGTATTTATAGAACCATTGATCTCATTACAATTAATACTAAGTATTCATCGAACAAGTGACATCATTACAGTAAACACTTTATTTGCATCAGCTGCAAATGCAATATTGATGTTCTTGGTTTCAGTTTCTATTGCTCTGTAGATATTAGGACATTTCAATTCTGGAGTGTGCCCCTTTTATCTACACCAACATATCTATGTATTTAATCATGGATGGCAGCCATTATGAACTTGCAAAATCTAAATGAGTTTCGATTAAAGCCACATAAAGTAGAATGAATGTTCTAATATTCAAATACTGAATACTTTTCCAGTAATTGATTCTACTCTGCCAGACATTTTCCTGTTGGTGAAGGATCCATTCCTATGTGTGTCTCTGTACCATCATGTTTTACTATGAAGTTCTTCCAAATTGTTTTGACAAGCTTCCCTTACGCACGTTTGAATTTTGTTGTAGTCTTAACGAGCATGGTTTGCATCAGTTTGGCGGAAATAAAACATGCAGTACATGCTATTTCAATTACGTACATCATACCTCTATTTCACTAAAGGTTGATTTTTTTAATGGTTAAAAAGCATGCAGTTCACTAGATGTTTGAAATAAGAGGCCCAATGGATCTGTATTGCTCACATGTCCTGCAGCTTAAACAAACTTGATTACCTTATTTTCTTCAAACATGAAAGCCCATTTCACATGCATGCTCCTACACAAATACCATGACACTGAACCTTTTTATTGGTTATAGAAAAATGCCTTTAAGATTTCAAGATAATTGACCCCTCATTTGGCGTTTGAAATCCGTTAATAATAACGCCCTGTTGCTTCATTTTAATTACCCTTAATGACTCTGATTTTTCAAAGCGGAAGTTGAAGGTTTGACCTTGAATGTTAATAAAAAAAGTTTTTTTTGCAACAAGCTACGAAACAAAACTATATGACTCACAACCTTTTGGGTCTTTAGAAGAAGTGATGTTAGTTTTATCCTAGTTTGATCTAAATGACTAGATGTAGGTCAAGGTAATGACTCAAACAAAGCTGACCATAATGATGAACCAACATTACATTAAGACTGCTATCCAGGTTTTATATACACAGCACTGCCTTAAAAACAAGAACTTTAAATTGATCTCAAAATCAAAACTTTATCTGATATATATAGGAAATGATGAATGACTGTTTGGAATCGACCGTATATTTTTCATTCAAGGTATTGAAAATCTGTGTGGTAATTGAAGGTCTGACAGTCCATCCATCATTGCCATCCTGATGAGGACTAGCGTTAACTACACCTAATCATGGCTCTGGACGCCAGCCCTGTCCAAGTCCCAATCAATCAGCAGTATTTGTGGAATCTCTATCAGCCATTTTATGTATTCTGTCCATCAGCCTGATTTTTATAATATACTTTGCCAGATTTTACTCAATACATTGGTCATACATGTAGTGGGCATTACAATATAGTTCTATGCAAATATGGGTGACGTGATTCTAGAACAATACTGTGCCTATATGGGTGACTGATTCTAAAACTAAGCCTATATTGGCAGCACACTCTACAATGTACCTATATAGACAGCACACTCTACAATGTACCTGTATGGTCAGCACACTCTACAATGTACCTGTATGGTCAGCACACTCTATAATATGCCTGTATAGACAGCACACTTTACAATGTACCTGTATAGACAGCACACTTTACAATAAACCTGTATAGACAGCACACCTTAAAATGTGCCTGTATGGACAGCACACTCTACAATGTGCTTGTATGGGCAGCACACTCTACAATGTGCCTTTATATACAGCACACTTTACAATGTACCTGTATAGACACCACACTCTGCAATGTGCCTGTATGGTCAGCACACTCTACAATGTGCCTGTATAGACACCACACTCTACAATGTACCTGTATGGACAGCACACTCTGCAATGTGCCTGTATAAACAGCACACTCTACAATGTACCTGTATAGACAACACACTCTACAATGTGCCTGTATGGACAGCACACTCTACAATGTGCCTGTATAGACAGCACACCCTGCAATGTACCTGTATCAGACATACATCACTGTGACTAGCTCCAAGTTCTCCATCAGACATACATCACTGTGACTCGCTCCAAGTTCTCCATCAGACATACATCACTGTGACTAGCTCCAAGTTCTCCATCAGACATACATCACTGTGACTATCTCCAAGTTCTCCATCAGACATACATCACTGTGACTAGCTCCAAGTTCTCCATCAGACATACATCACTGTGACTAGCTCCAAGTTCTCCATCAGACATACATCACTGTGACTAGCTCCAAGTTCTCCATCAGACACACATCAGACATATACAGCATATCTATAAATTGTTGTTTTTAGTCACGATGATACCATGTTAAGTAATATAAAGAGGCCCAAATGACATGCAGTGTTCACCGGATATACATGCTTCTAAGCCTAGTACTTAATGAGTAGAAGTTGTTTAAAAGTTTTATTATATCAACCCCCTGAGACCTTGAAGATAGGTCATGGCCATTTCTTTTAATAAACTTTGTCAGGCTTCATCCTGGGAACATACCAGCCAAATATCATTCCTGTAGACCTTTTAGTTCATGGGAAGAATTTGTTTAAAGGTTTAACAAATCTGACCCTTGAATATAAATCAAGGCCATTTTGATTTCGCAAACTTTGTCAGGCTTCATCCTAGGAACATATGAGCCAAATATCAAAACATCTGGTCCATTGGTTATTGAGAAGAAGTTGTTTAAAGGAAAAATTTGATGCCGGACGCCAGATGCTGTGGCACAGCATAAGCTTACTGGACCCTTCGTGCCAGGTGAAGACAGCATATCTATAAATTGTTGTTTTTAGTCATGTCAAGAAAATTCCTATATAAGGTCAGAGGCACTGAGATAAAGTACAGCCTTACATAAATGAAGATACCATGATAGCAGAAAAGCTGAGGAATAAAATGCTCCTAGGGGATCATCTCTGTGAAAAAAAATGGAGATGTAATTTTGTAAATAGATCCAGTCATTCTGACAGCTGGCTCAAAGAGGTCAATAAACTGTCAACACAGCAAGAGTAAAAGGTGAGGAATGAAAAGTGTAGCACACGGAATATATCAGTAACCAAGGTATT
This sequence comes from Ylistrum balloti, assembly GCF_031769215.1. Taxonomy (NCBI): domain Eukaryota; kingdom Metazoa; phylum Mollusca; class Bivalvia; order Pectinida; family Pectinidae; genus Ylistrum; species Ylistrum balloti. The sequence goes on along the minus strand of NW_026782224.1, from coordinate 2,104,644 downwards.
TACATATAGTTACCAATGTATTTACATATAATTACCAAGGTATTTACATATAATTACCAAGGTATTAAGATATATATAATTACCAAGGTATTAAGATATACATATAATTACCAAGGTATTAAGATATACATATAATTACCAAGGTATTTACATATAATTACCAAGGTATTTACATATAATTACCAAGGTATTAAGATATATATAATTACCAAGGTATTAAGATATAATTACCAAGGTATTAAGATAAACATATAATTACCAAGGTATTAGGATATCTATATAATTACCAAGGTATTAAGATATATATATATAATTACCAAGGTATTAAGATATACATATAATTACCAAGGTATTTACATATAATTACCAAGGTATTTACATATAATTACCAAGGTATTAAGATATATATAATTACCAAGGTATTAAGATATACACACAAGTACCAAGGTATTAAGATATCTATATAATTACCAAGGTATTAAGATATACATATAGTTACCAAGGTATTAAGATATACATATAGTTACCAAGGTATTAAGATATACATATAGTTACCAAGGTATTAAGATATACACACAAGTACCAAGGTATTAAGATATCTATATAATTACCAAGGTATTAAGATATATATATAGTTACCAAGGTATTAAGATATATATATAGTTACCAAGGTATTAAGATATACATATAGTTACCAAGGTATTAAGATATCTATATAATTACCAAGGTATTAAGATATACATATAGTTACCAAGGTATTAAGATATCTATATAATTACCAAGGTATTAAGATATCTATATAATTACCAAGGTATTAAGATATCTATATAATTACCAAGGTATTAAGATATCTATATAATTACCAAGGTATTAGGATATCTATATAATTACCAAGGTATTAAGATATATATATAGTTACCAAGGTATTAAGATATACACACAAGTACCAAGGTATTAAGATATCTATATAATTACCAAGGTATTAGGATATCTATATAATTACCAAGGTATTAAGATATATATATATATATAGTTAACAAGGTATTAAGATATACATATAATTACCAAGGTATTAAGATATACATATAATTTCCAAGGTATTAAGATATATATATATAGTTACCAAGGTATTAAGATATACACACAAGTACCAAGGTATTAAGATATCTATATAATTACCAAGGTATTAAGATATATATATATATTAAGATATATAAATAGTTACCAAGGTATTAAGATATACACACAAGTACCAAGGTATTAAGATATCTATATAATTACCAAGGTATTAAGATATACATATAGTTACCAAGGTATTAAGATATATATATAGTTACCAAGGTATTAAGATATACACACAAGTACCAAGGTATTAAGATATCTATATAATTACCAAGGTATTAAGATATACATATAATTACCAAGGTATTAAGATATACATATAGTTACCAAGGTATTAAGATATATATATATAGTTACCAAGGTATTAAGATATACACACAAGTACCAAGGTATTAAGATATCTATATAATTACCAAGGTATTAAGATATACATATAGTTACCAAGGTATTAAGATATATATATAGTTACCAAGGTATTAAGATATATATAATTACCAAGGTATTAAGATATACATATAATTACCAAGGTATTAAGATATACATATAGTTACCAAGGTATTAAGATATATATATATAGTTACCAAGATATTAAGATATACACACAAGTACCAAGGTATTAAGATATCTATATAATTACCAAGGTATTAAGATATACATATAGTTACCAAAGTATTAAGATATACACACAAGTACCAAGGTATTAAGATATATATATAATTACCAAGGTATTAAGATATCTATATAATTACCAAGGTATTAAGATATACATATAGTTACCAAGGTATTAAGATATACATATAGTTACCAAGATATTAAGATATTTATATAATTACCAAGGTATTAAGATATACATATAGTTACCAAGGTATTAAGATATACATATAGTTACCAAGATATTAAGATATATATATAGTTACCAAGGTATTAAGATATACACACAAGTACCAAGGTATTAAGATATACATGTAATTACCAAGGTATTAAGATATACATATAGTTACCAAGGTATTAAGATATACACACAAGTACCAAGGTATTAAGATATATATATAATTACCAAGGTATTAAGATATCTATATAATTACCAAGGTATTAAGATATAAATATAGTTACCAAGGTATTAAGATATATATATAGTTACCAAGATATTAAGATATCTATATAATTACCAAGGTATTAAGATATACATATAGTTACCAAGGTATTAAGATATACATGTAATTACCAAGGTATTGAAATATACACACAAGTACCAAGTGCAGATCTTTGTCATTTTGACAGATATGAAGTCTCAAAAAAAAAAAAAGTCCCATTTCTAACTTAGATTCTTACTTAAAAATATGGACTTCAATAATTTTTTGTAGATACGTACAACATATCAAAGTTTTGCTATCTAAAATCTAGCCCAGAAATGAGGACAAACCACATGAGAAATCATTTCTTACTTGGATTGTCCAGTTTATGAATTCATTCTAATGTGATCTTACCTATCCACATGCGAAATATCTCATTTACACACACTTCTTATGTGAAACTCTCTTAGCTCTCAATTCTTTATGGAGTGTAAACCTAATACAAGTGTAGTTCCCTCTAGTTCCTTGTAAAGACCTAATTACCTAAATACTCAGTTACACAACATTATCACAGACTGGGCAGAGTTACTATGCCGACAGGTAGTAAGAAAGTCTCATAAATCGGATTTGTTACAAGAAATTGTGACATTTTAATGACCTATGGGAATTGTTATCCAAGTTGCCATTTGGAGCGTATGTAAAAAATGTGACAAGACAGGCAAATTTCAAACACATTAGTACGCGTTCATGCTGAAAGAACCTCAAAATGTGTCAAATTGAAGTAAAACTAAAACAGTTTTAACAAGCAGTGACACATTAACAGGAACACTGGCTAATGGTAAAGGACAAAACATCAACTGTTTTACATGTGCCTACATATCAGGAAATCGGTCGGGTGTGAGAAGGGATGGACGGAAATGTAGTTCAGGGGGAGCATTCATTAGCACTAAAACAACCCATGTCCTCATTTACCAATCCTTCATAAATAATCAACATTTGACAAAACTGATTATCTGTTCCATGGAGTATAAATGATGTAATATTTCATAAATATTCATTTTTTTAATTTCTCATAAATACATTGGCAAACTTCTTTGGTCCACAAAAAAGTGCATTCACAAATTAATAAATGCAACACAGAAAATACAGCAAAAAAGATCTTGATGTTTAATTAAAACACGAGATGATGTTAATTTCCAAAGTAATATGTTTAATGCACCTTGAACACAAATCATATGATCAGTAGATAATACTCGGCATTAATCTGTGAACCTAGCAGTCACCACACTGCCTCGGGAGGTACAATAAGTTAAAAGTACAGCCATAAAACAACATATTCTTAAACATACTTTGCAATTTAAGTTTATTGCTTCAACTGATACACATCCTTTGCTAACAGTGTGAGTTACTGAGCCTGATAGAGGTGGTTAAGAAGGGGTTTAGAATGTGTTCAGCTAGTTCACTCACTGGTATGTGATTTTCAGAAATAAGGAATGTTAACCTTTCTCTTGTGTTGTTGATACATCTATTGCACAGGAAGGAAGACTATATTCACATCTGTAATTGCTTGGGAGCATGATGTATCTTGATGGAGAATCATAGTCCCTGAGGAACTCAATAGCTGTGACCTGCTCTCAAATAGTGTTAAGTGTGTATTATTTGTAAATGGGCAAATGTTCACAATAGTACATGATTTTGGGCAGAACAACATTAATTCACTCATCTCATTCCAATGAAATATTCATTATTTCTTGTATTGAAATGAATTCAAGTATGGAAATAATGAAAAAAATGGCATGAAGGAAAACAGTGCTATGTGTCCTAATAATAATTACCATGTTTTAAAGTGATTTGTTGAAAACTGAAAGAGGGAATCTCTGAAATTATTAAAATATTGAAAAGAACAAAGGGAAATAACTCCACCAAAAAAGTTAGAAAGAAAAACAGGTAATAACTAACTGAAATATTATATAGCTGAATAAATGTGTTGTTCATGAGAACACAGTTTCATCAGGTAGTTTTAGAGCTATCATGTTTCAAAGAAATTGGTTAAAACTAAGAAAGAAGATGTCTGAACAAGATAAAAATGTTGAAAATGTAAGGGAAATAACTCTTCCCAAAACTGTAAAAAGTCACGAAGGCAAATACAATTTCATGTGATGGTTATAAAGTATACCAGGTTAAAAAAATGTATGAGGATGAAGACCTCCTTAAAACATTAAAATGTTGATACAAGAAAGGGCAATAACTTCTTTTTTTTAATCAAACTGCCACACAAGTGTCAAAGAAATTGGTTGATAACTGAGAGAAGAAATCTCCAGATAAGATTATCATTATGAAAACAACAGTAACCATTCCAAATACAGTTAAATCAAGAATTTAATAAAAGACAACCTCATGTATGATGTTCAAGCCTACTAAGTTTAAAAACCGCTGGAGGTGATCTACAGAAAAAAAGTTAATAACAGACAGATGGACAAAGTCATGCCATAATAAGTCCTGAAAGGATTGGAAAAAATGGGGGAGGAAGCTACAGATCAAGAAAGAAAAAAACTACTTATTTCTACAAATAACACATTTTGCCCTTAAGGATGACATTCATGTAGCCATCTAGTTTGTTTACATATATCTATACCTCTCATCAGAAAGGTACAAAGTAATAATAACAGACTTATGATTCCATTGTCCAGTGCTTTGTCAATGGGATATTGTAGAACAAATTTCAAAAAAACATATATATATGTACTGGTACTACAAGCTTTTATACAAACATATTACTTCCATCATAGTACAATCAGCTGTGCAATATAAACCTGTAGAAATAGAACACTACAATTGTATGGATCTCTGCCAACAAATCCGCCTATATTTTTTCGAATTGATTGGAAAAACAGAAATCTATTAGCCTTTCCTCTTTCTTCACATTTTTCTTGTGGTTTACAGCTTAAGCAGATTATGAAATTTTATCAATTCAATCACCATGCTCATATCGATACAGCCAACCCTAAAAAATACAGTGTCATGCACAGTGCAGTCATGGCAATGCTGTCACACGGCACAGCGAAAACCAGGCGACTTAATCAACAGAATCAATTCCACATGAAATTGTGCTGAGGAACAATACTGGTTAATCAATGAAATCTATTTCACAAGAAATCGTGATGCACATCGAAAGTGACTGATGTCAGAGCTCCTTACAACCAAAACTGTATACTGTGGGTTAAAGTGTCTCTACCACAGTCGCACTCAGACCTTACAAATTTTACTTTATAGTACAGAAGATACCACAGACCTTGTACAGATATCTCACAACTTTATAGTAGAGATACCACAGACCTTGTACAGATATCTCACAACTTTATAGTACAGAAGATACCACAGACCTTGTACAGATATCTCACAACTTTATAGTAGAGATACCACAGACCTTGTACAGATATCTCACAACTTTATAGTAGAGATACCACAGACCTTGTACAGATATCTCTGAACTTTATACTAGAGATACATTAGACCTTGTACAGATATCTCACAACTTTATAGTAGAGATACCACAGACCTTGTACAGATATCTCACAACTTTATAGTAGAGATACCACAGACCTTGCACAGATATCTCACAACTTTATAGTAGAGATGCCACAGATCTTGTACAGATATCTCACAACTTTATAGTAGAGAAGATACTACAGTAATAGTGAATGTTCTACAGTAATAGTAAATGTTCTACAGTAATAGTGAATGTTCTACAGTAATACTGAATGTTCTACAGTAAAAGTGAATGTTTTACAGTAATAGTGAATGTTCTACAGTAATACTGAATGTTTTACAGTAACAGTGAATGTTCTACAGTAACAGTGAATGTTCTACAGTAACAGTGAATGTTCTACAGTAATAGTGAATGTTCTACAGTAATAGTGAATGTTCTACAGTAATAGTGAATGTTCTACAGTAAAAGTGAATGTTCTACAGTAATACTGAATGTTTTACAGTAATAGTGAATGTTCTACAGTAACAGTGAATGTTCTACAGTAATAGTTAATGTTCTACAGTAATAGTGAATGTTCTACAGTAATAGTAAATGTTCTACAGTAATAGTGAATGTTCTACAGTAATAGTTAATGTTTTACAGTAATAGTGAATGTTCTACAGTAATCGTAAATGTTCTACAGTAATAGTAAATGTTCTACAGTAATAGTGAATGTTCTACAGTAATAGTTAATGTTCTACAGTAATAGTTAATGTTCTACAGTAATAGTTAATGTTCTACAGTAATAGTTAATGTTCTACAGTAATAGTTAATGTTCTACAGTAATAGTTAATGTTATACAGTAATAGTGAATGTTCTACAGTAATAGTAAATGTTCTACAGTAATAGTTAATGTTCTACAGTAATAGTAAATGTTCTACAGTAATAGTTAATGTTCTACAGTAATAGTTAATGTTCTACAGTAATCGTAAATGTTCTACAGTAATAGTGAATGTTCTACAGTAATAGTGAATGTTCTACACTAATAGTAAATGTTCTACAGTAATAGCTAATGTTCTACAGTAATAGTGAATGTTCTACAGTAATAGTTAATGTTCTACAGTAATAGTAAATGTTCTACAGTAATAGTGAATGTTCTACAGTAACAGTAAATGTTCTACAGTAATAGTTAATGTTCTACAATAATAGTGAATGTTCTACAGTAATAGTTAATGTTCTACAGTAATCGTAAATGTTCTACAGTAATAGTAAATGTTCTACAGTAATAGTAAATGTTCTACAGTAATAGTGAATGTTCTACAGTAATAGTGAATGTTCTACAGTAACAGTTAATGTTCTATAGTAATAGTGAATGTTCTACAGTAATACTGAATGTTCTACAGTAACAGTAAATGTTCTACAGTAATAGTTAATGTTCTACAGTAATAGTAAATGTTCTACAGTAATAGTGAATGTTCTACAGTAATAGTGAATGTTCTACAGTAACAGTTAATGTTCTATAGTAATAGTGAATGTTCTACAGTAATAGTGAATGTTCTACAGTAATACTGAATGTTCTACAGTAACAGTAAATGTTCTATGTTGTTCTACAGTAATAGTTAATGTTCTACAATAATAGTGAATGTTCTACAGTAATAGTTAATGTTCTACAGTAATCGTAAATGTTCTACAGTAATAGTAAATGTTCTACAGTAATAGTTAATGTTCTACAGTAATAGTTAATGTTCTACAGTAATAGTGAATGTTCTACAGTAACAGTTAATGTTCTATAGTAATAGTGAATGTTCTACAGTAATACTGAATGTTCTACAGTAATAGTTAATGTTCTACAGTAATATTAAATGTTCTACAGTAATAGTGAATGTTCTACAGTAATAGTTAATGTTCTACAGTAATCGTAAATGTTCTACAGTAATAGTAAATGTTCTACAGTAATATGTTCTACAGTAATAGTGAATGTTCTACAGTAATAGTTAATGTTCTACAGTAATAGTTAATGTTCTACAGTAATAGTTAATGTTCTACAGTAATAGTGAATGTTCTACAGTAATAGTTAATGTTCTACAGTAATAGTAAATGTTCTACAGTAATAGTTAATGTTCTACAGTAATAGTGAATGTTCTACAGTAATAGTTAATGTTCTACAGTAATACTGAATGTTCTACATTAACAGTGAATGTTCTACAGTAATAGTAAATGTTCTACAATAATAGTAAATATGCTTTTTCCACATCAAAAAGCACCACTAGAGTGATATGGTGGTAAGTGTAGTTATATTAAAGATTTTCAAATTTTGCTTTGGAAACAGCAATACATTTGTTCAACACAAAATCAAATAAAAAATCCTCCCTAGCAAAAGGTACAACTAGACGTTGAGATTGAGATCATCATACAAAGTTTCATGTAGTTATCTTGAATGGTTTGAAGTTATTGTTGAAACAAATGAAATTTGTAATATGGTCTATCTGTTTCCATAGTAACAAAGCAAAGGGCACTTCTAAAGTACTAGCTTGATAACGATACAAAGTATTGAGTAGCTCATGAACAGTTTCTGAGCTCTGGTTCCAAAAAATGCTATTTGTAATTTGGGTTATCTGTTTCCGTGGTAACTGAAAATGTATTGAAATACAGAATTTCTCCTTAACAAAAAGCTCTACAAGAGTACTTACTTGATAACTTTTCGAGTTCTGCCCTGGAAAATGACCATGCATGGACACACTCACAGATGCACGAAAGGATCCCAAATCAAAATTCCTTACAATTGTATTTATTTCATGAGGTCAACAATAAAAAAAAAAAACAGACATTTTATTCATGACAAGTGATGCTTTGACAGGAGTAGTCTACTATTCTCAGTAAGGCTGTACTTCAATGAATCCTAAAACACAAGTAGGAATGGATGTAATTGACTAGGTAAACTAATTGTATCCTACTACCAGACATCTAAAACATCTTACAACACCAAGTGGTCAGATGATCCAGATCTCTGGTGCTATGACCCATCAAGATCAAGAGTTGGGCTGACCTAGAGTAGTCATCTCCAATATAGAGCCAATTACATAAAGCCTGCTTTCTGAGATTAGGCTCAGCTGCCATAACTGACCACTGTCCATCAAACTTGACTGGTGAACAGCTACAAATGACCATAACATTAGGTTGTTTGCCTGCTACATTGCTAGATTAGGTCAGCTGTGTATGAGGCATGGACATGTAATGAAGTGTCACATTTGACTGCATTCTGAGCACATTGCCCAGAAGAGACTCCCTTAGCATCCATCAATATCCCAACTGACATATAGTAATATAATACTTAAACATGTACTGCTCATTATCTTTGATCATAGTTGTCTTAAAAAATGAACTCCATATCAAATCATCTTGATAAATACACATATCCTACAAACTTTGTACATCCTACTATTCATACGTCTACTGCTGCAGTCAAATGTCTATATAACCATCCATGCATCTACTGCTGCAGTCAAATGTCTATATAACCATTCATACATCTACTGCTGAAGTCAATGTCTATATAACCATCCATGCATCTACTGCTGAAGTCAAATGTCTATATAACCATCCATGCATCTACTGCTGCAGTCAAATGTCTATATAACCATCCATACATCTACTGCTGAAGTCAAATGTCTATATAACCATCCATACATCTACTGCTGCAGTCAAATGTCTATATAACCATCCATACATCTACTGCTGCAGTCAAATGTCTATATAACCATCCATACATCTACTGCTGCAGTCAAATGTCTATATAACCATCCATACATCTACTGCTGCAGTCAAATGTCTATATAACCATCCATACATCTACTGCTGCAGTCAAATGTCTATATAACCATCCATGCATCTACTGCTGCAGTCAAATGTCTATATAACCATCCATGCATCTACTGCTGCAGTCAAATGTCTATATAACCATCCATACATCTACTGCTGAAGTCAAATGTCTATATAACCATCCATGCATCTACTGCTGCAGTCAAATGTCTATATAACCATCCATGCATCTACTGCTGCAGTCAAATGTCTATATAACCATCCATACATCTACTGCTGCAGTCAAATGTCTATATAACCATCCATACATCTACTGCTGCAGTCAAATGTCTATATAACCATCCATGCATCAAATACTGCTGCAGTCAAATGTCTATATAACCATCCATGCATCTACTGCTGCAGTCAAATGTCTATATATAACCATCCATGCATCTACTGCTGCAGTCAAATGTCTATATAACCATCCATGCATAACTACTGCTGCAGTCAAATGTCTATATAACCATCCATACATCTACTGCTGCAGTCAAATGTCTATATAACCATCCATGCATTTACTGCTGCAGTCAAATGTCTATATAACCATCCATGCATTTACTGCTGCAGTCAAATGTCTATATAACCGTCCATACATTTACTGCTGCAGTCAAATGTCTATATAACCATCCATACATCTACTGCTGCAGTCAAATGTCTATATAACCATCCATACATCTACTGCTGCAGTCAAATGTCTATATAACCATCCATACATCTACTGCTGCAGTCAAATGTCTATATAACCATCCATGCATCTACTGCTGCAGTCAAATGTCTATATAACCATCCATACATCTACTGCTGCAGTCAAATGTCTATATAACCATCCATGCATCTACTGCTGCAGTCATGTCTATATAACCATCCATGCATCAATACTGCTGCAGTCAAATGTCTATATAACCATCCATGCATCTACTGCTGCAGTCAAATGTCTATATAACCATCCATGCATCTACTGCTGCAGTCAAATGTCTATATAACCATCCATACATCTACTGCTGCAGTCAAATGTCTATATAACCATCCATGCATCTACTGCTGCAGTCAAATGTCTATATAACCATCCATACATCTACTGCTGCAGTCAAATGTCTATATAACCATCCATACATCTACTGCTGCAGTCAAATGTCTATAACCATATACATCACTGCTGAAGTCAAATGTCTATATAACCATCCATACATCTACTGCTGCAGTCAAATGTCTATATAACCATCCATGCATCTACTGCTGCAGTCAAATGTCTATATAACCATCCATGCATCTACTGCTGCAGTCAAATGTCTATATAACCATCCATGCATCTACTGCTGCAGTCAAATGTCTATATAACCACCCATGCATCTACTGCTCAATGTCTATATAACCATCCATACATCTACTGCTGCAGTCAAATGTCTATATAACCATCCATGCATTTACTGCTGCAGTCAAATGTCTATATAACCACCCATGCATCTACTGCTGCAGTCAATGTCTATATAACCATCCATACATCTACTGCTGAAGTCAATGTCTATATAACCATCCATACATCTACTGCTGCAGTCAAATGTCTATATAACCATCCATGCATTTACTGCTGCAGTCAAATGTCTATATAATCATCCATGCATCTACTGCTGCAGTCAAATGTCTATATAACCATCCATACATCTACTGCTGCAGTCAAATATCTATATAACCATCCATGCATCTACTGCTGCAGTCAAATGTCTATATAACCATCCATGCATTTACTGCTGCAGTCAAATGTCTATATAACCATCCATGCATCTACTGCTGCAGTCAAATGTCTATATAACCATCCATACATCTACTGCTGCAGTCAAGTGTCTATATAACCATCCATACATCTACTGCTGCAGTCAAATGTCTATGTAACCATCCATACATCTACTGCTGAAGTCAAATGTCTATATAACCATCCATGCATCTGCTGCTGCAGTCAAATATCTATATAACCATCCATACATCTACTGCTGCAGTCAAATGTCTATATAACCATCCATACATCTACTGCTGAAGTCAAATGTCTATATAACCATCCATGCATCTACTGCTGCAGTCAAATGTCTATATAACCATTCATACATCTACTGCTGCAGTCAAAATGTTTACCTGTGGTATTCTACCACAAATGGATCTTTTCATTTCAGTAATAATTACCGTCGCTGGTTTGGCAGGGTCTCGATCTGCCCCATCCGATGCTTCCTGTGTGGGGGGCCTCTCCGCTTTTCTCCCACAGTGGCGGGAGATCACAGAAGATGCTTACGCTTTGTCTGTGGTCAGGGAGGACCTACATTGCTTGGTCACATGTCCAAGTGCGTTGGTTCCACAATTTTCTGGGGTATCTTAACACCCTGGCAGATGTGGTCCACCTAGGGTGGCTTCATATCAGACCTCTCCAGATGTTCCTCCTGTCCAACTGGGTTCTGCCATCCAGGAAGTGAGAGGCCTGGATTCCTCTTACCAAGTCGGTCAGGGAGTTCGCTCGCTGGTGGACCATTCAGGAGAACGTTCTCCGCGGAGTGTCTCTGACCAACCCTGTCCCCATCTATGACCCTGTTCACGGGTGCGTCCATGACAGGATGGAGAGTTTATCTCGACGGCCAATGCCGCTCGGGGGAGTGGTCTGGCAAACAGCTATCAAAGAACATCAAGGTGCTCGAGATGAGGGCTGTTCTTTTGGCTCTGCAGTCCTTTAGGAGGATCCTGTAGTCCAAAGTGATCTGTGTGGCTACCAACCACTCTACAGTTGTCTCCCGACCTGTGTGCCCTCGCCATCTGCATTCTTCTTCTTTGCCAGGAGAAGCAGTTGATCATTGTGGGCAAGCATCTTCCTGGCAGGCTGAATGTGTTGGCGGACACTCTCTCCTGGCGCCGCCAGCTGGTGTTGATGGAATGGCAGATGTGTCCCTTGATTTTCAAGGGGATTTGTCAGGTGTAGGACAAACCTCTTACAGACCTGTTTGCCCCTTCCCTGAACAATTAGCTGCCAACCTTCATCTCTCCAATCTCAGATCCAAAGATTTGGGCTGTGGAAGCCCTATCTCTGGTCTGGGACAGGATGTATGCATATGCATTCCCTCCCTTCAATCTGGTGGGCAGGGTGCTACAGAAGTTTCGAGAGCATCACTGCTCCTTACCTCTGATAGCCCCTTGGTTTCTGGAGCTCTTGTTGTTTCTGGTGGAGGAGGCCCTTGCTCTCCCCACCAAACCAAATCTTCTTTGCCAGCCTCGGTCCAGAACGACACATTCTCGACCAGAGATCCACCACCTTCAAGGCAGGCTTTTATCGAGAGGTGTCAGATCGCATTGTACGATTAATCAGGGCTTCCTCTTCTGCCATCTACCAGTCACGTTGATGATTTTCTGTGATTGATGTGTCGGCAGGGAGGTTGATCTGTTCAAAGCCTCTGTGTAGCTGATTGCAGATTTCCTACTCTCTGTTTAGGGACCGCAATCTGGCACCTGGCACTATTGCTGGCTATTGTACAGCTATTGCCAGTGTCCTTGTTTTTTATGGCAGGAAAGAGATAGGTTCGTCCTCCTCTCTTTCTGCACTATTCAGAGACTTCGCTCTGGATAGACCCAGAGTTCGGCAGCTGGCCCCACAGTGGAATCTGGCCCTGGTGATAGATTCCCAGACTAGGACTACTTATGAGCCTCTGGAGTCTGCCTCGTTAAAGTTAGTAACTTTCAAGGCAGTCTTCCTTTTGGCTTTGGCCTCTGGACTTAAGAGGAGTGAAGTCCATACCTTGTTGTTGCTCCCTTCTTGGGTTTGGCGGGGCTCTTGATCCCGTCTGTTTCTGCCCATCAAACAGGGACAACCAGGGTTACCAGGTGGGTTTTCCAGGTCATTAAGTACGCTTATGAGCATTCTGATGATCAGGCTCGGGTGAGAGTGAAAGTGTGGGCTCATGAGGTCAAGGCCTTTACTGCATCCTAGGCCCTTCTCAATGGGTTCTCCTTTCAGGAGGTCATGTCTGCAGCATTCTGGCGGGGCAGGGATACCTTCACAGAGTTTTATCTGTGATCCCTCGCTTCCCACTCAGAAGGCCTGTATTTGTCGGGACCTCTGGTGGTGGCACAGTCGGTGGCTGCCTCCCTACTATTTTGGCTGTGCTGGATGGGCTGTCTGGCTTCTAGTCACCTCTACGGTAAGACGAATTCGCATACTAAAGTTATGGTAATTATTTTCATGTAAAACCAATTTTCATAAGGTAATACTTACCATAACATTATGGAGTCCCACCCTATCCTTCCCTCTTCCTTATCTATCTGGCTGCCCCTCTGTGGGATGCTCTATAACAGTTATTAGATGAAGGGAGATCACTCTATGTTCCTGACATGATGGCTCAAGGATTGTAGGAAGGGCGGGATTATTTGAATCTTTCGTTGTTAGGATACAAAGATGAGTGCAGGTACTGTATTTGCAAACTAAAGTTATGGTTAAGTGTTACCTCATGAAAATTGGTTTTACATGGTATGGTACAATAGTACCACAGATGGACTTCACAAAGCCTGATTTGTCCCTTGTGATGTGGTATGTTACAATGGTACCACTGATGGACATTAGAAAATCTTGTACATATATATATATATACATATGTGTACCACTGATGGACATTAGAAAACCTGGAACATATATATATATATATTGTGTATGTGTGTGTACCACTGATGGACATTAGAAAACCTGGTGCATATATATATATATATATATATATGTGTGTGTGTGTACCACTGATGGCCATTAGAAAACCTGGAACATATATATATATATATATGTATGTGTATGTGTGTGTACCGCTGATGGACATTAGATATATATATATATGTATTGTGTATGTGTGTGTACCTGGTGCATATATATATATATATTGTGTATGTGTGTGTATGTGTGTGTATATATATATATATATATATATGTGTGTGTGTGTACCACTGATGGACATTAGAAAACCTATATATATATATATATATGTATGTGTGTGTACATATATATATATATATATATATATATGTATTGTGTATGTGTGTGTACCACTGATGGACATTAGAAAACCTAGTACATATATATGTATGTATTGTGTATGTGTGTGTACCGCTGATGGACATTAGAAAACCTGGTGCATATATATATATGTATTGTGTATGTGTGTGTACCACTGATGGACATTAGAAAACCTGGAACATATATATATATATATATGTATGTGTATGTGTGTGTACCAGTGATGGACATTAGAAAACCTGGTGCATATATATATATGTATTGTGTATGTGTGTGTACCACTGATGGACATAAGAAAACCTAGTACATATATATATATATGTATTGTGTATGTGTGTGTACCACTGATGGACATTAGAAAACCTGGAACATATATATATATGTATGTGTATGTGTGTGTACCACTGATGGACATTAGAAAACCTGGTGCATATATATATATGTATTGTGTATGTGTGTGTACCACTGATGGACATAAGAAAACCTAGTACATATATATATATATATATGTATTGTGTATGTGTGTGTACCACTGACGGACATTAGAAAACCTGTTGCATATATATATATATGTGTGTGTGTACCACTGATGGACATTAGAAAACCTGGTGCATATATATATATGTATTGTGTATGTGTGTGTACCACTGATGGACATTAGAAAACCTGGAACATATATATATATATGTATGTGTATGTGTGTGTACCAGTGATGGACATTAGAAAACCTGGTGCATATATATATATGTGTGTGTGTACCACTGATGGACATTAGAAAACCTGGTGCATATATATATATGTATTGTGTATGTGTGTGTACCACTGATGGACATAAGAAAACCTAGTACATATATATATATATGTATTGTGTATGTGTGTATACCACTGATGGACATTAGAAAACCTGGATATATGTATTGTGTATGTGTGTGTACCACTGATGGACATTAGAAAACCTAGTACATATATATATATGTATTGTGTATGTGTGTGTACCACTGATGGACATAAGAAAACCTAGTACATATATATATATATGTATTGTGTATGTGTGTGTACCACTGACGGACATTAGAAAACCTGTTGCATATATATATATATGTGTGTGTACCACTGATACATTATGGTGCATATATATATATGTATTGTGTATGTGTGTGTACCACTGATGGACATAAGAAAACCTAGTACATATATATATATATGTATTGTGTATGTGTGTGTACCACTGATGGACATTAATATATATATATATATGTATTGTGTATGTGTGTGTACCACTGATGGACATTAATATATATATATATGTGTGTGTGTGTGTACCACTGATGGACATAAGAAAACCTAGTACCTATATATATATATGTATGTGTATGTGTGTGTACCACTGATGGACATTAGAAAACCTCGTACATATATATATATGTATGTGTATGTGTGTGGACCAGTGATGGACATTAGAAAACCTGGTACATGTGTACCAGTGATAGACATTAGAAAACCTGGTACATGTGTACCACTGACGGACATTAGAAAACCTCATTTGTCCCTGATATAGGTTACAATGGTATCTATACACACAGCTACCAAACATCAGAGAACCTCGACACTCTGCTCGTTTAGATTTTCTTTTTTACAGCAATTAGCATCAGATAAGAGAGTTTATTTATTTTGGAGAACAAACAGTTATCATTGGTAAAGCACATGACTTTACTTAACATGAATACAATAACATCAAGAGATTCTATCTGCCAGCTTCAATGGTGGTCGCCTACAAAGTGCAATATTGGTGGTCTTAAAGGTTGTTTGTCAATACCTTACTAGACAACATCATTCTAGAGTCCTAGTAATCCAAGCCATTCTGTCCTTGTGCACTATGGATACAAGAGATTATATGTTATATCTAAAGGAACTAAAGGCAAATTTCATAATAAATCTAAGGTTATAATCACATGCATTTGATAACATTAATACATGTTTTAGTGCTTGACCACAAGTTACAAAATCTGGATGATATACTGTCATTTCAACACATGTCCATTTTGGCCTTAAGGTGTTTTGGTCACAGGTGCTAACTGTTTGTGGAGGTGAACTGTTTGTGGAGGTGAACTTGTGTGAACTAGGTGAACTGTTTGTGTCTTCAGACCTTTAAACAATGGAGAAGAACTGTTTGTGGATAACTGTTTGTGGAGGTCTGTTTGTGGAGGTGAACTGTTTGAGGAGATGAACTGTTTGTGGAGGTCAACTGTTTGTGGAGGTCAACTGTTTGTGGAGGTGAACTGTTTGAGGAGATGAACTGTTTGTGGAGGTGAACTGTTTGAGGAGGTGAACTGTTTGTGGAGGTGAACTGTTTGTGGAGGTGAACTGTTTGTGGAGGTGAACTGTTTGAGGAGGTGTGTTTGTGGAGGTGAACTGTTTGTGAACTGTTTGTGTGAAACTGTTTGTGGAGGTCAACTGTTTGTGGAGGTCAACTGTTTGTTGAGGTCAACTGTCTGTGGAGGTCAACTGTTTGTTGAGGTCAACTGTTTGTGGAGATGAACTGTTTGTGGAGATGAACTGTTTCTGGTGATGAACTGTTTGTGGAGGTGAACTCTTTGTGGAGGTGAACTGTTTGTGGTGGTGAACTGTTTGAGGAGGTCAACTGTTTGTGGAGGTCAACTGTTTGTGGAGGTGAACTGTTTGAGGAGATGAACTGTTTGTGGAGGTGAACTGTTTGTGGAGGTGAACTGTTTGTGGAGGTGAACTGTTTGAGGAGGTGAACTGTTTGAGGAGGTCAACTGTTTGTGGAGATGAACTGTTTGTGGAGGTGAACTGTTTGTGGAGGTGAACTGTTTGTGGAGGTGAACTGTTTGAGGAGATGAACTGTTTGTGGAGGTCAACTGTTTGTGGAGGTGAACTGTTTGTGGAGGTCAACTGTTTGTGGAGGTGAACTGTTTGAGGAGATGAACTGTTTGTGGAGGTGAACTGTTTGTGGAGGTGAACTGTTTGAGGAGGTGAACTGTTTGTGGAGGTCAACTGTTTGTGGAGGTCAACTGTTTGTGGAGGTGAACTGTTTGTGGAGGTGAACTGTTTGTGGAGGTGAACTGTTTGTGGAGGTGAACTGTTTGAGGAGATGAACTGTTTGTGGAGGTGAACTGTTTGAGGAGAAGAACTGTTTGTGGAGGTCAACTGTTTGTGGAGGTGAACTATTTGAGGAGATGAACTGTTTGTGGAGGTGAACTGTTTGAGGAGATGAACTGTTTGTGGAGGTGAACTGTTTGTGGAGGTGAACTGTTTGAGGAGATGAACTGTTTGTGGTGGTAAACTGTTTGAGAAGGTGAACTGTTTGTGGAGGTGAACTGTTTGAGGAGATGAACTGTTTGTGGAGGTCAACTGTTTGTGGAGGTCAACTGTTTGTGGAGGTGAACTGTATGTGGAGGTCAACTGTTTGTGGAGGTGAACTATTTGAGGAGATGAACTGTTTGTGGAGGTGAACTGTTTGAGGAGGTGAACTGTTTGTGGAGGTGAACTGTTTGTGGAGGTGAACTGTTTGTGGAGGTGAACTGTTTGTGGAGGTGAACTGTTTGAGGAGATGAACTGTTTGTGGTGGTGAACTATTTGAGGAGATAAACCGTTTTGTGGAGTTGAACTGTTTGAGGAGGTGAACTGTTTGTGGAGGTGAACTGTTTGAGGAGATGAACTGTTTGAGGAGGTGAACTGTTTGTGGAGGTCAACTGTTTGTGGAGGTCAACTGTTTGTGGTGGTGAACTATTGGTGGAGGTCAACTGTTTGTGGAGGTCAACTGTTTGTGGAGGTGAACTGTTTGTGGAGGTGAACTGTTTGTGGAGGTCAACTGTTTGTGGAGGTCAACTGTTTGTGGAGGTGAACTGTTTGTGGAGGTGAACTGTTTGTGGAGGTGAACTGTTTGTGGAGGTGAACTGTTTGTGGAGGTGAACTGTTTGTGGAGGTGAAATGTTTGTGGAGGTGAACTGTTTGTGGAGGTCAACTGTTTGTGGAGGTGAAATGTTTGTGGAGGTGAACTGTTTGTGGAGGTCAACTGTTTGTGAACTGTTTGTGGAGGTGAACTGTTTGTGGAGGTGAACTGTTTGTGGAGGTGAACTGTTTGAGGAGATGAACTGTTTGTGGTGGTCAACTGTTTGTAGGGGTCAACTGTTTGTGGAGTTGAACTGTTTGTAGAGGTGAACTGTTTGAGGAGGTGAACTGTTTGTGGAGATGAACTGTTTGTGGAGTTGAACTGTTTGAGGAGGTGAACTGTTTGTGGAGGTGAACTGTTTGTGGAGATGAACTGTTTGTGGAGGTGAACTGTTTGTGGAGGTGAACTGTTTGTGGAGGTGAACTGTTTGAGGAGATGAACTGTTTGTGGAGGTGAACTGTTTGTGGAGGTGAACTGTTTGTGGAGGTGAACTGTTTGTGGAGGTTTGAACTGTTTGTGAACTGTTTGTGGAGGTCAACTGTTTGTGGAGGTCAACTGTTTGTGGAGATGAACTGTTTGTGGAGGTGAACTGTTTGAGGAGGTGAACTGTTTGTGGAGGTGAACTGTTTGTGGAGGTGAACTGTTTGAGGAGGTGAACTGTTTGTGGAGGTGAACTGTTTGTGGGGGTCAACTGTTTGTAGAGGTGAACTGTTTGAGGAGGTGAACTGTTTGTGGAGATAAACTGTTTGTGGAGATGAACTGTTTGTGGAGATGAACTAATTGTGGAGGTGAACTGTTTGTGGAGGTGAACTGTTTGTGGAGGTGAACTGTTTGTGGAGGTGAACTGTTTGTGGAGGTGAACTGTTTGAGGAGGTGAACTGTTTGTCGAGGTGAACTGTTTGTGGAGGTCAACTGTTTGAGGAGATGAACTGTTTGTGGAGGTCAACTGTTTGTGGAGGTCAACTGTTTGTGGAGGTGAACTGTTTGTGGTGGTGAACTGTTTGTGGAGGTGAACTGTTTGTGGAGGTCAACTGTTTGTGGAGGTCAACTGTTTGTGGAGGTCAACTGTTTGTTGAGGTCAACTGTCTGTGGAGGTCAACTGTTTGTTGTTTGTGGAAGTCTGTTTGTGGAGGTGAACTGACTTCTACAAAATGATGGGCGAGTGATGTTTGTGTAGAGAGGTGAACTGTTTGTGGAGGTCAACTAATGCTCTCCCTGTTGATTAATACTTTAAAAATGACAGAATGGACTGAACTGTTTGTCAGGTGTGGATTGTGTTGATGAAGTGTTGATAGGTGTGGATTGATTGTGTTGATGAAGTGCTGACAGGTGTGGATTGATTGTGTTGATGAAGTGTTGATAGGTGTGGATTGATTGTGTTGATGAAGTGTTGACAGGTGTGGATTGATTGTGTTGATGAAGTGTTGACAGGTGTGGATTGATTGTGTTGATGAAGTGTTGACAGGTGTGGATTGATTGTGTTGATGAAGTGTTGACAGGTGTGGATTGATTGTGTTGAAGAAGTTTGGACAGGTGAGGATTGATTGTGTTGATGAAGTGTTGACAGGTGTGGATTGATTGTGTTGATGAAGTGTTTACAGGTGTGGAATGAGTATGTTGATGAAGTGTTGACAGGTGTGGATTGATTGTGTTGATGAAGTGTTTACAGGTGTGAATTGATTGTGTTGATGAAGTGTTGACAGGTGTGGATTGATTGTGTTGATGAAGTGTTGACAGGTGTGGATTGATTGTGTTGAAGAAGTTTGGACAGGTGAGGATTGATTGTGTTGATGAAGTGTTGACAGGTGTGGATTGATTGTGTTGATGAAGTGTTGACAGGTGTGAATTGATTGTGTTGAAGAAGTTTGGACAGGTGAGGATTGATTGTGTTGATGAAGTGTTGACAGGTGTGGATTGATTGTGTTGATGAAGTGTTGACAGGTGTGGATTGATTGTGTTGATGAAGTGTTGACAGGTGTGGATTGATTGTGTTGATGAAGTGTTTACAGGTGAGGATTGATTGTGTTGATGAAGTGTTGACAGGTGAGGATTGATTGTGTTGATGAAGTGTTGACAGGTGTGAATTGATTGTGTTGAAGAAGTTTGGACAGGTGAGGATTGATTGTGTTGATGAAGTTTTGAAAGGTGTGGATTGATTGTGTTGATGAAGTGTTGACAGGTGTGGATTGATTATGTTGATGAAGTGTTGACAGGTGTGAACTGATAGTGTTGATGAAGTGTTTATAGGTGAGGATTGATTGTGTTGATGATTGTTGACAGGTGTGAATTGATTATGTTGATGAAGTGTTGGCAGTTGTGAATTGATTGTGTTAATGAAGTTTTAACAGGTGAGGATTGATTGTGTTGATGAAGTGTTGACAGATGTGAATTGATTGTGTTGATGAAGTGTTGACAGGTGTGAATTGATTATGTTGATGAAGTGTTGGCAGTTGTGAATTGATTGTGTTAATGAAGTTTTAACAGGTGAGGATTGATTGTGTTGATGAAGTGTTGACAGATGTGAATTGATTGTGTTGATGAAGTGTTGACAGATGTGAATTGATTATGTTGATGAAGTGTTTATAGGTGTGGATTGATTGTGTTGATGAAGTGTTTACAGGTGTGGATTGTGTTGATGAAGTGTTTACAGGTGTGGAATGAGTATGTTGATGAAGTGTTTACAGGTGTGGAATGAGTATGTTGATGAAGTGTTTACAGGTGTGGAATGAGTATGTTGATGAAGTGTTTACAGGTGTGGAATGAGTATGTTGATGAAGTGTTTACAGGTGTGGAATGAGTATGTTGATGAAGTGTTTACAGGTGTGGAATGAGTATGTTGATGAAGTGTTTACAGGTGTGGAATGAGTATGTTGATGAAGTGTTTACAGGTGTGGAATGAGTATGTTGATGAAGTGTTTACAGGTGTGGAATGAGTATGTTGATGAAGTGTTGACAGGTGTGGAATGAGTATGTTGATGAAGTGTTGACAGGTGTGGATTGATTGTGTTGATGAATTGCTGATAGGTAGGAGCTGATTTGTTTCTTAAACTGCGGACAGGTGTTGATAATTGAGTAGGGGTTGGTGATGAATTGTAAAGAAAGTGGATTGACAGTAAATATTTCATTGTTTATCATTCTTTTGACCTTTAATGTGTGATATTCTTATTCATTTGTGATGTAACACAACATTTGATTGGTTGATGAGGTTCAAAAGTATAACCATGACATACTATTTGTAAGTTTCTCATTTTCATAATTAGCACAGATGATAATCATTTGTTCCTGACATCAATGACTCTGATACATCATGAAACAATAGTATGACCCTGAAAGGTCATCTGAGTTTATAGGTCACTGGCAACCTGAATAAGGATGAAGCTCATCCAGATTTCTTAAATCAATCGAAAAACAATAACAATACATTTTTGCAATAAAACTGAATTTGTGACAGTTAAATGATGACATACTACTGAGAATACTAGAGTTTTGCCAAGAAATTGCTGAACAACTTTTTGTAAATACATGACAGCTCAATATCTGACTGGTGCCAGACTGATACAGGGTTATACAAACTTTCTCATTATACAGCAGCTTCTGCCAGAAAACACCCAACACATTAAGACATAAAACTGAATGCTGTTTACAGATGTTTGACTCATGTGAAAACCCATGAGATCAATACAATGTAATGGACTATCACTGGTGATAATAACAACTCTAAGTGCTTATCAGGGTTAGAAAAATCCACTCATCCACTCGTCTAGACGAGTCAAAGCTACTTGCGGGCGGGTGATTTGTTTCAGCTACTTGCCTGGCAGGCGAGTGAAATTTGTAGTTCTGACTATTGAATATTCCATAATAAATGAAAAAATAAATTAAACACTCTTAAAACTAATTTAAATCCACTGATAGTCGATCAAATACATTGATGTAGTATCCTTGTTTACACCACGTGTCAAGACTCGGGCTTATCTAGACTACGCGAAAACCTATTACGTCACCACAAATGTTGTAAACAAGGTTGTTTTGTGTACGTAGTTACTGTCAAAAAGTTGATGTTCTCACTCACGAGAGTGAATTAGATATGAGTTAAACAATAAGAGCAAGTGTTGAGTTCAAACATTTGATATAGAAATTGATAATAAAATTTGTGTTCCTTAAATTACGTTTTGTTGCCTTTTTTCTTCAGGTGAGTGAATATTGGATTCGGGCAAGTGAATTTCAAGTTTCACTTGCCCGACACGAGTAGCTGTAAATATTTTTAGGTCATCTGACCCGAAGGGTCCGATGACCTATAGTCATCATGCTTCGTCCGTCGTCGTGCGCCGTGCGCCGTGCGCCGTGCGTCGTGCGCCGTCTGCCGTCCGCCGTGCGCCGTCCGTAAACTTTTCATTCAAACGACTTCTTCTCAAATACTAGAAGGTCTAGGGGGCTAATACTTGGCACAGAGGATACTGGCATGGAGCTCTACCAAGTTTGTTCAAATGAATGACCTTGACCCACTTTAAAGGTCACAGGGGTCAAATATGTTAAAATCTTTAAACAACTTCTCATTAACCAAAAGGCTCAGAGTGTAGATATTGGGCCTGTGACATGCTGGGATGAAGGACTACCAAGTTTGTTCAAATGAATGACCTTGACCCACTTTAAAGGTCACAGGGGTCAAATATGTTAAAATCTTTAAACAACTTCTTCTCAATAACCAAAAGGCTCAGATTGCTGATATTGTGCCTGTGGCATGCTGGGATGAAGGGCTATCAAGTTTGTTTAAATGAATGACCTTGAACAACTTTCAAGGTCACAGGGGTCAAATATGTCAAAATCTTTAAATAACTTCTTCTCAAATACTAGAAGGCCTAGGGGGCTAATACTTGGCCCATAGCATGCTGGCATGGAGCCCTACAAAGTTTGTTCAAATGAATGACCTTGGCCCACTTTCAAGGTCACAGGGGTCAAATATGTTAAAATATACAAAGGACTTCATCTCAATAAGCAAAAGTCTATGAGTGCCGATATTGGGTCTGTAGCATGCTGGGAGGAAAGGCTACCAAGTTTATTTAAATGAATGACCTTGAACAACTTTCAAGGTCGCAGGGGTCAAATATGTCAAAATCTTTAAATAACTTCTTCTCAAATACTAGAAGGCCTAGGGGGCTAATACTTGGCCCATAGCATGCTGGCATGGAGCCCTACAAAGTTTGTTCAAATGAATGACCTTGGCCCACTTTCAAGGTCACAGGGGTCAAATATGTTAAAATATACAAAGGACTTCATCTCAATAAGCAAAAGTCTATGAGTGTAGATATTGGGTCTGTAGCATGCTGGGAGGAAAGGCTACCAAGTTTATTCAAATGAATGACCTCAACCCACTTTCAAGGTCACAGGGGTCAAATATGTTAAAATATACAAACGACTTCTTCTCAACAAGCAAAAGTCCATGAGTGCTGATATTGGGCCTGTAAGATGCTTGGAGGAGAGGCTACCAAGTTAGTTCAAATGAATGACCTCAACCCACTTTCTAGGTTTGGCTTGCTTTTTGTCAGATGACCGTTAAGGCCCATGGGCCTCTTGTTTTCTAGCCCTGCTTATCCACTTGATTCTTCTAAAACTGGACAAAACTGAATTGTGTTTCATTCAATCAACTCCAAACCATAAATTCAATTCCACACATGTCACTTGACTCAGGTCTTGATCGACTATGTATGACATTTTGACGCAAAAGATGATTAGTTTTATTTAGAACCTGTTGTAGAATCAACTACAGTACACCATTAAGTGGACAGTGAAGTAAGAGCACAAGTATACAAAACAAGAACAGTCACAACATATTTCATACATGTCACAACATATTTCATACATGTCACAACATATTTCATACATGTCACAACATATTTCATACATGGTACAACATATTTCATACATGTCACAACATATTTCATACATGTCACAACATATTTCATACATTTCACATCACACCTGTCACAACATATTTCATACATGTCATAACATATTTCATACATGTCACAACATATTTCATACATGTCACAACATATTTCATACATTTCAAAACACACCTAAACACAACATATTTCATACATTTCACAACACACCTAATCACAACATATTTCATACATTTCACAACACATCTGTCACAACATATTTCATACATGTCACAACACACCAGTCACAAAATAACCTTATCACAACACACCTGTCACAACATATTTCATACATCTCACAACACACCTGTCACAACATGTTTCATATATTTCACAACACACCTAATCACAACATATTTCAGTCATGTCACAACACACCTGTCACAACATATTTCATACATTTCACAACACACCTGTCACAACATTTTCATACATTGCACAAAACACCAGTCACAACATATTTCATACATTTCACAACACACCTGTCACAACATATTTCATACATGTCACAACATATTTCATACATTTCATAACACACCTAATCACAACATATTTCATACATTTCACAACACACCTAATCACAACATATTTCATACATTTCACAACACACCTGTCACAACATATTTCATACATGTCACAACACACCTGTCACAAAATAACCTATCACAACACACCTGTCACAACATATTTCATACATTTCACAACACACCTGTCACAACATGTTTCATATATTTCACAACACACCTAATCACAACATATTTCAGTCATGTCACAACACACCTGTCACAACATATTTCATACATTTCACACACACCTAAACACAACATATTTCATACATTTCACAACACACCTAATCACAACATATTTCATACATTTCACAACACACCTGTCACAACATATTTCATACATGTCACAACACACCTGTCACAAAATAACCTTATCACAACACACCTGTCACAACATATTTCATACATTTCACAACACACCTGTCACAACATGTTTCATATATTTCACAACACACCTAATCACAATATATTTCAGTCATGTCACAACACACCTGTCACAACATATTTCATACATTTCACAACACACCTGTCACAAAATGACCTAATCACAACACATCTGTCACAACATATTTCATACATGTCACAACACACCTGTCACAACATATTTCATACATGTCACAACACACCTGTCACAACATATTTCATACATTTCACAACAAGGTTATTCTTGATAATCTGTGATCTGTACACCATTTGATCTTGATGAAAATGAAGTTTCTGTAAGCCCCACCATTTTCAATAATGTGAGTTCACCAGCCAGGAACCTTATCAATGCTTGCATACTGCGACTGCTTTGCTTCAGATAAAGGGAATCTTCGGATAGCACATGCTTAAATTTCCCAGTACTGCTTTGGATGTAGCTCTTTCTGTATTCTTCAAAAGACAGGATATCATTAAATGGATTGGTCAGTTTTGAATTCCAGGAACCAATGAAATGGCTGACCTTGACAATTAAACCATGGATGACATTAAATGAGGACAGAATCCTCAGGTGATGTTCAGAATAAGCAATTATGGGTTGAGGATAAATGATAAGCTATTTATGACTGTGTAATTGTTTGGTAGATATTACGACCTTTTATTAGAATGTTAAATGACTATTTTTATTTGTTATTTATTTTCATTTCGGCACTTTAATCCTTTGTAGTCAAACCTGCCTAGAGGATACCTCTCTATAAAGGCCACCTCCCTATAATGACTACCTCCATAAAGGGTCATCTCTACAAAGGCCACCACTCTATGAATGGCAAATCCACACATGCTACCTCCTTATAATGTCTAATTTTAATTTCTTAAAAAGGTGATCTATAAAAACCACACCTCTTCAAAGTCTGTCTCTTTATAAAAGCAACTTCTCTATAAAGGCCACATCCTGACAAAGGCAACCTCTCTATAAAGGCCATATCCCTACAAAGGCAACCTCTACAAAAGCCACATCCCTACAAAGACAACCTCTATAAAGACCACATCTATAAAAAGGCAACCTCTCTATAAAGGCAACATCAATACAAAAGCAACCTCACCATAAAGGCCACACCCTACAAAGATGACCTCCCTATAAAGGCCACATCCCTACAAAGGCAACATCTCTATATAGGGCACATCCCTACAAAGGCAACTTCTCTATAAAGGCCACATCTGTACAAAGTCACCTGTCTATAAAGGCCACATTTTTCTCTGCTCCCTTAGGTGGCCTTTATAGACAGGTTTGACTGCACTAAATAGGCTTATCAGCTTACATAACAATGCAGGTATCAATTCATTATGGAAATCACAGCTTTTTTTCATACTAATAAATGAAAAATATTAATTAGCAATAATAAGTTTGCCATAGCTGGTTTACCTGTTTGTTACTAGATAATCAATCCTACAACTTTAACTCACTCAGGTGATCACTTCCTCTGGGTTGTAGAGAATGTGATTGACAGCACTCCAGAAAATAAGTTACAAGAAACCACTTGAAGATCGGTACTTTATTGATTAATCTTTTAATCTGTTAATATTAAAGTCAGAAATTATTCGTGATCAAATGTCCACAACATACTGTTTTGATTTTAGAGATGAATCATCAAACAGATGTAAAAATCTCCAAATTTTTTTTCTTTCTAAAAACATAACTGAAAACTTAAACATGTAATTAATTCTCTGATACATTGCTTAGAAAGGATATGAGTGGAGAAAAATGCAGGGAATTATGTGACTGATAATAAACATTTTGGAGAAGAATTTTGGTTTTGTTGTGAAGGATTTAATTATCTAAAAAAAAAATGTTATACACCACAAGTTCTTTAAATTCAAACATTTTTTGAAAGAATAAATATCTTTATGTCTATCCTAACTTAAAAAGCTTAACCACTTAAGTGGCATCAATACAGAAGTCGTCCCGAACATATTCAAGTTACAGGCTCATTGCCATTCCTTCTCGCTACATCTATTTACTTAAAACAATCATCAGTACATACCCATCTTTAAGTGTCAACAGCTCAGCAGGTCACCAATGTTAAAATGATCCAGAGAATCCTAAAAAGTTAGAATATTTTCACAAATCTTCAGGCTTCACACATGTCCTAAATCTCTCCAACTCAAAGTCTAAATCACTGCATCACCATGACAAACCAATGGTGCTCCTAAACAGGTATCATTTGTCCGAGTATTGGTTCTGGGCAATCCCTCCTCTAGTTTAGGTCAATAGTTGGGAGACGTGCCAATCTACAGTTGTACATATACTACACAATTTAGTGGTGATCTGTTGTCTGACAGGTTCTAAGCGGATCTCCATTAAACTCAGCCATCCTCCTCTCTCTTTGGGGACGTGTCGCAGTTTCTGTCACACACTCATAAATCCAAGGATAGGCGCAGATCTTCTGTAATGAATAAATTCCATTAAATCAAAGATCAGCAAGTAAATTGATGTTTTCTGAGGTTTTTGTATGTCACCAGTAAAACAGTCTGTAAAGCTACAATCCACAATGTTGGTTTACAGTGCTTTATATACCAGCCTCTAACTAGGGAAATGTATTGACAAAATCTAAAAACAGACAATACATGAGAGATTAAATAAGTAGATGTATGGATATGTTTTTCTTAAGCAGATGCATGTGTTTAATATGTAGAAACCATGTTATGCGTTATAACATAAAAAGTATAATCTCAGGTTTTCAACACATTAGTAGAGTGTAATGTGTTGAACATGTAGATACATTGTCATGCCTTTAACATGTAGGTACAGTGTCATGTGTTTGACATGTGGGTACAGTGTCATGTGTTTGACATGTAGGTACAGTGTCATGTGTTTGACATGTGGGTACAGTGTCATGTGTTTGACATGTACTGGTACAGTGTCATGTGTTTGACATGTACTGGTAGTGTCATGTGTTTGACATGTGGGTACAGTGTCATGTGCTTGACATGTGGGTACAGTGTCATGTGTTTAACATGTAGATACATTGTCATGCCTTTAACATGTAGATACAGTGTCATGTGTTGAACATGTAGATACAGTGTCATGTGTTTGACATGTAGATACATTGTCATGTGTTTAACATGTAGATACATTGTCATCTGTTTAACATGTAGATACATTGTCATGCCTTTAACATGTAGATACAGTGTCATGTGTTTGACATGTAGATACAGTGTCATGTGTTTGACATGTGGGTACAATGTCATGTGTTTGACATGTGGGTACAGTGTCATGTGTTTGACATGTAGATACATTGTCATGTGTTTGACATGTTGGTACAGTGTCATGCGTTTAACATGTAGATACAGTGTCATGTGTTTGACATGTAGATACAGTGTCATGTGTTTGACATGTGGGTACAATGTCATGTGTTTGACATGTGGGTACAGTGTCATGCATTTAACATGTACTGGTACAGTGTCATGTGTTTAATATGTAGGTACAGTGTCATGTGTTTAGCATGTATTGGTACAGTGTCATGTGTTTTACTTGTAATGGTACAGTGTCTTGTGTTTGACATGTAGGTACAGTGTCATGCGTTTAACATGTAGATACAGTGTCATGTGTTTGACATACAAGCCAAGTGGCATGTGTTTGACATGTAGATACATTGTCATGTGTTTGACATGTATTGGTAGAACTGCTATAGTGTCGTCTTTTCACTATTTAACTGCAATCTATTTTTGGATAGTTGTTATATAAATTAAACTTAGGGAATCCTAATTGCCTTGCTGACTTGTGCGGCTGTGTTTCCATTGTCAGCACACTAACATTTTGATTTTGTCATGTGTTGTAAAGCAGACAACATCTTGTTGCGACCTTTACAAACATATCCCTTTTGGGATTTACTTGACAATGCTGTACATCACTAGATAGCTACCTGAAGAAGCCTGTCAAGCTGTTTATTGTTACAGAAGTCACTGGATGTGTCCCCTGGGCTAAATCATTTTCCTTACTGCAAAAGATCAGGGAATTCTCAAAACAAGTTACAAAACACCTCAGATTGTAGTTTCTCCAGAAAGCATTGTAAGTGTTTCTGGAAATATAGCATGGAAAGAGAATCAGCACTGACAGAAGTGATTACAATATCTGTTCTTCAATCACAGAAAGTTAGCAGTCAGCAAAATTACATCAATATAAAAGTACATGTTGTTCCACTATATAGAGAGCCCCAATAAAACCAATGTTAGAAAATCATCAACAGCTAACACTCACCTCAACTAATCTATATCCCTCAGGATGGAGAAAGAAGGATGAGTGAAAGAAGAGGTGATGATTTTACCATCAATGTTAGGATTTAGGGGAGTTTATCAACAAACTTCATTAATGATGAAATATTGCTTATTGGTAAATCACATTCTTGTACAAGGCAAATGACTGCAGAGGTAGCAAAGATAGACAGACTATTGGTAGATCACTGTCTGGCACAGGGAAGGTTGACAGACTATTGGTAAATCACTGTCTGGTACAGGGAAGGTTGACACACTATTGGTAAATCACTGTCTGGTACAGGGAAGGTTGACAGACTATTGGTAAATCACTGTCTGGTACAGGGAAGGTTGACACACTATTGGTAAATCACTGTCTAGTACATGGAAGGTTGACACACTATTGGTAAATCACTGTCTGGTACAAGGAAGGTTGACAGACTATTGGTAAATCACTGTCTGGTACAAGGAAGGTTGACACACTATTGGTAAATCACTGTCTGGTACAGGGAAGGTTGACACACTATTGGTAAATCACTGTCTAGTACATGGAAGGTTGACACACTATTGGTAAATCACTGTCTGGTACAGGGAACGTTGATAGACTATTGGTAAATCACTGTCTGGTACAGGGAACGTTGATAGACTATTGGTAAATCACTGTCTGGTACAGGGAAGGTTGACAGACTATTGGTAAATTACTGTCTGGCACAGGGAAGGTTGATAGACTATTGGTAAATCACTGTCTAGTACAGGGAAGGTTGATAGACTATTGGTAAATCACTGTCTGGTACAGGGAACGTTGACAGACTATTGGTAAATCACTGTCTAGTACATGGAAGGTTGACACACTATTGGTAAATCACTGTCTGGTACAGGGAACGTTGATAGACTATTGGTAAATCACTGTCTGGTACATGGAAGGTTGACAGACTATTGGTAAATCACTGTCTGGTACAGGGAAGGTTGATAGACTATTGGTAAATCACTGTCTTTTACAGGGAAGGTTGACAGACTATTGGTAAATCACTGTCTGGTACAGGGAAGAAGACAGACTATTGGTAAATCACTGTCTGGTACAGGGAACGTTGATAGACTATTGGTAAATTACTGTCTGGCACAGGGAAGGTTGACAGACTATTGGTAAATTACTGTCTGGCACAGGGAAGGTTGACAGACTATTGGTAAATCACTGTCTGGTACAGGGAAGAAGACAGACTATTGGTAAATCACTGTCTGGTACAGGGAACGTTGATAGACTATTGGTAAATTACTGTCTGGCACAGGGAAGGTTGACAGACTATTGGTAAATCACTGTCTGGCACAGGGAAGGTTGACAGACTATTGGTAAATTACTGTCTGGCACAGGGAAGGTTGACAGACTATTGGTAAATCACTGTCTGGTACAGGGAAGGTTGACAGACTATTGGTAAATCACTGTCTGGTACAGGGAAGGTTGATAGACTATTGGTAAATCACTGTCTGGTACAGGGAAGAAGACAGACTATTGGTAAATCACTGTCTGGTACAGGGAACGTTGATAGACTATTGGTAAATCACTGTCTGGTACAGGGAAGAAGACAGACTATTGGTAAATCACTGTCTGGCACAGGGAAGGTTGACAGACTATTGGTAAATCACTGTCTGGTACAGGGAAGGTTGACAGACTATTGGTAAATCACTGTCTGGTACAGGGAAGGTTGATAGACTATTGGTAAATCACTGTCTGGTACAGAGAAGGTTGACAGACTATTGGTAAATCACTGTCTGGTACAGGGAAGGTTGACAGACTATTGGTAAATCACTGTCTGGTACAGGGAAGGTTGACAGACTATTGGTAAATCACTGTCTGGTACAGGGAACGTTGATAGACTATTGGTAAATTACTGTCTGGCACAGGGAAGGTTGACAGACTATTGGTAAATCACTGTCTGGTACAGGGAACGTTGATAGACTATTGGTAAATTACTGTCTGGCACAGGGAAGGTTGACAGACTATTGGTAAATTACTGTCTGGCACAGGGAAGGTTGACAGACTATTGGTAAATCACTGTCTGGTACAGAGAAGGTTGACAGACTATTGGTAAATCACTGTCTGGTACAGAGAAGGTTGACAGACTATTGGTAAATCACTGTCTGGTACAGGGAACGTTGATAGACTATTGGTAAATCACTGTCTGGTACAGGGAACGTTGATAGACTATTGGTAAATCACTGTCTGGTACAGGGAAGGTTGATAGACTATTGGTAAATCACTGTCTGGTACAGGGAAGGTTGACACACTATTGGTAAATCACTGTCTGGTACAGGGAAGGTTGACAGACTATTGGTAAATCACTGTGTGGCACAGGGAAGGTTGACAGACTATTGGTAAATCACTGTCTGGCACAGGGAAGGTTGACAGACTATTGGTAAATCACTGTCTGGCACAGGGAAGGTTGACAGACTATTGGTAAATCACTGTGTGGCACAGGGAAGGTTGACAGACTATTGGTAAATCACTGTCTGGTACAGGGAAGGTTGACAGACTATTGGTAAATCACTGTATGGAACAGGGAAGGTTGACAGACTATTGACACAATAAATTCATTGTCATTAGTAGTAAAAGAGTGACTCATATTTAGGGCTTCAATGGTCTCCACAGAATCCAAATGTTCTTTAGTTTGGTCTAAACTAGACTTGTAAATCCTAGTGCCAGACTTTCAGGGGTGATAAATACATCTTTGTGTTCAGTTAACAGTTCTAACAACTTTAACCTTTCCTGTTCAGTCAACTTAGATGAAATATCAAAATAAGATTCTAACTTTCTGACAACAGAGTTACTCCCCTTTAAAATAGAGCTCAAAACTTTTCCAGGGCACCTCTGTCATGAATCACATTCATCATGTACACTTGAATCATCTGAGCTTGATAATTGGTTATCATGACTTATATCATTACATCTCAAAATATCTGTCTGTACCAGAGGATGAACATGCATGAATAGGACAACATTGGACATCAGTTTTGCAACCTTTGGTATAACCAGGAAAAGTATGTACATTGGTATATTCAGAGGGAAAATGTTTAACATTCACTAAATTTGGACATCCCTTAGCATGAACAACATTGGAAAGGTGGTGGCACCTGAAATGCTGTTAAGTTAGTTTGTCCACTCTCGATGAAAGGTCTTGGATGTGGATATATTGATTATCTACAGGCCTCGATTCCATGGAACATGACACTTGCTGGAGTTCTCGGTATCCATAGACTTTCTGGAAGAGCCTCAATAAATTTAGCAAGTATTTCAACATCCGTCTTTCCAATTCTCTCTCCCCTTTCTGATAATCTAGCATAAAAGTCATCTAAAGGATCATGTTGGGATAACTTCATTTTGTTAAAATTGTTAGTTTCTAGTAATAATGATGGACTGGAGGAATTAAACTTTATATATTCATCTTCAAAACATTTCTGGACCTCCTTCCACGACTTCTTTTGGAGATCTTTTGATATGAACCAGGCCCGAGCTGGCCCTTGCAACAGGAGATTGAACAAAGCAACTCTCTTGTCCTCTTCATAAAGCTGATCCTCTGCTAGAGAATATAAATGTACGTACGATTCATATTCACTAATAAACTTTGCGCCATTTTCATGGGATAGTCCTGAAAAATGTCTGCACTTAGATATATCCATTGTGAACTGTTGACATGACAAATTGACGTTTGTAGTACGATAAAAATGAGATGGAGATCGTAAATCACAACATTTCAACTCAGTCAATCGATTTTCTTTCAAAAAAAGTTTGAGACAAGATTTCATCATCCGAATATAAGACGGTACTATCTTCTGATTCCGACGAATACATATTTTACCGCCAAAACCCGCATGGTTTCTCGACGACAAGTCACTAGAGTCACATAGAAGGCATATCAACATTCAGTTCAAAACAACAGAAAAAAGGTTCAAAAATGTCATAGGAATAGCTTAGCTTGAAGTTGGGATCATCATTGTTTGTAAGAGCTACCCACATTTCCCACCATTTCGTAGATATCGGTTGTTTCTGCATTGAGAAGCAAGACATCTGTAGCATGCCATGTTTTTTCCATTTTCCTTCTTCTCAACTTTTTAGTGGCCCGGATCAGAATATATAACTTATTTTTAAAGGATACGGACAGAATCCGGAATTATTAATTGCCGATTGGCTTACCTCCCTTACCACAGCATTATCTCCATATCACCCATTATACAGCATGTATACACCACAATGTCCGCATGTCACTTTACGTTAACATTGCATTCAGGATCACTTGAGCCAATGTTTTGCTCATAGAATCAGCCATCTCACCTATACCTTATCTGATCTACCAATCTCAATATCAATTTCTCTAGGACATCTCGATTGGTTCCTTGTTATTGTTCCATGTACAGAAAATTAATAGATGTTAAAAAATCCAGGACAATACAAATGTACAGAAAATTAATAAATGTTAAAAAAATCCAGGACAATACAAATGTACAGGAAATTAATAAATGTTAAAAAAAAACAGGACAAAACAAATGTACAGAAAATTAATAGATGTTGAAAAATCCACGACAAAACAAATGTACAGAAAATTAGTAGATGTTAAAAAAACAGGACAAAACAAATGTACAGAAAATTAATAGATGTTTAAAAAAAACAGGGCAAAACAAATGTACAGAAAATTAATAGATGTTAAAAAAACAGGACAAATCAAATGTACAGAAAATTAATAGATGTTAAAAAATCCAGGACAATACAAATGGATGTTTACTAATAACACATAAGGGTCATACAAACATTGTTACCTTTTCTTTGAACATGGATACAGATCCATTCAAGAGTTTCCATGTAGATTCTAAATCTTTCTTTTGTTCATATTTTGCCAAAGAGTTTTTTTTTCATTTTTGTTTGGATTATGATTGTTGACATGTTGATAATTTCTTGTTCTTTTCGGCTGCATTGAAGTTCAAGTCAGTGCAATCTGGCCATTTTGAACGAATACCTAGAATTTAGAGCTAATAGCATCAACCATATAAATAATAGTGTCCCTATTCGATGAATCCGTGAAACGCTTTGAGAGATCGCCGAGAAAGGCGTACTTAATTCAAGCGTTAAATAGATTCCGATCTTCCCGCGAAATTGCAATTTCTAGCAATCTTGCCCGCCACAACGACGAAATGAGTCTGTGGGTAGATAAACACCGCCCTAATTCCCTTACTAAACTTGACTTCCACAAGGAGCAAGCCTCCCATTTGAAAAAGCTGGTATGTATAACACAATAAAGTATTCGCTGAGTCATATTAGCCATAATTACATCATGATTTATAAATGGAAACCAATCGAGGTCGACAGCTACCGTACCACGAAGCCTGGATCCATATCCATGGTGGTGTGACGTATAGTTAATCACAGCTTTGTTGTCGTGTCATGTGAATAAAAATCGGCAATGAATAATAGGTCATTCTTCTTGCGGTTTTTTTACTATGAATGTACAAACATGCATGCCTTAAGTTATATTGAATAGTGTCATTTTGATGGTTCATTTCTGATTCTAAATAATTAGTGAGTTGTAAGCAGAGACATGAAAAATTAGCATTTCGGAAGCATATGTTGTCTGCTATCCACTGCTCTTAAAACCAAAACAGCCAACAGCGGTTGTAAGAGTTTTAAAAGTAAAACTTGTATATCGGTTTTGCCAATGTATTCATGAATTAATTTTACACCCACTTGACTGTACGCATACAGTTCAATTTCAAATTATGGACACTCTTGTTCAAATATGTGAAATTGTTCTTAGCTGCTTAAATTGGTATCAATTTAATTTCATCAAAATTGCCTGAATGATTACATTTACAGGTGAACAGTGGAGATTTTCCACATCTGATCGTGTATGGACCATCAGGGGCGGGCAAGAAGACAAGAATCATGTGCCTGCTTCGTGAGCTGTATGGATCTGGGGTAGAAAAGCTACGAATAGAGCAACACAACTTTACAACACCTTCTAATAAAAAGCTGGATATATCTACCATCTCCAGTAACTACCACATAGAGGTTAACCCAAGGTTTGTACTATAGACCCACCCATGGCCACAGATGTGTGGATGGTGGTGAGCAAATTAAACTGGGTCGTAATGTTAAAACATTTGCAGTAGGTGTCAACCCGAGGTCAGTACTTCATAGACCCACCCATATTCACAGATATTTGGGTGGTGGTGGGCAAACCAGGTCATAATATTGATACCTCTAATAGGTTTCAACCTGAGGTCTGTACTTCACAGACCCACCTACAGATGTGTGAGTGGTGGTGTGCAGACCCCGGGTAATAATATTAAAATGTTAAGTATTTCTGAGACCCTCATCATTGAAGTATGTATGTATGCTCGTAATTTTAGAATGTTTTAACGTAGAAGACATTAACCTATAGCAAACGTTTGTAAGACCCACTGATTAGGGTGCACTGATGCAACATGAAGCATCAGGATTCTAGTTCACCAGCTTTTATGTTCTCCTTTCATTGCTGTGATACAGCTTTTGATTTTTAATAAAGGTGGGCTGAGTTCTGCAGTCGATGGTTTTATTTACAAATACTGCTTCTGTTTACTTTGTTATGTACTATTGCCTGAGAAAGACAATGAAATCTGATTGGCTGACCTATAAGTATCTGCTGAGCCTTACACTGTAGTAGTGACACAAGTTTGAAAAATGCCTTGAAAGCAGGTGAGAACCATAGTATCAAGCAAAACCCAGGGCTCTCAATCTGCCAGATTTGATTGGCCCCATTTCCAATGCAAAAATAGTATCTTTTTTTTTCCAATTTAGACCCCAAGTTTTCCCCATTCTAAGAAAAACGTCAATATTTTTCCCAATTCTAAGGGCCCTGGGCCCCAGTCCCAAAATGGGGTGTGAGAGCCCTGAAACCAATAATATATTATCATTAAATCAGTCCATACATTACAGAAAGATACTTCCATTTTAGATGCAGCCATTGATCTACAATTTATTTTCACAGTGTAAAATTAAATATTTCCAAATGTTAGATGAGTTCCATCAAAACTTTATGAGTACAGGACTCGCATGTAGACTTATCACTGGGATTGTGGACATTTATGGTTGAGAGTTTGAGAGGTAATCTGGAACAAATATACAATCAGTAGTTGAATATTCTTATTTTTCAACTGTATCAAATCAAAATTAACCTGTGTGACACAAAGACCTATCCACAGAGATAGAACAGTTTTAAGTGAAGTGAGGGTGGGGATGGGGGGTGGGGGGTTCATATGTAGTACTTTGTCATTTTCAATAGAGGTCTATACCGATCAATACTTCACAGGGTGACAGTGGTCAAAGAGGTCAACACAAGGTCATTATTTGCACTTGTATAATCCATAGTGGTCAACCATCTTTGTTTTTTTACACAATTATAACTCCTACCACAGCTATATTTCATCTGCATCAAAACGACAGGCCTCAGTTTTGTCAACAGGTGAGTGGTGAATCATAATATCACTAAATGTCGACACTTGCATTAAAGCCATAGGTTTAATTTTTTAAATGTGGGTGGGGGCCAAATGGAAGGGATAAACTTATACCACAAGATTTACACTTTTACCTGTGTAATGAGTACACTGTAGCCTGCAGGTGAAGTATGGCTTGGGTACATGTGCATGTGATGTTGAGTGTAAAATAGAGGATCTTAATATGAATACAGTTTCCTTTCAGAATTATTGAAATGGGAATCAATTACAGTCCAAGTCTGGTGATGTGATTGAGTTTGAGATTTAGTGTAGATTATCCAATATTTATTTACAGTGATGTGGGAAACAATGACAGAGTTGTCATACAGGAACTTATAAAGACAGTCGCACAGACAAACCAGCTGGAATCTTCTTCACAGAAAAGCTTTAAAGGTATTTCAATACTATTAAGTAGAAAAACACGCTGGAGTCATTATCTGAGAAAACGACTTTTGTTATGATTATATGTATAATTACTAAGTATACAAACAGATCAGCATGGATAAGTTTAAAGGTAACGGATATCATAAACGATAAGTCCAGGATTCAATCCCAAAATGAGGCTGTAAGATAAATCTTGAATGCAATAACAATCATAATCTACTCTGGGATATATGTCTTGAAGTGTTATGGTCATATTACGTTTAAAAAACTGATGTGGTTTCTATAGTAATTGTGAAACTAATTGATTGCAGTGGTCATTCTGACAGAGGTTGACCGTCTCAGTGTAGATGCCCAACATGCACTGCGACGGACGATGGAGAAATATATGGCAACCTGTCGCTTAATCCTCTGCTGTAACTCTACTTCTAAAGTCATTCCCGCCATCCGCAGCCGATGTCTTGGAGTCAGGGTAGCAGCTCCCTCTATAGATCAGGTAGGTACAGGTGTCAGGGGGTTAGGATAGTGGCTCCCTCTATAGAACAGGTAGGTACAGGTGTCAGGGGGTTAGGATAGTGGGTGTCTAGGGGTCAGGGTAGTGGGTGTCTAGGGGTCAGGGTAGTGGCTCCCTCTATAGAACAAGTAAGTACAGGTGTCTAGGGGTCAGGGTAGTGGGTGTCTAGGGGTCAGGGTAGCAGCTCCCTCTATAGAACAGGTAGGTACAGGTGTCTAGGGGTCAGGGTAGTGGCTCCCTCTATAGAACAAGTAAGTACAGGTGTCTAGGGGTCAGGGTAGCAGCTCCCTCTATAGAACAGGTAGGTACAGGTGTCAGGGGGTTAGGATAGTGGGTGTCTAGGGGTCAGGGTAGCAGCTCCCTCTATAGAACAGGTAGGTACAGGTGTCTAGGGGTCAGGGTAGCAGCTCCCTGTATAGAACAGGTAGGTACAGGTGTCAGGGGGTTAGGATAGTGGGTGTCTAGGGGTCAGGGTAGCAGCTCCCTCTATAGAACAGGTAGGTACAGGTGTCTAGGGGTCAGGGTAGCAGCTCCCTCTATAGAACAGGTAGGTACAGGTGCTAGGGGTCAGGGTAGTGGCTCCCTCTATAGAACAGGTAGGTACAGGTGTCAGGGGGTTAGGATAGTGGGTGTCTAGGGGTCAGGGTAGTGGGTGTCTAGGGGTCAGGGTAGTGGCTCCCTCTATAGAACAAGTAAGTACAGGTGTCTAGGGGTCAGGGTAGTGGGTGTCTAGGGGTCAGGGTAGCAGCTCCCTCTATAGAACAGGTAGGTACAGGCGCTAGGGGTCAGGGTAGTGGCTCCCTCTAGAGAACAATTAAGTACAGGTGTCAGGGGGTTAGGATAGTGGGTGTCTAGGGGTCAGGGTAGTGGCTCCCTCTATAGAACAGGTAGGTACAGGCGCTAGGGGTCAGGGTAGCAGCTCCCTCTATAGAACAGGTAGGTACAGGTGTCTAGGGGTCAGGGTAGCAGCTCCCTCTATAGAACAGGTAGGTACAGGTGTCTAGGGGTCAGGGTAGGGCTCCCTCAATATAGAACAGGTCAGGTACAGGCGGCTCTCCCTCTAGAGAACAATTAAGTACAGGTGTCAGGGGGTTAGGATAGTGGGTGTCTAGGGGTCAGGGTAGTGGCTCCCTCTAGAGAACAAGTAAGTACAGGTGTCTAGGGGTCAGGGTAGTGGGTGTCTAGGGGTCAGGGTAGCAGCTCCCTCTATAGAACAAGTAAGTACAGGTGTCTAGGGGTCAGGGTAGTGGGTGTCTAGGGGTCAGGGTAGCTGCTCCCTCTATAGAACAAGTAAGTACAGGTGTCTAGGGGTCAGAGTAGTGGGTGTCTAGGGGTCAGGGTAGCAGCTCCCTCTATAGAACAGGTAGGTACAGGCGCTAGGGGTCAGGGTAGTGGCTCCCTCTATAGAACAATTAAGTACAGGTGTCTAGGGGTCAGGGTAGCAGCTCCCTCTATAGAACAAGTAAGTACAGGTGTCTAGGGGTCAGGGTAGTGGGTGTCTAGGGGTCAGGGTAGCAGCTCCCTCTATAGAACAGGTAGGTACAGGCGCTAGGGGTCAGGGTAGTGGCTCCCTCTAGAGAACAATTAAGTACAGGTGTCAGGGGGTTAGGATAGTGGCTCCCTCTATAGAACAGGTAGGTACAGGCGCTAGGAGTCAGCGTAGTGGCTCCTTCTAGAGAACAATTAAGTACAGGTGTCAGGGGGTTAGGATAGTGGGTGTCTAGGGGTCAGGGTAGTGGGTGTCTAGGGGTCAGGGTAGCAGCTCCCTCTATAGAACAGGTAGGTACAGGTGTCTAGGGGTCAGGGTAGTGGCTCCCTCTATAGAACAGGTAGGTACAGGTGTCAGGGGGTTAGGATAGTGGGTGTCTAGGGGTCAGGATAGCAGCTCCCTCTATAGAACAAGTAAGTACAGGTGTCTAGGGGTCAGGGTAGTGGCTCCCTCTAGAGAACAATTAAGTACAGGTGTCTAGGGGTCAGGGTAGTGGGTGTCTAGGGGTCAGGGTAGCAGCTCCCTCTATAGAACAGGTAGGTACAGGCGCTAGGGGTCAGGGTAGTGGCTCCCTCTAGAGAACAATTAAGTACAGGTGTCAGGGGGTTAGGATAGTGGCTCCCTCTATAGAACAGGTAGGTACAGGCGCTAGGAGTCAGGGTAGTGGCTCCTTCTAGAGAACAATTAAGTACAGGTGTCAGGGGGTTAGGATAGTGGGTGTCTAGGGGTCAGGGTAGTGGGTGTCTAGGGGTCAGGGTAGCAGCTCCCTCTATAGAACAGGTAGGTACAGGTGTCTAGGGGTCAGGGTAGTGGCTCGCTCTATAGAACAATTAAGTACAGGTGTCTAGGGGTCAGGGTAGTGGCTCCCTCTAGAGAACAATTAAGTACAGGTGTCAGGGGGTTAGGATAGTGGGTGTCTAGGGGTCAGGGTAGCAGCTCCCTCTATAGATCAGGTAGGTACAGGTGTCTAGGGGTCAGGATAGCAGCTCCCTCTATAGAACAGGTAGGTACAGGTGCTAGGGGTCAGGGTAGCAGCTCCCTCTATAGAACAGGTAGGTACAGGTGTCTAGGGGTCAGGGTAGCAGCTCCCTCTATAGAACAAGTAAGTACAGGTGTCTAGGGGTCAGGGTAGTGGCTCCCTCTAGAGAACAATTAAGTACAGGTGTCAGGGGGTTAGGATAGTGGGTGTCTAAGGGTCAGGGTAGTGGCTCCCTCTAGAGAACAAGTAAGTACAGGTGTCTAGGGGTCAGGGTAGTGGGTGTCTAGGGGTCAGGGTAGCAGCTCCCTCTATAGAACAAGTAAGTACAGGTGTCTAGGGGTCAGGGTAGTGGGTGTCTAGGGGTCAGGGTAGCAGCTCCCTCTATAGAACAAGTAAGTACAGGTGTCTAGGGGTCAGGGTAGTGGGTGTCTAGGGGTCAGGGTAGCTGCTCCCTCTATAGAACAAGTAAGTACAGGTGTCTATGGGTCAGGGTAGTGGGTGTCTAGGGGTCAGGGTAGCAGCTCCCTCTATAGAACAGGTAGGTACAGGCGCTAGGGGTCAGGGTAGTGGCTCCCTCTAGAGAACAATTAAGTACAGGTGTCAGGGGGTTAGGATAGTGGGTGTCTAGGGGTCAGAGTAGTGGCTCCCTCTATAGAACAAGTAAGTACAGGTGTCCAGGAGTCAGGGTGGTGACTCTCCTCAGAAACAGGTAAATGCATGTGTCTATGTCATGGCTCTCTTTATAGAACAGATATAAATACAAGATTCAGGATTAAAAGTGAATTGTAACCAATTACAGATACTGTATAATTATTTATCCTATACACTAACCTTTGTCAGCATGTTATGATGTATTTTGTTTGTCTTCCAGGTTGGTCAGATCCTCCAGAGTGTCTGTAAAAAAGAAGGATTGACCTTACCTTTGGAACTAGCAACAAAAATTGCCACAAAAAGTAACAGAAATCTGCGTCGTGCCCTATTGATGTGTGAGGCTTGCAGAGTCCAGCAGTAAGTGACTCAGGTGTTGTCCATTTGTAGGTCACATGTAATTCAGGTGTAGTCCATTTGTAAGTCACATGTAACTCAGATGTAGTCCTACAACAGTAAGTCACATGTAGCTCAGGTGTAGTACTACAACAGTAAGTCACATGTAACTCAGGTGTAGTCCTACAACAGTAAGTCACATGTAACTCAGGTGTAGTCCTGCAACAGTAAGTCACATGTAACTCAGGTGTAGTCCTACAACAGTAAGTCACATGTAACTCAGGTGTAGTCCTACAACAGTAAGTCACATGTAACTCAGGTGTAGTCCTACAACAGTAAGTCACATGTAACTCAGGTGTAGTCCTACAACAGTAAGTCACATGTAACTCAGGTGTAGTACTACAACAGTAAGTCACATGTAACTCAGATGTAGTACTACAACAGTAAGTCACATGTAACTCAGGTGTAGTACTACAACAGTAAGTCACATGTAACTCAGGTGTAGTCCTACAACAGTAAGTCACATGTAACTCGTATAGTCCTTTAGTAAGTGACTTACATGTTGAAATTCCTTTTTTTTCTGGATATTTACATTGATTGCAGTTAGATTGCCTTTATCAGTACAAATATCTATATATAACTTTACCTGGAGGAATATGAATGTTTTATCCTAAATGGGTACGTAGCATGTAATTATGATATAGGAATTATTGTATGTCCCTGAAGTCCTATGGTTTGATGTCCATAGATATCCCTTCCGACCTGACCAGGAGGTCACAGAACCCGATTGGGAGTTATACCTGAAAGAGACAGCAAATCTCATAGTCCAACAACAATCACCTAAAAGGTAAACTACTACAATGATCCTAGGAAAGATCTTGTCCTCTGCCATCAAGTTTTAAATATATCCCATATTTCATCTTGTCTTTATTTTTTTTTTTTTTTTTTTCCATATTCTACATTTGCTTCTTTTACTGGAAGATTTAATGCTGAAATTAAACAAGCAAAAGTTAATTGAGAAAGTGTTACATGACATAAA
This sequence comes from Ylistrum balloti, assembly GCF_031769215.1. Taxonomy (NCBI): domain Eukaryota; kingdom Metazoa; phylum Mollusca; class Bivalvia; order Pectinida; family Pectinidae; genus Ylistrum; species Ylistrum balloti. Next base: position 2,062,103 of record NW_026782224.1, on the reverse strand, counting down.
TTTAGTTCCTTTGGTCCTTTTAAGTGATGATAATATGACTGCTAAAACCAGGTATTCCTGTTTTGGCATCAAATTAGCCTGTGTACGTTATTTCAAGATAAACATCTAATCACGTTGTTCCTTGACTGATTATGTATTGTCAAGTCCTTTGATCATTCAAATTTCTAATCAATTGAGGTTCAGATGTAGTAGAAGATCAGGGTCTCGATCTGCCAGACCTGGGACCGATATTCGGCCCCATTCCCAATGCGAAATAGTATCTTTTTTCCCAATTTAGACCCCAAGTTTTCCCAATTCTAAGGAAAACGCCACTATTTTTCCCCATTCTAAGGGCCCCAGTCACAAAATGGAGTGTGAGAGCCCTGAAGATGATTTTTGTAGTAGACAGAATGCTGAATCCTTTTTAAGTGTATGTTTACCTTGTATTTTCAGACTACTGGAGGTGCGGGCACGTCTGTATGAACTGATAACGCACTGTATACCAGCTGACGTCATTATGAAAGTAAGTCAGGAATCATATATATGTAAACCTTGTATTGTGTTGAGGTCACAAATCATAGAAAAAAGTCTTAATAGTGTTATAGAATGTACTGGTCTAAATTCTTGTGTTCATCCTTAAAAGAGGTCCAATTGGCATGTTATTCCTCATTTTTTCCATTATGTGTGAATGCTCAGGTGTAATTAAATTGTTACAAATACAGAAACATAGGAAACTTCTGTAACTTCATACTTCGCCATTTCTCCTTATGGGGAGAAACTTTCAAATTTTACTCCAATTTTAGGAATTATAAGTTATTAGTAAGTTTATAATTTCAACCATCTATTATGAAAACAGCTCAAAATATCTGGTTTTAAATATTTAGTTTGTGAAAAAGGAGGTCTGTAAATACACTTTTCAGAGGCTTCTCATGTTCTCAGCAGTGAGCAGGTACGATGCTTTTACTTCTTTGTGCCATATGTACAGTTCCTACCTAATTCTTACATTACAATGTATTTGAGTACTCCTTCTGTTGTCAGTTTGCCTAACTCTAATGTATTGTTACTTCAGGGTCTTCTGAAGGAGCTGGTGAAGAACTGTGACGGGGAACTGAAGTTAGAGGTAGTGCAGTCTGCAGCATACTATGAACATCGTTTACAGACTGGACAAAAGGCCATCTACCATCTGGAGGCTTTTGTGGCAAAGTTTATGGCGATCTACAAACGCTTCTTTGAGGAAGGCATCGCCGATCTGTTCTGATGGATATTGTGTTTTAAGGTCTGTTATGCATGTTAGAGGAATGAGTTACTGAGTTTCCTGTTAATTTCTCCACCTTGTTATCAGGAGACAGAAAGGACAGGCCTATTTTCCAGAGGAGTACTATAGCTATACTTGGCTGCATAGGGACAATTCTTATGACCATCCATCCAAACTTCACCAATTACAATGGTAGCAGTGGTCACATGAATGTTTAATGTTTTATTAGAAGATGATGTTACTCAGTGCCTGTTGTATATAAATAGTGGTTTCCAGGATACTGCCATATAGTCTCTAACATGGCCTAGATGATGGTTTACAGGATACTGCCATATAGTCTCTAACATGGCCTAGATGATGGTTTCCAGGATACTGCCATATAGTCTCTAACATGGCCTAGATGATGGTTTCCAGGATACTGCCATATAGTCTCTAACATGGCCTAGATGATGGTTTCCAGGATATTGCCATATAGTCTCTAACATGGCCTAGATGATGGTTTCCATGACTATTACCATTGGAATAGTCTCTAACATGGTCTACATGATCGACTCTTGTGGAAATGAATTTAATCTGTAACTGCATTCTGAAGTGAAGTTGTCAATATAGTGGCTTGTAAGAAAAAATGATTCAAGATATGAAGGTTTTCTTGGTGTGTTCTGTTTCAATCATTCAGATCAATCCATCATCCGTAGCAACTGTTAAGTGACAATTGTTTGGTAGTAATTTTTGATGGCAAATGTGATGGACAAAATAATGTCATCAGAGTAATGTATATCATTATACATTAAAAAAATGAAGTTTATATGCACTATTAAAAGTTTCAAAATGCAAAAATGTAGTCTTTGATCTGTTTGAAAACTGGCAAGGTAAAAAATTACCATCCAAAATTGAACCACTTATAAGAGTTGTGTCTGGATGTGGCTATCCCTACATATCTCACCTTGATGTTTGATAGCTTCCTATCAGCTTGCCATACACTTTTGTATTTTTTGGATATGGATTGTGTTGAAGAACATTCCTGTAGGCTAAATTTGTCCACTTTGAATATCATTATTCCCCTACCATTGTATGGAGGGGCATATGTCTATCTCATTGGTCCCAAAGCAGTGCTATCCCTCCAGCAACTTCATCTCTTAAGAGAATTTGATAAAACTGAATGGAATGGTTACCTATGACCTCACATTAGTTAATGTTTCAGACTTCAGAGATCACAGTTGATACCATTACTATTTTTTCAATTAAGTCAACCTTACCAACTTGTCAGAGGGGTTGTTAAAGTCACTAGGACCAAGTCTTGTGTGAAATCCAAATCATGTAGATGTAACAGAAATGGATACACTGATTACAGATGCCATGGACAAGATTGATAACACTATATTTACTCATAACAACAAAAGGTCACAGTGACCTATATTTACTTTTCCAGCTCTAAAATTCCTCATCAGTTCTACAACAATGAATTAACTGTAGGACATTAATTAAAATTCACAGATTTTGTTAGTCATAATTCCATAGAAGTACATTACACTTAGACTATACAACATTATTATTATTGCAGGTCTCTTAATTGTTAGAAGTTGTTGAAATATATCTAACCACTGCTACCTTGAAAGTGAATGAAGGTCATTCATCCTAGCTTGCTACTGACCTCCAAAAGAAGTCCTCTAAGACAAGAGGCCCATAGCCTTAAATGGTCACCTGACTAATCTGAACCAAACTTAGACTGCCTTAACATTGCAAGTCACATCAAATTGGTCCAATTATAGAACTCATAAATATCTTAATGATACAAGGCAGTATACCAAGTTTCATCAAAATCTGTTCACATGTATCCAAACTATTGTGTTCACAAGGTCCACAGGAAACAATTGGTCCATTGTCAAACTCATCTCAAATCTATTAACATTAGGCTGCATGTATACCAAGATTTATTCAAATCTTCATATTTACTCAAGTTATGGTGTCCACAAGATCCAATGGAAATAGAAGTGCAAAGGGCCACAACTCTGTATATTAGAATGAAATTGATGCCATTGTCAAACTCAAAATTTAAGATATTGTTATAAGGCTGCACGGCAAGTTTCATTAAATTCTATTCATAGTTACTTTATTCATTGTGTACACAAGGTCCAATGGAAATATAACTGCAAAGGACCATAACTCAGCTAAATTTTGATATCTAGGGATGTGAGCTTGTTTCAGGCCCCAACCCCCAAGATAAGAAAAAGGGAATACAAGATAAAAGAAAACCATAAACAGTGTTGAAGAGTTTTATTAGTTTATTACTCTCAAACTTACAATGAGTATATATAAAGCTACATTGAAACATAACAAAATAATAAAAACAAACAAAATCATCAAAACAATTTCTTCACACTCGGGATAAAAGGTTGGTCAGAGATCCATTTTAGGATCTGACAATACTTCCACTTTGGGAAGTGATAACACAAAATCAACTAACCTCTCTCACTTATGTTAACCAGTCCTCATTTCACCGAACCTCTCACTTCTGCAGAAAAAAGTTCTTCTCGCCTCTACTCTCAGCAAAACAATCCTTTCTCATTCAGCTTAATTTGTCTCTTCAACATAGAGTAGTAATAACAAAAGATTTAGATATTGATCCTCCTGGTATGCTGAAATGATTCCAGGAACATCGATAAGAAATCAACTGATCAGTTGACCAGTATCATGTGAATTTGTGATATTCTGTGATTTTTGGAAATATTCAGATTTTTGAAAAGATAATTTAGTGAAAAAGTAAACACAGGAATCCATTTCCAATAAGTTGTCTCTGATTAATTGAAATTTTTAATTAAATTTGTCAGTTACCTGACTAATTATTACCACTGTACAATGTCCTGAGAGATCAGTTTTGGAACAAATTTATAACTGCGCTTTGGCAGTTTATAATACATGATTGCAGACAGAATCTGATTCTTTCTACATGGAATAAAGCATGGTAATACTTGTGAGTTTAAAACTGTACATTATAAAACAAAAGAATATTTACAGTCATTTGAATGATAGTAATGTATGTTTGTGTAGCTATGGATCAAGGTTTGACTACCAGACAAAAACAACCCCCTATTAGTCTGGTAATGAAATGAGATTTTTCGTGATATCAAAAATTAGTGTGGTACCCTGCTTTAGATTAGTTTTTGTTCTTTCATGTGTGGGACTGCATTGGGGATCTTATTGTAGTTCTGGTAACTCTGACCTAATTACTGGAAACTTAAGGAAAAGTGTGGGACATTACATATATGTTTGTGGTCACAACAGATGTCAACCCAACATAGGATTTTAACAAGAGGCCCATGGGCCTTAACCGTCATCTGACATAAAATACAAGATTTCAAATTTTGAACTTAAGAAGTCGAAAATGTGTTTTCAAGATGGCAGCCATGTTGGATTTCGGACCAACCCGAAATAAACACACTTTGGTCAGGATCATGTCACGTTCATTTCAGGTAAGTTTCAGCTCAATGAGACATGTAGAACTTGAGAAGAAGTTGAAAATGTTTACGACGGACGATGCTGGACAAAAGGCGATCGCAGTAGGTCATCAGACCCTTGGGACAGATGACATAAAAATATATTTACGTGGTCATGACAAATGTCACCTCAACATTTTTTCAAAGATAAAAACAGTCCAGAAATTCCATGAATCATCGTAAGAGAACTACACCATATTATATGTTACATTGTATACATACAGTTGCTATACCTGTATCTGGTTGATATTTTCTATAAGGACTACCAACACATACGAAAGTTTTGTTACTACAGAAACTACAAGTACTTTGAATTTAAAGAGGGTGGTCAGTTGGCACAGTGGTAACGCACCTGCCTTTCACCTAGCCATCCCGTGTTCCATTCCCGGAATGGATGTGAAAAGGTATGGGGTCACCTGCCCAACCACGTGGGTTTTCCCTGGGTACTTAGGGTTTCCTCCCACAATAAGACCCCTCGCGTGCTTACATCCGAACCAACAAGAGTGATTAGTATCAGTTAGAAAAACATCCTTCATGATTGTTGTAAAATAAAAAAAGTTTATTATTATTATAAACATGGATTTCTGCACACCAACATCAACAATGCACCAGAGAAAGTTTAACTTGGTTTTGTTCTCCAGCTAGTAATTACACACACAAACTATTGTACAACTCAATGGTTTGAACTCGTATTGATTTCATTCCATCCAATATTATATAAATTTTCTACCATAAACAGAATCCAGTTCTGTCGTACCTTAAACCAAGCAATCATCCGAATGGGAGGAATATGTTGGTGAGTTTTAGGAAGGAACAAAATAATCAGGCTATAATTATCACTTGATGTCATGATCATCAAATAGATGTAAAAAGTGGGAAAGGTTTTGATAAACAGACTGTAAAGAAGTTTACCTGTGGTAACTTATACTGAATACCGTTTGATTTATGTAGGACTTTCTTGCTGAAATCTCCCTCAATTTCCTAAACCATCAGTATGCTACAAACACAAATCCTAACACATAGAATGATATGCCAATGTTATTTAAATGAAACAGGAAAATAAGAAGACCTATATTCCTGTGTTGATGACATTCAGTGAATACAGATGAATCAAAAGACCTTTTTTTCTTTGATTGACAAAAATGTTGGATGATACAGATAAAACAGCTTATGGTCCTTAGTTGATGACAGCTAGATAATACAGATGAATTTGATGACCTACGTCCACTTGCCATTAGGAACAGGAAATGGATCTTACATCAGGCACAGTGTTATTTCTCTGCAACATGGCAGATAAGTGGCTTCTGTCCTCAACATTTTCTTCGTCAATGTCAGCCCACGTGGGGGCACCACCAGTTTTACTGGTTCCAACAGTAAAGAAGTCACTTTTATCCTTCTGAATTCTTGTTTTCTTCGCGCCTACAAATTGAGGCTGAAGAATTGATAGTGATGCTACATCTTGTTGTACATCACGTTTCACATCTAGATCTTCAATGTGTTTGCGTAAGTAGTCACTGAGGGATGGAGAAGATAAAGACAATGGGATTTGTTCAACAGGTGGCATCTTCACTTTCAGTGGCTCCACCTGGATGGGGTTTGGGATCTGTATCTCAAGCTGTGGCTCCTCCACAAAGTCATACATGTACTGTTCTGTAAGGTAAGAAATTAAATATCTCTTTAAAAATCTTACTAGTACACATTCTGTCAAACTTTTACAATGAATATTACAGATCGCAACAAATGGACACCTATACTTATTAATAAGGAACTTACCACTATGATTCTCCCCAACAGATGGACAGCTATATCTGTCTATAAGGAACTTACCACTATGATTCTCCCCAACAGATGGACAGCTGTATCTCTCTATAAGGAACTTACCACTACGATTCTCTCCAACAGATGGACAGCTGTATCTGCCTATAAGGAACTTACCACTACGATTCTCCCAAACAGATGGACAGCTGTATCTGTCTATAAGTAACTTACCACTACAATTCTCCCCAACAGATGGACAGCTGTATCTGTCTATAAGGAACTTACTACTACGATTCTTCCCCAACAGATGGACAGCTGTATCTGTCTATAAGGAACTCACCACTACAATTCTCCCCAACAGATGGACAGCTGTATCTGTCTATAAGGAACTCACCACTACGATTCTCCCCAACAGATGGACAGCTGTATCTGTCTATAAGGAACTTACCACTACGATTCTCCCCAACAGATGGACAGCTGTATCTGTCTGTAAGGAACTTACCACTACGATTCTCCCCAACAGATGGACAGCTGTATTTGTCTGTAAGGAACTCACCACAATGATTCTACCTGATAGATGGACAGCTGTATCTGCCTTCAATGAGTTTACCACAATTCTCACCATGGACAGCTGTTACCGTTTCATTTTATTTTTTGCCTGTCTAACACCATCATTTAAATAACAGACAGTGGTAACTAACAGACCTATTTCTACAGAGTTTTGAAATCTGGTGTAATACAAATAACTTGCCTTTCCAGGTTGGAGAAGCTGTTTGTTGTGGACCTTCAAGATAACTGAGAGCACTTTCATTTCCTGCATCAGCAGCTTTCCTGTACAAGGTCATGGCTGTAACTTGATCCTCTGGTAGCCCTGTTTACAGATAAAACTTTTGTGAAATTCAGAATTTAGAAGTTGATGTACAACTTTTGTTGAAACAGTAAAGACTGACAAGGACATATACATTGCTACTTTTTTTGTACAACATTGTATGCCTGAAGTCATTTTGACACAGTGTTATCGATGATGGAGGAAAAAAAGTATACAGGTGGTGTTAGATTTTTAAGAAATAAACAGGACTTGTGGTAGTTTTCTATAGCAGACATACCCCCTAATCCGTGCTCATGGAAGAAGGCAAGATTGTAGATGGCACCATCATGGCCTTTGGTGGCTGCCTGGCTGTACAAATCTGCAGCACGACACTTGTTCTCTTCTACACCAAGTCCCTGCTCATAACACAGTGCTAGGAAGTACTCTCCATCAGAGTCCTGGAACATTAGCATTATTGTAACAATTAGTGGTAAGTAGGCCCTAGCATTATTGTAACAACTAGTGGTAAGTAGGCCCTAGCATTATTGTAACAATTAGGGGTAAGTAGGCCCTAGCATTATTGTAACAATTAGTGGTAAGTAGGCCCTAGCATTATTGTAACAATTAGTGGTAAGTAGGCCCTAGCATAATTGTAACAACTAGTGGTAAGTAGGCCCTAGCATTATTGTAACAACTAGGGGTAAGTAGGCCCTAGCATTATTGTAACAACTAGGGGTAAGTAGGCCCTAGCATTATTGTAACAACTAGTGGTAAGTAGGCCCTAGCATTATTGTAACAACTAGGGGTAAGTAGGCCCTAGCATAATTGTAACAACTAGTGGTAAGTAGGCCCTAGCATTATTGTAACAACTAGGGGTAAGTAGGTCCTAGCATTATTGTAACAACTAGTGGTAAGTAGGCCCTAGCATTATTGTAACAACTAGGGGTAAGTAGGCCCTAGCATAATTGTAACAACTAGTGGTAAGTAGGCCCTAGCATTATTGTAACAACTAGGGGTAAGTAGGCCCTAGCATTATTGTAACAACTAGGGGTAAGTAGGCCCTAGCATTATTGTAACAACTAGTGGTAAGTAGGCCCTAGCATTATTGTAACAACTAGGGGTAAGTAGGCCCTTGCATTATTGTAACAACTAGTGGTAAGTAGGCCCTAGAATTATTGTAACAACTAGGGGTAAGTAGGCCCTAGCATTATTGTAACAACTAGTGGTAAGTAGGCCCTAGCATTATTGTAACAACTAGTGGTAAGTAGGCCCTAGCATTATTGTAACAACTAGTGGTAAGTAGGCCCTAGCATTATTGTAACAACTAGGGGTAAGTAGGCCCTAGCATTATTGTAACAACTAGTGGTAAGTAGGCCCTAGCATTATTGTAACAACTAGGGGTAAGTAGGCCCTAGCATTATTCTGTGAGAGCTTAGCACTAGGTAAAATGCTACCATCAGAACAAGTGTCACACACTTTGTAAAGTATTATTACAGAAGTTTTTTGTCTTTTTAAAGATTACCCAATGCTAAACGGTTGTGTTAAAAGCTACTAAGCCCCATAATTACCTGTCTCAGACTTAAACTAATGAGATTATGTGTAGTAACTGGAAATCATGTTTTATCACACCAGAGAGGTCATCACAGACAGGTTGTGAACGGGCTAGGTAATTACAGACAGGTTGTTAAGGGGCTAGGTCATCACAGACAGGTCGTTAAGGGGTCATGTCATCACAGACAGGTTGTAACGGGGCTATCATACTGACGTAATACCAGCAAGGGGCAGTAACTCACATCCTGTCCAGCAGCAGCTCTGAAGTAGGCGACAGCTTTGAACAGAGATGGTTGTTTCTGCTCCATGATATGTACTCCCATGAATGTCTGGGCCTGAAACATTACAATTTTTTATACTAAGTTTATATTGACTTATCTCCCTTTGAATATATGGATATGGAGAAATGAAAGTTTCCGGGGATACTGCCTTGTGAATTACAATATTACTTATGATGTCTGCTACTTTAACTTCTTAAACAAGTGGACAATCTCTTAAAAAGTCTCCAAATTACAGACCATTTACCTGAGTAAAACCGACCAATAAACTACATGCAAGTCTCTAAGATGAATGTAGCTGAATATAATTAGATTGTTGAGAATTAATAGCTGGACTGTTGATGAATTGATAACTAGATTGTTGAGAATTAATAGCTGGACTGTTGATGAATTGATAACTAGATTGTTGAGAATTAATAGCTGGACTGTTGATGAATTGATAACTAGATTGTTGAGAATTAATAGCTGGACTGTTGATGAATTGATAACTAGATTGTTGAGAATTAATAGCTGGACTGTTGATGAATTGATAACTAGATTGTTGAGAATTAATAGCTGGACTGTTGATGAATTGATAACTAGATTGTTGAGAATTAATAGCTGGACTGTTGATGAATTGATAACTAGATTGTTGAGAATTAATAGCTGGACTGTTGATGAATTGATAACTAGATTGTTGAGAATTAATAGCTGGACTGTTGATGAATTGATAACTAGATTGTTGAAGCTCAATTATACAATATACATTAACTTGACTCTGCGACACCTTCAAACTAATATGCAGAATAAGCAGCCATCAATCAAGGTCTTTAAGATGTACCTTGGACATATTTAATGTTTTATGTTTGAATGTGAGAACCTACCTGAGCTAATCCAAGGTCAGCTGCCTTCTCCATAAGCTGTATACCGAGGGCAGGTGATGTGAGAGCCCCATCTTCTCCCAGATAGATAAGTGCTAGGTTGTACATGGCCTGTGGGTGGTTCTCCATCACTGCTCGCTCATACAGTTTCATAGCCTGCATATGTAAGTGCACAAGTCAAAAAATTGTCTTTCTTCGTCAGTTGTGTTACTATGTTCAAATACCAATTAACACAAAGCATCATAAACTGTAATGTATATTGATCTGAAAGTTTCAGATTTGAATTTCCTGTCAAAATTGTACTCATGTTTAATGTATTTTCTTTGTATAATTCATATCCATGTATATATATTGCAATCCAGTTGTTCATACATTGAACCACATACTAGACAATTTGCCACTCTGATCATGTCAAGATTTTCCAGCACTCTATGATCACAACTTCCAAACATTCTGTTTTGGGATGTCAAGGTGGTGTAGTTGGTTAGGCAATTGTCCAATTTCTTCGCTAGGTGATTTGATACTGTAGGTTGTGAGTTTGCGGCCCGAAGAGGGCACAAGCAAAAAATTGTCTCCCTTTGTCAGTTGTGTTACCATGTTCAAATATATTGATTCAAGATTGTTGAGTTCAAGGATAATTCAAGAATTATTCAAATGATAAACTTTGTACTCAATCTACCTATCAAAATTACCACAAAAATAGCCTGTATTGAACGTATCACCAAAAGACCTGTGTAGGGCTAAACAACTGAACTGCATGGAAGTTGCCTTCATCTATAATTAGAAATTGTCATCTTTCTCCAGAGAAGCTGCACCAACTCATCAATGACATTATTTCTAGGCATGAGTATTTTGATGCACAAAGACAATAAATATAAACATGACAACATATTCACCTGTTTAATATTTTTCTTCACCCCACGTCCAGTTTCATAACACAAACCCAGATTGAAGTTTGCCTTGCCATATGCTGAGCAACTAGCCTCAGCCCAGTGATTGGCTGCCTGTGTCAGCTGACCTGCCATAGCCTTCTTAAGTCCGGCAATGTTTTGTCCAACAGCAGCATAATTACGACAAATTGCTTCAAACTCCTTCATTACAGTTTCCAAAGGATCAAGAGAAGGGCTAGAGGCCAACACTTCTTCCTCTGCCACAAACCTATCATCAGTCTTCTCACCATCCTTCAGAAGAAATCAACACAATTACACAAATTACCTCAGATTTGAAATACAGATTGGGGAAAGTTAAGAAATTCACTGAATTGGATATATACTCAGAAACACAAGTGATGTATAGTAGAGGCAGTAGAAGGAAAGATAATTGGGACAAGTAGTAACATTTTCATTAGAAGGAAAAAATTGTTGATATGGAGTGATGGAAACCAATTTTCAAATAAACTGAATACCATCTCAGACAGATAAAACTTTCTATAATCTGTTTTCATATTAATTTCTAAACATTCAGTTACAAATTTCTGAAAGTTATTGTGTCCTAATGCATTAGGATATTCAGTCTTAACCTACATTCAGAATTTAACAGTTTCAAACAGGCACTATATACCTTAGCATCCTGTGTAGAAGTATTCAATAATGACGGATGTCTTTGGTATAGTTTTGACACTGGAGAGGTATGTTTCCTGTCTGAGGGAGGAGAATCATTTGTCTCCAGAACAGAATTCTTCAGTAGACATGGTTCGGGCAGTACACTCCTGATCTTGTAAAGCAAGCAGTGGGAACGCCTATCTTTGTCTTTCAACTTCTCCCATCTGTCTATCAACAGATGGTATTTGGTTAGCTGCAGGCCGACAACTACAATTGTCCCCTGTTAACATCAACAAACACCATGTAATATTAACAAATATCATAACATTAACCCACTAGTAAACATCATACACAATACACTCAACAAGAACTGTAAATAATATATAAAAAATAGAGATATATTTAAACTGCTTTGTTCCTGTATTAATAATGAATAAGATGTAGACAATTAGATGGATTTGAGTTTAAGAAAATGGTGTATAATTATGTCCCTTTTGTGACTCAGATATTGGAATATTATCAGCAAAACTTCTTTACCAACTGAAATACAATAGATACAGCAGAATCAGTGATTATACTCACCAATCCTAAAGCCTCACATGACCCTGGTCCACAGAACAGATTCCAGAAGTTTGGGGTGTGTCTGTAACCTTTCTCCTTGTCAGGTCCAGCCTCTTGTTCCCATTGGTAGTCATCATGGGAGCCTTCCTGATAGTCAGACCAAGCTCCTAGTCTGTAACAGCATTACATTCTTAAATAGAGTATAGACCATGCATATGCATACTGTAACTACATTCTCTCTCGACACCCAGGTATCGCTTTTACATATTAGGTCTAGATCTACATCTAGATAAAAACATCTTTGACTGAAATTTATCATAATACAAGACAGAAAATATTTTAACTCTCTACAAGAAGTAGAATGTCTCTAGACTTTTTATGTACTAAAAGTGCCAGAGCAATGAAAACTTACAAGTACATGTATTTGGGGAAAAATGAACTCAAGAACAGGTAATACAATTATTGTAGGGCTCAATCAGAGTGAATAATATTCAAAACTATTTGATGAAATATGAAGACCATCAACATCATATCTTTTTTGGTTCCCAGTAAGAATTGATGAAATGTTGGACACCAGTAGTATGTTTATTGTTGGTCCTAATCAGTGAAAACTATTTTAAACTATTTGATGAAATGTTGGACACCAGTAGTATGTTTATTGTTGGTCCTAATCAGTGAAGACTATTTTAAACTATTTGATGAAATGTTGGACACCAGTAGTATGTTTATTGTTGGTCCTAATCAGTGATGACTATTTTAAACTATTTGATGAAATGTTGGACACCAGTAGTATGTTTATTATTGGTCCTAATCAGTGAAGACTATCTTAAACTATTTGATGAAATGTTGGACACCAGTAGTATTGTTGGTCCTAATCAGTGAAGACTATTTTAAACTATTTGATGAAATGTTGGACACCAGTAGTATGTTTATTGTTGGTCCTAATCAGTGAAGACTATTTTAAACTATTTGATGAAATGTTGGATACCAGTAGTATGTTTATTGTAGGTCCTAATCAGTGAAGACTATTTTAAATGATTTGATGAAATATAATGTTGGACACCAGTAGTATGTTTATTGTTGGTCCTAATCAGTGAAGACTATTTTAAACTATTTGATGAAATGTTGGATACCAGTAGTATGTTTATTGTAGGTCCTAATCAGTGAAGACTATTTTAAATGATTTGATGAAATATAATGTTGGACACCACAGGGAGATTTATTGTAGATCAGCTATAAAATGATGTTACCTATACTGGGCTTTGTAGTGCTGGTGACAGTTCTCTGCACATTTCTTTGCTTCATCTAATTCATCTTCTTTACAGACACCAGATGCTGAGGCTCTGGGACCATGGAGGTGGTTTCGGACGGCTAAAACAAGTCAAAATTAGAGAACATCAATACAAAACTATATCAAGCAGAAAAAGATGGACAGGTAATACATGTATAGCAAGATAAAGATATTTTCAAAAGATGTCATTGAGTGAAATTTTAACAAAAATTTATGAAGAGGCAGAGATGCTGATCATGACCCATGTGACCCTGACTTTTTGCTTCAGGATTAATGAAATAACAAAATATTTAGTGACTTAAACTTATAATGTATCCGAATGACCTTGACCTTTAACCCTTAACTTCTTTCGAATTCAATCAAATCAGTTGTAGATAAATTTGGTAAAATTCTATTTTCAGATTCAGGCTTTGATGACTTCACGGCTTAGTGATCAAACTGAAAAGTTAATGCCAGAGAAGTCTGCACACAGCCCAGTTTCTTATCCTCTATATTGTAGCAAGCGCTTTATGGTATTGTGTGATAATTCAACACCAACAACCTGCCCATACTATCAACTTTAAACAGAAGTGTGGCTGGAACTTCATTACCCACAATACACTTGCCGCAGCATTTTAACATAACGAAAACTCTCAATAGCAAAGAGAAAAGAAAATGGTGGGAGAGAACATTCTGATTTTAATAATGAAAACTTGTGAAACATAAGCACCACCTTTACAAATCCGACTGAAACTATAATATATTGTCTTTCCCCATATTTTGACTACAAAATCCTTTCATTTTAAAGCAAAGATGACAGATAGTCCTCTCTGCAATATCTGTAACTCTAAAAGGGAAACTCTTGTGCATTTATTTTGAAGATCTTTTTTTTATCAATTTTTATAGTCTAAATGTGTTGTCAAAGACTTTATCAACACATTTATTGTTACCACTGAAACCGATAACCATCACAAATTTCAGTTTTTCTGAGCCAATACTCTGACAAGGTAATTGCTCAAAAATGTTTACATTTATTAAGCTAGTAGTATCTTTTGCTATGGGGAAGTTCTCCATTTAAATACTTTTTATGTTACCATGGAAACAGATAGGCCAAATCACAAACTTCAGTTTTTTAGGCAGTGCCTATTTCATATTATGTCCTTGCTCAGACACTGGGTGGGATGTCTTTACTATTTGTTTTGACTGACTTGATGATGATAGACGTCCTGTATTATGACCGGAAACAATTTTACTATAAAAAAACAAAACATCTCCGTACGGATACTTGCAAATTAATGCTTTGTTTCAGCCGATACCGACAGGTCCACACAAAATCTATCTCAAAGCAGCTTCCACAGAAATCTACTTAAATAATACCATGCTTCGAGTAGTTACCATCAGTGGAAATAAATAGACAGTTACACTGACAGAAAGGAAATATTACAATTGATCAAAAGTTTCGTGCGTGAACTTGGTTTATTTGAAATCTATGAATGTAAATTAACTATTAAGCTTTGACGATATGAGGAAGTAAATAGCGCAACAAAACAGTATTAACGGGTCACCTTGGAGCGTTTGTAATGTTCTTTAATAGACCGTGACGCCACCCCCAACATGGAAATACTCCCGAGAAACACATCTAATGAAAAACATCGTCCATTTCTTTAGGAATATTAAAAACCGCTGGATGCTTACCTCTGGGAATTCCACTGAGCCACCTCCACATGGCTACATAATTTTAGTAAACATTGAGAAATTAGAAGGTAAAAGTTTCCTACTCCACTAAGACCGGACACACGTGACCTGATTCGATGTCCTCGTATTAGATCCTCCACTTTGGAGAAAAATGCGAGAGTTCCGAATAGAAGAATTTTTCGGGTTTTCCTCTTACGTCAAACCGAAAATAGATTCAAGGGAAGTCACTCTTTTTTCAGCGGTGCCATCGAATCTGTGTAACACATAAATCAAATTGTCATTTGACATGAACCTGTCATGAATGTCTGGTCTACCATAGACGTGCACAGTACAGGTAACGCGCCCGCACAGTAGAGTCACTGAAAGGAAAGCGTCTTCATTGAAAATTTCAGGTAGGAATTAATAGTTTGTTTTAGTATATTGTTTCAAAGAATCTCCTGAATATCCACTGCCGGATGTTCTATTTTCGGTTTGTTTTCTAGTCTTTGTTTTTCACAAATTAAAACTGAAGCGTTATATCTACGCTATGTATTGAATGTGTAACGTTATACTTTTTCTGACATATCCAGAACTCGTTGTTTCTATACGTGATAACGTGTATTATATTAGAAGGACTTATGTGTAATTTGTAAAAACGTAGATTTGATAGGCCGCGTACACGCATGTTCGTGTTACTTGTGTAGTACTTACGTTTATAAATATATACATATATAATAATTAATGTGGTCTAAGTTTTTTGTATGACATAGTGACTGTGAACCTTTGATACTATACAATGATCGGCTGAATTAATTGCCTTCGTTTTATGTGATTAACCAAAGAACGAAGTATTAGTATTTTATCAAAGTACAATAAAGTGGAAATAATTGTCTAAAATGCACCAAATGTTAGATAATATAATAACCATCAATATTTATCTGCCTTTTTCAACCAGTTAGCTACAGCTAGTCGACAGTTTTTGTCCCAATATGGTGACCTGCTGTAACATTCTTCACTTCTTCATATACATTTTAAAAAAAAAAGATGATGATAAAAAACAGATGATTTGTTGTATACTGGAGGAGATTCTGTGACTGAGTCAACAATATCGAGTGCAACACTTTCCTTTGACTTCTTTTTTCGAAGTTTACCTTTAGATTTTAACCAAACTTGGTTGAATGACCTTACGTTTGGGTAAGTAATTGTTGACGGAGCTGGAAGGTAGGAACCAAACACAAAAGCTTCAATCAACTTAAGCTGTAGTTACAATAGGATTTTTACCAAATTAGTGTAAATATGCAAGTGGCGGACCCCTCAGGGGCAGGAGAATGGGGCCCAGAAGAGGTCATAGAGAATGAAGGAATAAAAAGGTATAGTTGGTGAGTGGCGGCCCCTCAGGGGCAGGAGAAAGGGGCCCAAAAGAGGTCATAGAGAATCTAAGGATAAAAAGGCATTATTGGTAAGTGATTGACCCCTGTGGGGCTTGAGAATGAGGCCCAAAAGAGGTCAAAGAGAATATTAAGGATGAAAAGGTATAGTTGGCAAGCGGTTGACTCCCATGGGAACAAGAAATGGGACCCATTTAATGGGTCATCAAATCCTTGTGACATAATTGCATCTCTAATAGTTGAGAGTCACATTCCTTAAGCATGCAGAGTTTAGTTTTTATAATTTACTGATATATAAAACTTCACGCATTCAACCCAATAAAAGTACCATAGAGAGATCATAAAACAGATAAGATTTACATGGATTTGACTAGTTGTATGAGTCATATTGTTCCAATTTTGAATTTTAGGGCTTTTTCACTGTACTCAACGATGGTGGACAAGGTATTGAACTGCAGATTTCCACGACCAACAGCCTCTTGTCAACTTTTCTGTTTCCCTTGGGCTGGTGGAGGGTCAAACTTCTATGCAAACTGGGGAAACATGCTTCCAGAGTCTCTTGAAGGTAAATTGGTAATAACCATCAAGTCTTAACATCAAACAGTGTAGTGTTTTTTATTTAATATTAGATTTTAAAATCTTGACGAAAAGAAAGATGAAGAAAATGGAAGATGATGTTATGTCCTGAGTACTTGTAAGGTTTAATCTTGGATTTTGAATTAATTCAGGAATGACTTATAAGATTATAAACATCTATTTATATAAATGTGATCAACATGATGTTGTTAGTCCTAGTTATCATTTAAAGATAAGAATTAAGATTTAATCAACAATTAATACTGTTGATGTATTTTAGGGGGAATCCATATTTATTTATCTCATATATAACAGGGAATTTCAAATGTACCAACATACCTGCTGGATTTCATGGTTACAACTTACAATCTTCGATTGAAAAGGTGTATTTCATATGTAAGGAAGTCAAACATCTTTAGGTAATATATACAACCATCCACATATTGTACATCATTTGGTCATAAAACTTTCTTTTGTCATAAAATCATCTTTCTTCATTTTCAAAAGATCTATTTGAAATTGAGTAAAGAACTTTTTTATTGTAGGAAGTTTTATAATTAATTGATATGATATATTTTGGGAGAGTTGTTTCCCTTTAGGTTTTTTTCCTGGAGTAATTTTAGAGATTAATATGCTTTCTTTGACTACTTGGTGAAACTAATAGACTTTGAATATGTTGATGTCCTTTCCTGTGTTATTTGATCTGAGAACTTACAATAGATTTTGATATTAAATAGCAGAGATTTCTTCACTCAGGTTTGATATGGAAAAGCAGAGATTTCTTCACTCTGTTTTGATATTAAATAACAGAGATTGCTTCATTAAATTTTGAAATTGAAAAGCAGAGATTTCTTCACTCAAATTTTTGATTATATCTTACAAGCCTGGTTCAACTTAATCATCATGACATGTAGTTGTGTTTTTCAGAATAAAATCTTCAATTGACAGTTTGGAAGACTGAGTTTTGTCTCCTATTCAAGGCTTTTCACAATATCCAGATTATTTCTTCTAAAAACTTGATTTCCACCAATCATGTTGAAACTTGATAAACTTCATAATTGTAGTTTTGTATCAGTGTCGTCCTGAATGACCCCTTGGTTGTGAAATCATTCCATTTTCAGTGTTCAGTGTTAATAGTGTTGTACATGTTTCAGTGACTGGTCTGATATTTCCAGGATAAGAGGGACATGTTTAATAGTGTTGTACATGTTTCAGTGACTGGTCTGACATGTTTAATAGTGTTGTACATGTTTCAGTGACTGGTCTGACATTTCCAGGATAAGAGGGACGTGTTTAATAGTGTTGTACATGTTTCAGTGACTGGTCTGACATGTTTAATAGTGTTGTACATGTTTCAGTGACTGGTCTGACATGTTTAATAGTGTTGTACATGTTTCAGTGACTGGTCTGACATGTTTAATAGTGTTGTATATGTTTCAGTGACTGGTCTGACATGTTTAATAGTGTTGTATATGTTTCAGTGACTGGTCTGACATTTCCAGGACAAGAGGGACGTGTTTAATAGTGTTGTATTTGTTTCAGTGACTGGTCTGACATGTTTAATAGTGTTGTATTTGTTTCAGTGACTGGTCTGACATGTTTAATAGTGTTGTATATGTTTCAGTGACTGGTCTGACATTTCCAGGACAAGAGGGACGTGTTTAATAGTGTTGTACATGTTTCAGTGACTGGTCTGACATTTCCAGGACAAGAGGGACGTGTTTAATAGTGTTGTACATGTTTCAGTGACGGGTCTGACATTCTCAGGACAAGAGGGACGTGTTTAATAGTGTTGTACATGTTTCAGTGACTGGTCTGACATTCCCAGGACGAGAGGGACGATTTAAGGACCCCTGCTGTCACTCCCTGGAAGTCATGCAAAAGGAAATCATTGCAGCAATTCTACCAAAATGTCGGGAGCGACCATTTGCTTTTTGGGGTCACAGGTCAATACATAAAAATATAGTTGAAAATTATTATTTCTGAATATCTATTAATTTTGTTATATGTCCAAATAGATTCACAAATGAAGATATTGACAAAAATGTTTCAACAGATACATAATTATACATGTAAATGATTAAACCCAATTTACGGTCTTGATATTGTGGTAATGACCTTTGAACTCCTCCTAGCAATGAAGATCACAATATAGTTTCCTCTCTTGATCTGTGTTTCCTGCTAAGTAATGGATATTTATCACTTAGTTAATTCCATGTATCGAAAGGAGTTTATCAACACCAGGAAGGTTATAAAACATCTGCTTTAACATTCAATAGTTCTGTTACAGCTTAGGAGCATTGATGTGTTTTGATGTAGCAAAAACTCTAAAGAGTGAATACAACCTTGAACCAGAGCGAATGTTTGTTTCTGGAGTTTCCGCTCCCCACGTAAGTATGAACTTCAATGTGTCAGCCTTCTGGTTCTTAACTTACATTGTATAGAGAGTGTTTTTGCCCCTCAGTCCGATGGGGAGGGGTGTTTGGGGGCAAGGGATGACAGAATTAGTAATTTTGAACTAGAATACACTAGAAAGCAAAATATAATTGATTGATGCCCTGACAAGAAATATAGCAGTCCTTGATATTTAACACCAGTCTCACATAACAGCAGTCCTTGATATCTAACACCACAGTCTCACATAACAGCAGTCCTTGATATTTAACACCAGTCTCACATAACAGCAGTCCTTGATATCTAACACCCCAGTCTTACATAACAGCAGTCCTTGATATCTAACACCAGTCTCACATAAAAGCCGTCCTTGATATCTAACACCAGTCTCACATAACAGCAGTCCTTGATATCTAACACCACAGTCTGACATAACAGCAGTCCTTGATATCTAACACCAGTCTCACATAACAGCAGTCCTTGATATCTAACACCACAGTCTGACATAACAGCAGTCCTTGATATCTAACACCAGTCTCACATACCAGCAGTCCTTGATATCTAACACCAGTCTCGCATAACAGCAGTCGTTCATATCTAACACCACAGTCTGACATAACAGCAGTCCTTGATATCTAACACCAGTCTCACATAAAAGCCGTCCTTGATATCTAACACCAGTCTCACATAACAGCAGTCCTTGATATCTAACACCACAGTCTGACATAACAGCAGTCCTTGATATCTAACACCAGTCTCACATAACAGCAGTCCTTGATATCTAACACCACAGTCTGACATAACAGCAGTCCTTGATATCTAACACCAGTCTCACATACCAGCAGTCCTTGATATCTAACACCAGTCTCGCATAACAGCTGTCGTTCATATCTAACACCACAGTCTGACATAACAGCAGTCCTTGATATCTAACACCACAGTCTCACATAACAGCAGTCCTTGATGTCTAACACCACAGTCTGACCTAACAGCAGTCCTTGATATCTAACACCAGTCTCGCATAACAGCAGTCCTTGATATCTAACACCAGTCTCGCATAAAAGCAGTCCTTGATATCTAACACCAGTCTCACATAAAAGCAGTCCTTGATATCTAACACCACAGTCTGACCTAACAGCAGTCCTTGATATCTAACACCAGTCTCACATAACAGCAGTCCTTGATATCTAACACCAGTCTCACATAACAGCAGTCCTTGATGTCTAACACCACAGTCTGACCTAACAGCAGTCCTTGATATCTAACACCAGTCTTGCATAACAGCAGTCCTTGATATCTAACACCAGTCTCGCATAAAAGCCGTCCTTGATATCTAACACCAGTCTCACATAACAGCAGTCCTTGATATTTAACACCAGTCTCACATAACAGCAGTCCTTGATATCTAACACCAGTCTCACATAACAGCAGTCCTTGATATCTAACACCAGTCTCACATGACTTCAGTCCTTGATATCTAACACCAGTCTTACATAACAGCAGTCCTTGATATCTAACACCAGTTTCACATAAAAGCCGTCCTTGATATTTAACACCAGTCTCACATAACAGCAGTCCTTGATATCTAACACCAGTCTCACATAACAGCAGTCCTTGATATCTAACACCAGTCTCACATGACTTCAGTCCTTGATATCTAACACCAGTTTCACATAAAAGCCGTCCTTGATATCTAACACCAGTCTCACATAACAGCAGTCCTTGATATCTAACACCACAGTCTGACATAACAGCAGTCCTTGATATCTAACACCAGTCTCACATAACAGCAGTCCTTGATATCTAACACTACAGTCTTACATAACAGCAGTCCTTGATATCTAACACCAGTCTCACATAAAAGCTGTCCTTGATATCTAACACCAGTCTCACATAACAGCAGTCCTTGATATCTAACACCACAGTCTCAAATAACAGCAGTCCTTGATATCTAACACCACAGTCTAACATATATAAAAGTTGACAAAAATATTCAATCTTTTGTTGTTTTTTATATACATTTTCACAGTCAGCAGAGAGAAAAGAAAGTAAAGTGTATGTAAAAGATCTCAATGATGAAGAGTTTAAAGATTTTCTGAAGAAGCTGGGTAAGTTTGAATTCTATCATTAAATCATTAGCTCATTAAGAAATCTGACTGCTTTCCTGACAAAGTCAGATGTCAGCCAAGGATCTGATTGGTTGGCATTTTTTATATATTAATAGAGCTACTCAAGGTGAATACCCAACACTGCATGTGTTGGATTTGGGATTTATATTCTTTATGCATGTTCACGTTGGTAACTGATATATCTGACCCACACTGTACATGGTAACTGATATATCTGACCCACACTGTACATGGTAACTGATATATCTGACCCACACTGTACATGGTAACTGATATATCTGACCTACACTGTACATGGTAACTGATATATCTGACCCACACTGTACATGGTAACTGATATATCTGACCTACACTGTACATGGTAACTGATATATCTGACCCACACTGTACATGGTAACTGATATATCTGACCTACACTGTACATGGTAACTGACATATTTGACCTACACTGTACATGGTAACTGATATATCTGACCTACACTGTACATGGTAACTGATATATCTGACCTACATTGTACATGGTAACCGAAATATTTGACCTACATTGTACATGGTAACTGATATATCTGACCTACACTGTACATGGTAACTGATATATTTGACCTACACTGTACATGGTAACTGACATATTTGACCTACACTGTACATGGTAACTGATATATTTGACCTACACTGTACATGGTAACTGATGTACATGGTAACTGATATATTTGACCTACACTGTACATGGTAACTGATATATCTGACCTACACTGTACATGGTAACTGACATATTTGACCTACACTGTACATGATAACTGATATATCTGACCTACACTGTACATGGTAACTGACATATCTGACCTACACTGTACATGGTAACCGATATATTTGACCTACACTGTACATGGTGATATGACTCACTTTTTTCTTTTCAAGGTGGGACACCAGATGAAATTCTCAGAAGTGAAGAACTCATGGCTCTCTTTTTGCCTCCATTGAGGGCAGACTATGAACTTGTTGACCAGTATGAGTAAGTTTGAATAATCCATTTTATTCCTACTTCTGTTTATTGCCCTCCGTGTATCACAGTGCACTTCTGATAATGCCTCCTAAACCATCATCCTAAACACCATCCAGGACCTCCATGTCCCATCCAGTCATTGTATTATATTCTCAAATTCCATCTGTCATAAACATCTCTGTTCCTCAGACTCTTTTTATCATTATTTCATATCTAATCTCAATATCATTATATAGATTCTTCTAAATATGGCAATAACAATATGCTGTTTCCAAATTATAAGTGAAAATCATTGAAATGACCTGTGTCTCATACATTGGTTTTTGTAAGTAACATTGAGGTGTTGATTTAATTTTGCAGGTATGACCTTGAGGGAGAAGCCCCTTTGACCTGTCCTATAGATATAACAGATGGACAATATGATATCAAACATAATTTGAAAGGTAAGCCTTCAGATATCAACTACATCATTGGCACTGCAGCCTACCACACAGGCCTTACATCTTGCAGCACAGGCCTTCAGATATCACCTACATCATTGGCCTTACATCTTACAGCAGAGTCCTTCAAATATCACCGACATCACAGGCCTTACATCTTACAGCACCGCCTTCAAATATCACCGACATCACAGGCCTTACATCTTACAGCAGAGTCCTTCAAATATCACCGACATCACAGGCCTTACATCTTACAGCAGAGTCCTTCAAATATCACCGACATCACAGGCCTTACATCTTACAGCACAGGCCTTCAAATATCACCGACATCATAGGCCTTACATCTTACAGCACAGGCCTTCAAATATCACCTAAATCATAGGCCTTGCATCTTACAGCAGAGGCCTTCAAATATCACCTACATCACAGACCTTACATCTTACAGCACAGGCCTTTAAATATCACCTACATCATAGGCCTTGTATCTTACAGCAGAGGCCTTCAAATATCACCTACATCACAGACCTTACATCTTACAGCAGAGGCCTTCAAATATCACCTACATCACAGGCCTTACATCTTACAGCAGAGGCCTTCAGATATCACCTACATCACAGGCCTTACATCTTACAGCACAGGCCTTCAAATATCACCTACATCATTGGCCTTACATCTTACAGCACAGGCCTTACATCTTATAGCAGAGTCCTTCAAATATCACCTACATCACAGGCCTTACATCTTACAGCAGAGGCCTTCAGATATCACCTACATCACAGGCCTTCAAATATCACCTACATCATAGGCCTTGCATCTTACAGCAGAGGCCTTCAAATATCACCTACATCACAGGCCTTACATCTTACAGCAGAGGCCTTCAAATATCACCGACATCACAGGCCTTATATCTTACAGCAGAGGCCTTCAGATATCACCTACATCATAGGCCTTACATCTTACAGCAGAGGCCTTCAAATATCACCGACATCACAGGCCTTATATCTTACAGCAGAGGCCTTCAAATATCACCTACATCACAGGCCTTACATCTTACAGCACAGGCCTTCAAATATCACCTACATCACAGGCCTTACATCTTACAGCAGAGGCCTTCAAATATCACCTACATCACAGGCCTTACATCTTACAGCACAGGCCTTCAAATATCACCTACATCATAGGCCTTGCATCTTACAGCAGAGACCTTCAGATATCACCTACATCATTGGCCTTACATCTTACAGCATAGGCCTTCAAATATCACCTACATCATAGGCCTTGCATCTTACAGCACAGGCCTTCAAATATCACCTACATCACAGGCCTTACGTCTTACAGCAGAGGCCTTCAAATATCACCTACATCACAGGCCTTACATCTTACAGCACAGGCCTTCAAATATCACCTACATCATTGACCTTACATCTTACAGCAGAGGCCTTCAGATATCACCTACATCATTGGTCTTACATCTACAACCAACGCCTTCAAATAGTACCATTAACATAGGCCTTACTTCCTACAATACAGACTTTCAAATATCTCCTACATCACTGGCATTTCAGCCTACCACACAGGCCTTCAAATATGTCCTTCAATAAAAAAATCTTCAAACATGTCCTACAAAGAAGGATTTCAAACATATCTTTCCACAAAAGCCTTCAAATAACACATATAAGACAAATCTACAAATATGTCCTACATTGAAATCATTCAAACATATCCTTCAACGAAGGCCTGACATCATTTTCCTTTAAAAGAAAAGAAAGCCTTCAAACATATTGTACAACAAATTAAGGCCTTCAGATGTATTCTACCATAAAAGTCATAAAAACAAAGAAAACATGAAAATGTTAACAGAATCATTGTTCCGGATTTTGTTGTTGATTTGTCTGCCATACAAGCTTTCTATGGTATTTTAACCTGCAGTCATGTTTTATTTCATTAGAATGGGTCAGAATATACACATATTCTTTGACCTCATTTTTTGCTCACCTGGCCCAAACGGCCAAGTGAGCTTATGCCATAGCGCGGCGTCCGTCCTCTGTCCTCCATCCGTCTGTCGTCCATCAACTTTTCATTTAAACAACTTCTTCTGAAATACCGGAAGGTGTAGAGTTATCATATTTGGCAGGAAAGTTCCTTTGATGAAGCCCAACAAAGTTTGCGAAAAAAAATTACCTTGACCCATACTCAAGGTCAATGAGGTCAAATATGTTAAAAAAATTTAAGTGACTTCTTTCAAAATACCGGAAGGCATAGAATTATTATATTAGGCTACTATGTTCCTCTTATAGTGTCCTACAAAGTTTGCTAAAAGAAATGACCTTGACCAATCTTCATGGTCACAGGAGTCAAATATGTTAAAACATTTAAACAATTTCTTTTGAAATATCGAAAAGCCTAGAATCATTATATTTGGCCAGTATGTTCCTTTTATGAAGTCCAAGAAGGTAAAAGAAATGACCTTGACTTTTTTTATAGGTGATAGAGGGATAGGTCTGTTTAATGTTGACGTGTCCATCAGTTTCCTAAACCTCGTTATTTAACATTGACCTCGACCTATCGGTTAGATTGTACATTTATAGCAGATTCAGTTCCACATTTTCCTTCCTATCTCTTTGTTCTGTATTAGTAATATATACGTTTTTTTCAGCTTGGCAAGATTTGACGACTGGAAAATTGACCATTAAAATGTTGCCAGGGGGCCATTTTTACCTGAAAGAGAAAGACAACATGATGAGGATCCTGGAAAATATATCTTCGTACTTCTTTGAATAGCGTAGAGATTTTGTACAACTATCATTAATTGTCACAGGTGTCATATCTTCACAAGAGATGTGGCTGGTAAGAAAGACTGTATCAATAAAAGCTGTAGATGGACATTATTAAACATTGTTCAGACATCAAAACCTATCTCAAATTCATCAACATAATTCATTATTGATCTGATATTGATTATTTTGTACAAGGTCATTAATATTCACTTGTGGCCATATTTCAAACTTAATTAGAAATAATTTTCTTGTATAATTACATTAAAAATTTTTTTTTCAAATTTTGAATCTGGCTCTCATTACTGCAAGGGACATCGTCTTTCAATATATTACAATTCCTTCCCAGGATCCAGAGTTGCTTCTTACCACTTTTGGTTGGAAATCAATGTTTAGATTCCATTGCACTTGATTTCGTGATATTGAAAAAATCCTCGAAATACTTCAAAAAAATCATAAAAAGAATATTAAACGTTGAAAAGATCACTTAGATTCTCCGAGCTTTTGTTTATCAATACTGACAAAATAAGGAAAATACGGACATTTCAACGTAATCTTATATCAAACTTAAATTCAATAAAAGTAGGAAAAATAGGAACAAAGGAAAGATTCACACAGAGACTCCTGAAAAAGGCAAAAACGACAATTAGGTTAGGTGTTCTGGAAGAGTAAGCGTCTTTTGCTTCTTCGACGTTATCCGCCATGTATATCTTGGTTAATTCAAGTAAATCATGCCATGTTCTCAAAATGAGAACAAGATACATGTACATCATTTCATACAGGAAAGAATATTTCCCACCAAGATCATTATGACGACCTTAAATCTTCCAATAATCTTCATTTACACACATCTCTCGAATTCTTGTGTTTAAAGTTTGTCAGTTGCCAACATGTTGCATGAAATTGCTTGTTATGATATTGATAACAAGTCTTTGAATATCAGATCATATAGAACGTGTTACATCATAGGCTGTGGTTGCAAGGATTGAACTGTTAAAAGGTAATATGTAAGTTAATTACATTGTTCAAAACTGTGCTAGACATAAGTCAGATGTTTCCTCATAATGTATCTGCCTGTGTTAATTTAGTACTGACATCTACTGTGAACAATTATGTATTGACCAGTGGCCAGAGGTATTCTGTTGTTACTGATCTACTACACATGTTCATGTATTAGTTAGTTCCCTGATTATATAAGTCATTACCTGAAGCCTATCTAAGCAGTTTGTATGAAGGTCAGTGTAACCTTATCTTGTTGTAAACAGCCGAATCTATTGTCATTTATGTGTGTAAGACCATGTCAGGAGCTCATGTATTATTCAATCCTTGTTTACCTGTTAGCTAATGTGTAATAGTACTTTATCAGTTAATTAACAATTCTAGTATAAATACGACCTCTTTTCTAGCCAGTTTGTATCCGGTTCCTGAAGGCATGCGAGTGTCCCATCTCTCTATAGTCTACATTTCAATAAACCTTCAACACCCGAACACCACCGTTTGGACTTCTTCATTTCCACTCATCCATCACCACCCAAAACAAACTTCATTTTAGGATGAAAGTTACAAACATTAGAATGAACAAACTTTTAAGATTCTTGAACAGGTGTTATAACATTTATTGGTTATGAAATGGATTCCTTTATATATCTTCTTGCTGGGTTGTTTAAATATAAAAGATGTTGATAAAAATCTTATGATACGGTCGGGTTTGATGCAAATATCAATAGTCTCTGTCATCTACAGAAAACTGCTGCAAATAACTGGGATTCGTCTATATGTGAAAAATAACAAGTAAGAACTAATAACATTCAATAATTTTATTTATTCAATTTTGAAATAGTAATTTTGATCGCAGCATATATATAAACTTTAAAAATTTAAAACATTTCATAGTGTTTAATATTATATAGTGTGTCAATTTGTCTGAAACCAAGAGATATAGGTCTGGTTACCGAGATGAAACGCAGAGAAACAGGTCTGGTTACAGAGATGAAATGCAGAGAAACAGGTCTGGTTACAGAGATGAAATGCAGAGAAACAGGTCTGGTTACCGAGATGAAATGCAGAGAAACAGGTCTGGTTACAGAGATGAAATGCAGAGAAACAGGTCTGGTTACAGAGATGAAATGCAGAGAAACAGGTCTGGTTACCGAGATGAAACGCAGAGAAACAGGTCTGGTTACAGAGATGAAATGCAGAGAAACAGATCTGGTTACCAAGATGAAACCCAGAGAAACAGATCTGGTTACCGAGATGAAACCCAGAGAAACAGATCTGGTTACCGAGATGAAACCTAGAGAAACAGGTCTGATTACCGAGATGAAATACAGAGAAACAGGTCTGGTTACCGAGATGAAACCCACTGAAACAGGTCTGGTTACCGAGATGAAACCCAAAGAAACAGGTCTGGTTACCGAGATGAAACCTAGAGAAACAGGTCTGGTTACTGAGATGAAATACAGAGAAACAGGTCTGGTTACTGAGATGAAACCCACTGAAACAGGTCTGGTTACCGAGATGAAACCCAAAGAAACAGGTCTGGTTACCGAGATGAAATGCAGAGAAACAGGTCTGGTTACTGAGATGAAACCCAAAGAAACAGGTCTGGTTACCGAGATGAAACCCACTGAAACAGGTCTGGTTACCGAGAGGAAACAGCCGTGGTCGAAGGCTTTATCCGTTTCGTTCACAACACAAATAAACACTGCTGGAGCATATTTCGGAATATTTTCGTCAGGTAATGCAGAGACGTATATACGTCTCTGGGTAATGTCAGTAGAGTAGAAATTCATTTAAGACTACAAGTAGACGATTTTAGTGTGGTTTTCGATGACTTTACGATCACCTTCATCAGACAAATGTCCAGTGTAGAGCATATCAGCAGTGACGTACGTAGTGTACGAGATTGCAATATGTGTTATTAAACAAAGCGTAGCCGAATTGACCACAGTGCATTGTTACCATCTTGTGAGTTTTTTATCTGTAATCTGTTTACCATCTCGTCACACTATTTTCTACCTTAGTGTACATAGGATTATAGTACAACCGAAAAGTTGGCCGATTCCTTACCACGTCGTGGAATAAGCACGTCGGTGCTAGTACGCTCCACACTGGTCACTTGTCAGATGAAGGTTACTGTGTAGTCATCGAAACGTCACACTCTAATCTGCTACTGGTTGTGTTATAAGATGAAGGTAACTGTGTAGTCATCGAAACGTCACACTCAAATCTACTGCTGGTTGTGTTACAAGATGAAGGTAACTGTGTAGTCATCGAAACGTCACACTCAAATCTACTGCTGGTTGTGTTACAAGATGAAGGTAACTGTGTAGTCATCGAAACGTCACACTCAAATCTACTGCTGGTTGTGTTACAAGATGAAGGTAACTGTGTAGTCATCGAAACGTCACACTCAAATCTACTGCTGGTTGTGTTACAAGATGAAGGTAACTGTGTAGTCATCGAAACGTCACACTCAAATCTACTGCTGGTTGTGTTACAAGATGAAGGTAACTGTGTAGTCATTGAAACGTCACACTGAGGTCTTCTACTGGTTGTGTTATATTAACGGCTATTTTACGGTACGAGTATTTGATTACATAACATTTCAATTTTATGAAACGAGTCTTTCGAACCTTGAGTCTGATCAAATGAGCTTCATAAAATTTAAGGTACTGTACATCACATAGCTCCTAAATGTTACATTTTGACATGTAATCATTTCGAAATGTAGACAAAAAAATCGAACTAAGGCAGACATTTTGTTGTTACATTTCCGATCAATATCAGCCAATAAAAATGTTCCTGGGTATGTTTCACTAGTGACAAAATGGAAAAAATATTGCGAATTCAATGGGGAACGGACCCCGGATATGTGATAATTGATAATCTAAACGAAATGGTATCTCCTTACTTCACTCCGGCTTGCTTACCTCGTAACCTGGAGATCGACCTCAAGCTAGGTAACCATCTCCATGTAACGAAGAACAGCACACGAAGCGAAATGAGGGATCTGATCTAGATTACACTGTACAAATTGCAATTGAACTTAACAAATGCTAACTCCTGTATGGTGACCCGCAACATTGGGAATATGGCAAAATTAGATACGTTTAAAGGTGAACGAAATGCACTTTTGTTTTTGTAAATTTCCTTAATGATATTGATAAGAGGGTATATTTAAACAATATATAGACTTTAGATGAAAGGAGGAATTCCAAACATTAAAAATTTCGTAATGAAATAAAAATGTACTTAAACAACAATCATCACTATGAGAATCGGTCTGCGATGTGAGGATTTATACATTTTAGGGAGTATCTCATACTCTCTTCGTTAATCACAGCTTACTGCTGTTATCACGTGACTAAACACTTTTACCATCAAATAATACACAATCTAATGAGACTAAAAAGTACTGTTTGTAGTGTCATAAATAGGTGTAGCATGGTTGGATCTGTGCGTCTGACCATGAGTAAGCATTCTGGAAGTTCTCCTGTAGCGAGACGCCACTGCAAAACGCTTGTGGAAATGTTGGGAGAGGCGTTGTGTCACACTGGTGTTCTCTGATACCAGACACTGTCTGTCCTGTGAACGAGGGTTCTATGAAGAGCTTGTCCTCTAAGGATTGACAATCCGTTACGTCCCCTATTCTGTTATCACCAACAGGAACTAGGGGACTTTGGACTGATGCAAATCCATCCCCAAATAAGGATGGGGTTTGGATGTTTTCGCCGAGAGATTGTGAAAAAAACGAGGCGATCCAGTCGGAATTCTGGTCCGAAATTGCCGGGGATACCGAGGCACTACTTGACATAGCGTCAGAACTGTCAGAGAATGATCGTGGACTACAGTTACCTAGACTCTGTTCATAACGAGGCATGGTGAAGTTATCTCGAATATTGTCAGTCCATGGTCCGGCCAAAAGTTCCTGCAACTCAGTTTGTCCGAGTATTGAATCCAGCGTATCAGCCGGAAGTTCGTTACTTGTTATATCTTGACATAACTGTAAGTCTGCGTTGCCACCAGTTTGTAAAACTTGGTCGGTGTCCTCCAAACCAGATGTGGGTTCAATGAAAAAGGATGGAGGTAAGTTACGTTTACGCAATGGAACTTTTGAATTTGACGCTGGTTTCGCCGTTTGGTCTGTACAGCATTTCTGGTGTAATGTCTTAGGGTCGAACAAGGCCTGAAGAGACTTAATTTGTAGTCCTATCTGTGTTGTTTCCTTCCTCGAACCTTTTCCTCCATTACACACTGCCCCCTGTAGATCGACCTGTCTACCGTCTGGGTAAGTAGTGGAGGAGTTTCCGCAACGCTTCAGTTGCTTTTGTAGATATTTTCTGTGGTTCACTTTCCGTTTTGATCGGGAAGGTTTGTCCAGAGCTAATTTAATGTTACTTGACGCCATATCCACAAAACTCAGCAAGTTTGATGTCTCAGAATCTTGTGTTCGCGTGCTGGCTACTGTTCTCTGTACCCCTACTTCCGGTAGGTATGGTAGAGACATCACACTAGTCATTTTAGGTAACATGGAAGTTTACTATTCTACGCGAGTTTGTCTTACTAACATACCACTTCACTTGTAGGACAGATTGAGCAGGTCCAAGGTCTTGTCGAAATTTTGTGTTACAGAAACTGCTTTCACGGCAGCTATATACATAGCTATAATGTTCACTGACAGCTCAATGTGCTGTCATGTTATTCGACGCCATTTTGCTGAATATCCGGTGAAGAATTTCGATGAGACACCAATGAAGGCTGATATTTACCTGGTTTATGGCGATGTTCAGTACTGCATTCATCAGCACACGTTTGCCGACTCTGATATTCATTTGGTGTACCTCGTCTTAATCCCTATCGCTGCTCTGACGTGCTCTTCATTAACGGCCGTCACCTCCCCACCCCATCTCCACCGTCATGGAGGGGCCTCAGGGGTCCAATACAACGGACAGAACACTGGTGACAAAATGCTAAAATAAGATGAAATTTGTTTCCTTTACAACTTGATTGTTTCTTAAAAGAAAGTAATGCAAATTGTTGAGTCAAATAACAAAACTCGATTACGACTGGAACAACTTTAACAGAATGACAATGAGCGTTTCCTCGTGCCTGGAGTTTCCTTGGTCCCTCGCAGAGCCCCGTATGTTGATGAGTGTATCATGAGAGACCCTCCCCGTCCTCACCTTTCAGCTTTTTACGGTCCACGGCAGCTCCTGAATGGTTGGAGCCATCACGCGGACAAAACTGCTATAAAGCGTTTGTTCCTTGTTCTGCCGTACAGGTGCGTCCTTACCTTGCTGACTGTTCATCTCATAAAATCTCTCCAATTTATCAGGCTTAAAAATCGTTTAAACTCTCTTGTCCTATACCGCTACTGGCTGTATTTACCGGGTCAGTCAATATGTCTATTTGTCAGCGTTGGGAAAGTTTCAGATATAGGATACTTAATTCAGTTTTATGTTTGAGACGTCCCTTTGAATTAAACTTCTATCATTGACTTGATCAACAGTAAACAGACTGAAAAGGTTACAATAGAAAAATACCATAACAGGGAGGATGTGGATATATTCACACAGATAAACACAATACTGCTACTTTCTTTTATAAAACAATTATTTATCAAACTCTTACCCGTGTTTCTCTGGCTTATAAATAAAACCCGAACTAACTTTATGAACTTTGAACTGAGTTGTCCGCTCACTGACGAAGGAAATTGCATTTTATTTATGAAATCCATGCCGATTCATAATTGTATTTGGTGTTAACGCATATCGACATTCTGATAATTTAAAGAGAACGAAAGTTTCTTGAAGAATATTATCGCGATGTAAATAATCCAGTAAGCAACACAGTAACCCCGGCAGGGGGATAAGCCACACAGCAGCCCCGACACGGGGATAAGCCACACAGCAGCCCCGACACGAGGATTAGCCATTCAGCAGCCCCGACACATGGATAAGCCACACAGCAGCCCCCAAATGGGGATTAGTGACACAGCAGCCCCGACACAGAGAACATTATTGTCATCAAGAGAGAAGAATAGAATTAACAAAAAGAGTATCAATCGATACAGTGACAATCCAGGCGTGGGGAAAATTAATTACAATCAAGAAAAACAACTGAAACTAGAAATTGTTGCTAACAATTTTGCGGGCTTTTCACTTCTTTGGCGACAATCTACCGAAAAACAAAACATCAAATTCATCGGAATGATGCTCTGCATCGATCTGAAGAAGAAAATTTCAAGAAAATTCAAAATTGAAAAAACAGACAAAAAATTGTTAAATTTTAAAACTTTACCCCACAGCGAGCTTTTTTATTTGACACATTTTGCATTAATATGGGTGACAAAAACTTAGATATGAAAATTCTCTACAAATAATATTATTGCACAAACTCTGTACAATCAATGGTTTTCGAGATAGTGCCATTTTTAAGTTTTTAACTTATGACGTCATGGCGGCCATATTGGATTTTTGACCTACTTAAAAAATCGGCATCGACAACTTCATCTACGTATCTACAAATAGGTGAATAGACTGTATGTCTAGCTTTTACAGTTTAAAAGATTACGAACCCACAAAATTGGAAGAAGAAGAAGAAGAAACAGAACAAAAACAATAGGTCTTTTCACAAGTTAGTGAAAAGCCCTAATTATCTGAAAGTACCAAATGATACAGTCAGTCAAATAATAGCCCAGACTTAGGGAAAATTATACTATCCTTTAGGGTCGATAAACTCCAGGCCGATTTATAAAAGTCGACAGAATATCAGAAGAATTCGGACTTATTTCGCAGTTGATTCGATATTCAAGGGGTTATTCTAAATATTACGATATACGTACAAGAACCCTACAGCTGACAGATGAAATCTCAAGAAGGTTCTGTGATGTGTAGGTTGATGAAGAGTATGGGGGAGTAGCAATACTCGCTAGTTAACCTGTTAGTTCCTTTGTTGTTTACCATGTTCTCATGTGGGAACGTGACATTACTTACAGGGATTGACCAACATTACAAGGCGGATGTCGTCGATGAAACAGAATACGCTTACTATTCCGGAACACCTGGTCTTATGGCCATGTATTTTTTTTCATTCGTCTTCGTATAAATCTTTTTTTAGTTCATAGTTTGCCCTAGACTTATTGAATTTAAAAGTTGATTACAATGATATTGAAATGTTGGTATTTTCTTATTTTTGACCTCGTTTCATCGATTTAGAGTTTGAATTAAGATTATGTTCATGTGTCGGTGTTTTTGTTCTTGGTATACGTCGTGTACGTGGTCAGGAAGGAATATATCAAGATGGCGCCGTATAACAAGTGAACAGCTATGTACCGGAGTTCAATACATTTATCTCGCGTATCTGACCGAAATTCACCGCATCGTTACATTAAAAATTGCGACACCATTACACGAACATTATCAAATTGGAAAGTGAACTATCCGACAATGAAGCGGTGGTTTAACCGAAATGCAAACATGTGTTGTATGCACACATAGCCTTGTGTTTTATAATGCTGTAGAAATTGTTTTAACACTTCATGACTATATCTATACGATTATTTGTGATAATATGAAATCAAGTGTCAACAGAGGGTACACAATCTGTCAATTTCTTGACTTGTCGTTGAAATATCCCCACTGTAGAAGAAACTCTAAATTTTGAAACGGTAATTATATATTTACTGTATAACTGCGAAATGTTTAAACATTTTCAAATACAGAGAGAAAGGTGTAACCGATGAGAAAGAACACAAGAAGAAAAAAATCTTGCGTTCTACCAGCTTCAAATTCTCAGACACATTCGACATCAACTTCGGGGCATTATTACATAGATATCGAAACATGTTTATACCTTTCGAATAGATGAGAGAAGCAAGTGAAATATTACAGTGAAACAATGTAGACAAACATTAGAATGTTCTCACGAGGAACAAAGTCCTGCTGGAGGGAAATATATTGCGCCCCTCTGTTGGGTGACTTAATTTGTTTATTTCATCCGAGGCCTGATTTATTGAAGAGCTTATCAAAACGGGTCGTAAAGACCTTGCAAAGTCATTTGATTTCATTTTCAGAAATATTTGTGAGGTCTTGTCTTTAAATAACAAGAAATCCATTGACTACGTGTATCGTATATATCCACCAGAATTGGGAATCAACGTTACGACAGACTCTTCTACATCAGTTGCTTATCTCGATCTTTTCCTACATCGAAACCTACATGGACAGCTTTCCATCAAGATGTATGACGAACGTGATAAGATCAATTTCCCTATTGTGAATTTTCCATTTCCGGATAGCAATACCCCTGAATCTCCAACCTGTGATATCTATATATCACGTTTAATTCGATATTCATGTGCCCCCTCCCATTATCACGATTTTCGTGCATGAAGTCGTCAACTGACTGACAAACTCGTAACACGTTCAAAAGATGCAGGTTGATGAAAATTATAGTGAAGTTTTATGGTCGCCAGATTGATTTCATTGAGAAATATTCTATTTTTTTTATGTGTGTTACATGAAGCTGGACGTTTTGAGTTTTAATTATGATTGTGTTGCCATGTTGGTATTTTCTTCATTTTTTTTTTTTTTATTGAAGTAACGCAGAGACACATTAGAATGTTCTCACGAGGAACAAAGTCCTGCTGAAGGGAAATAATGCAGTGACGTACTTACACTATTTTCTACCTTATTATACATAGGATTGTAGCCGATATAGACTTTCGATTCCTTACCATCTCTTACAATACATACGTCAGTACTTATAAACATCACCCTTGTCTTTTGTCTGGTTTAAGTGGTGTTATCGAATGTCACACCAAATTCTTCTAATCATTTTATTTTGATTGCAAAAAGAGTTTACATCAGAAGTATGCAACACCAAGATACACCATACTGGAATATTATTGTAAACGGTGTTACCTTCAACGAGTTCTTTTTCCGCTGTGAAATATATAAAATATTCTTAATGGTTTTTGAAACACGGAAATTAACAACATTTTCAAGTGGTTGAATGAGAAACAGGTCTTGACCTAAAAGACACTTAAAATCCTGATTGTGAGTATGAAAAGATTCGTGATGAAGGAAACTACTTACTATAATTGTGCAAATGGAAGACTTACTACAAGAAACGCCATCGTTGTTACTGAGGAACAGACCCTGTATATCGATGACAGAAATAAAGAATAGTTCAATGAGAAAAAACAAAGGAAAAAAATGTCAGCGTGATCTAAACACAAACTCAATGTTGGTGAAACAAGAATAAAATATGGACAAAAAAAATATGCAAGCGACGAACCATGAAAAAAACGAACAGTGAGAATAAGATCAGATGATCCGGATCGGCAAGTGTCCTTAAAGCCCCAATATACGTAAAAACCACTTTAAAAATCAAACTTTATCTTATTGTCCCCGTATTATATGTAACAAAACAAATACTTTCTTTTAATTAAAGAAAATAAAACTGACTGTTTTCAATTTAAATAAGAATTGAAAAAATCGGAAAATAAACAATGTGGGACCCACAATAATTCATACGCGCATATTCCGCGCGTGTAAACATGGCAGACACAGTACAGACATTCACCAGTCGCTTCCTTTTTTTCCAATCATACATCAAGCCAGTTCTGAATTCTTACGTTATAATATACTTTAAAAGAAATTTCGTTCCCAAATAAGAACAAGATTGTACAAACGACACCTAATAAAAAAACACCGTTAGAATTAGATAAACAGAGCCAAATAATTCATTGAAAACTGCAAGTTTTGCCTAGGGCCTAAATTTTGAAACCTAGGAGGTCGAAAACCAGCCTAGATAAGAGGTGTACTAGCAAAGTTACCACCAAGTACATTAGTGAGCATCAAACACGTGCAGCTTCGACTCGTAAGTTTATATCATGACCAGATGAAGTAGAGAGGTCGCTATCTAGGTAATATGTAATCCCGAAACAACATCCAGAGAAATGCCTGGAAGAGAATTTGAAATCAAGTTTATAACAGAACTAAGTGTAAAGTAAAAGATGAGGTAAGAGACGGACACAGAATTTATGTTGAGCAATTAAAATTACTCTCGATCATATTATCAACATTGTTGTCTTGTCTTTATCCATATATCTGTACCGCCATTCACTTATATTTGGAAAATACCTGAGAATGCAGGTGTCCTGTTTGAGTATGGAAGTACATGTACATAGAATGAAAAGTTTCAATAGTGAGTTCAATAGTTATCTATAGTGAGCTATTTGGAGTTCTTTAAGAGAAACACGTAGGAAGGGTCTATATCTGACGAGAAACGTAGAGAAAGTTTTGTAGTGTTATTTTAACTCTGATATTTTAAACAACTTAGACACCTATTTGGAAAGTATGTACATTGTATACATCGGCTGATCTCAGACATGGAAAAGGTCCGGCTGACCTACTTGTGTTCCCTATCTGCAGTATGTCTGTTTGTTCAATACAACTTTTTCTGTTGTTTTTTTTTATTATTCTTATTTATGTATTGTTGACCAAGAGATGCCCAGGATATATTTTCCTCCGTTTACCTTGTACGTTAATCTGTCCTTCCACGTGGAATGTTGTAGCATGCTTTACCTCGACAGTACAACCATCTATTTTTACCCACAGGTCAATAAAATATGTTTAAGTGTCCTGAATCACTGCTTAAAAATTTAAATACCGGGTGAAATGGTCTTTTATACAATTATTTATTAAATATGTTGCCCGAACTTCCCACACTCGTCAATAACCTTACGTTAAATGCGATTTAATCCTCGGCGTCCAGAACAGGCGGCAGTGCGGAGTAGACAGTTAGTAAAGGACTACAGATCCGTGTACATATAATAGTAAAAGTTATATCCATTTAAATGAAACGGTCATTTTATGATTTCTGAATCACGTATACGGCAGCAAATAAAAACGCGCACCGACTTGACGCAACTGAAATCGATTACACCTGTAAACGTCTACTGCGCATGTCCGATCTACATTTACCCGTCGTTAAACGAGTGCTCTAAAATAGACATAAATGTGTTATTCTCAATGTCGTGTTGTGAACGGCCTGGAGACCCCCGTCTGGTTTAATCCCTGGATTAGTATGATACCCGTGAAACAGTTTATGTGTCCGAAGAGGTCGCTAACGTGAGCAGACAAGTGTGACGAGAGATGGGCGTGAGAAAGCATCTAGTTATCCCCTGTCCTTACGTCCGTTTCCAATATCCATTTACAGTAATTAATGAATGTATCAAACTTTGTGATGTAGATACGTCTATACACGTATGTGCCCTTTGAATGTGAAAAAGTATACACTGAATTAAACATCTACTTTTTGAATTCATTTTTTGTACATTTTTGATGCCGAAAGTGACATTTAGCTCAATATTAGGATTATATTAAAACTAACAAAAGGTGTCATCTCAAGCCTTTGTGATTTAAATGTCCTTGTCGAGGCAAGCGAGATAAAGTAACTGATGGGGTGGGACGACCAATGATGGTGTAGATTTATTGCCGGCGTTTGTTTGGAGCTGCGTAAATAAAACCACATAAAATGCCCCAAATTGAAAGTTTTCTCTCATACAGCGATACTTTAAAACCTCTCTTTTACAAAAACCAATCAATTTCACGAAATCCCAGTTTGTGCAGAGAACGTTAACTACAGTTTCAAAAGAACTTTGCTATTGTTGTCGTATATATTTTCTAGTTTCCGGAAATTTGTGATTTTATGGGTTGACTGTGTTTAAAACGGATGCAGAGACATTCGTCCCTGTCGGAGTTCAAAAAGAAAAAAAACATAAAATAGGTTCGCGGATTTCTTATACTACCGGGGTGTGTGAAAATTTATGTAAACTGATGAATTCTGACGGAGGTACTGAGAAAATGCCAGATTGTTATGTTAAATACATTTAGCCATACACGACTGTCAAAAGTAAAATAGCACGAGAAATCAGATATGATAGACTGAATTAGTGAAACTATGGAAACCTTTAATCAGTGAATCAAACATTGATTAAAGTTTAAAATCATTCTGTGTCAGCAGATTTGCTTTTCTTAGCATTGCAACCACTTAGCACAGCTAATAGTGCACCTATGACAAGCAGCAGTAGAAGACGAATGTGTTGTATTAGTGCAACAGAGAGGGCCAAGTAACCATTACACAGCATCAATAATTACTTGTTCCAAATTAACGTATTTAAAATGTATCTTATCTAGAGCCTTTTCAGTTCAAAGGATCGATAACGAACTTCAGGACACTGATTTCACAGAAGACTGTTACAGAAAACTGACGAAACCAGAAAGAAAACTTTACCTTCCTTGCAGGGGTAAATGTGTCTACTTGACGGTCAAACAAAGCTTTTCAAGGTATTTATCACCTTTTCGAATTCTAAAACAACATACGATGGACGCCTTCTCTCTTAAGTGCACAGGATTCCGATTTCCATGATGAAAACATCGGTTCCTCTCACTGTTAGGCCCCTCGAGCGTTTCCGTCTGCGCCGCTAACTAGAATGACTAGTAAAAAAAAGAGCAATTTGTTCCGCAGTTGTTAACAATAAATAAGTTTATTAATATTTGAATGATACCACATGTCAACAAAATTGTATCTAAAATTAAAAACCTATCAATCCATGACAATAACAATCATATACATCTGGTCAAACTGTTAAACTACTCCGTTGTCCTGCATCTTTTGAATGTTTGTTCTGTGGGTGTTGTAGACATCTTTAATATAAATTCCGATATTCAGAACAAACCCTTAAACATCGTACCGGTGGTAACATGTTCACGTCATAGACTTGGGAAACAGATTGGTCACTTTATACAAATGGAAAATTCGCGTAGAGAAATTGCGATCCTACTGATTATCAGAAAGTTTAGTGAAGAACTGTTTTTGTTTATTGTGTTGTAAGCGATAAAGGTAATGATAGTTGTTTCTCTGTTCCTCTATTTATTGCTAGTAACATGCCTGCTTCCCCAGTTTTCGTTTCACCATGTCGCTAGTGATTCGATATTCAAGGATCTGTTCTCAGCTTCATGATTTCCGTGGTAGATGCTGACGAAAAACCTACCAACACCGTGTTTTCAGATCAGCAGGCTGAATCCTACTAGGAAGGTTTGTTGACGCCATATGACCTTCTTGAATTTTTTTCTGTTCCTTGCGCGAAATGTTCGATGTGTGTAATTGCTTCTTGTCCTTTCATTATCATTACCTTGTTCAAATTTTGGTACGCGGAAAAGGTTTACATTTTGGGTGTCATCGGCGATACAATTGACAGTAAATTCCCTTTTTAAGGCCCACCATGTCACATATTTTTGGTCGATTCACTAGTTTCATTTAACCTCTGGTGTTCTTGTTGCGTCAGTTTTGTGTTGTTGTTTGCGTATGCAGAGAAAGAAAATATTTTCAACGAACATATCTATTTCTTATTATTGACAAGTCAAACGATATTAGTATTGTGTAAATGAAAAATATTTGTTCTTAAAGAAATATTCTAAAAGGTTGATTTTTTATTAACCAAAAGGAAATCGCCAATTTGGAAAAGAAATCACTCACGCTTTATGAGAAAAATGGGAAATTCTCATCAAGAAAAAGAAATATAGATAATGAATATATTTTATGACATTAGGTATTTTTTCCCGCGAAAGTTGATAGATGAAAAATAACACGAGAGAATGTCAGAAAAAAACTGAACGGTGGCAATGGCGAAGTTTGGTGAAAAAAACAGTGCATTGACTGAAACCATGAGAAGATGGTAGATACCTCTTTATAGACGGGCCCTAAAGAACAGATGACCTCCAACTGTCATGTAGACCCCCAGGATGATGGGAAAAAAACTATCGTTCCAATGGACACTTCGTACACACGCCTACATGTTTAAAACATACATAAAACCGTTAAATAGTGGCACTTAAATTGCCCTCCCATAATAAAGTCTACTTAGTCAGGGGAGCTTACTCGCACATTTTATCGGCGTTTGATGGCCAAGGCTCGGTGCGCTAGAATCAAACGGCTGTAAAATATAATCCAGCCATAAAATCGAACGATTAAATAAAATAAAACTTTTGTGTAAATCAACAATTAACGATCCTCCAGAAAAATGAGTAATTTTATGTTTTAAACTATCTGTGGGAATCTGAATTATAGCACGTTTTAGTAAGGTACCCAGTAATATATGTATGTAAGAAAATAAATACATAACTTTATATATTAGCTGAGAAATATTTGGTATGTGTCATATTACGTATTTTTAAACCTCATGCCATACAAAGTGAGATTTCAGATAATTTTCCTTTCAATATAAAAAGAAATAACATTTTTTATCTTTCTGATTTTAAAGTTTTTCCTATACGTGTTTGGTACTAGATGACCGAGGCTAAGGAATCTCTATATTGGCTGTAACTTGTACGTAATTATCACTAATTATCACTAATTACATATCAATAGTCAACATCAGCAGGTTAATGTGGTGACGAGTTACAATCATCACGACATTACAAACTATGAGGACAGGCACATCCTGTTATATATAATAATATATAATGTAGGTACATGGTACACGTGGGAAAGTTTCAAACAAAAATCAAATCAGACGTTTGTATTTAAAAAAATTATTCTGAAATGTTTGTGTGTTTTTTTCATAGATCAAAACATTAATTAAAAAAAAAAGAACCTTTCGACATAAATTCCTTTCAAACTCGAATTCAATAAAATTAGGGCAAAATAAGAAAAAAATTAAGATTTATCCGGAGACTCCTCAAAAAAGTTCAATCAAACTAAGACCAGGTGTTCCAGAGAAATTAGTGTTTTTTTTTCTTCACTAACGACACCCCGCGTAAATACCAACAAAGGAAAACAAAACAACAAAAGAAACCAAACCTCAAGCATCTTTACTACAACATACACAGGGATACCTTTAGCTCATGCAATATTTGACAGAACACCAAACAG
The DNA here is from genome assembly GCF_031769215.1 of Ylistrum balloti. Classification (NCBI taxonomy): domain Eukaryota; kingdom Metazoa; phylum Mollusca; class Bivalvia; order Pectinida; family Pectinidae; genus Ylistrum; species Ylistrum balloti. The sequence goes on along the minus strand of NW_026782224.1, from coordinate 2,020,425 downwards.
AACGCCAAACATAACGCCAAACAGAACACCAAACAGAACGCCAAACATAACGCCAAACAGAACACCAAACAGAACGTCAAACAGAACGCCAAACATAACGCCAAACAGAACGCCAAACAGAACAACCTCATTCTCAGGTTATTTTTTTTTTCAATTAAAAGTAGTCGCCGGTACAAACACATAGGTGGTAAGATTTTCTCGTATGTCTAAAGCCAACACAATATTACCGTTGATGAAATAGTTGAGAATAATTGAACCTCTTTTCTAAAATATCTGTGGTGACTTAGATGGATATGCTCACTAAAACATCTACGTCAGTCGCTTTCCTTTAAAATATTTAGGTCAAAAATTACATTATAAAATATACAACTTTTATCATTCATCAAGGTCAAAGGTTACACTATAAACTATACAAACTTTATTATTCATCAAGGTCAAAGGTTACACTATAAAATATACAACCTTTATCATTCACCAAGGTCAAAGGTTACTCTATAATATATATATCCTTTATCATTCATCAAGGTCAAAAATTTACTCTATAAAATATACCACTTTTATCAACCATCAAGGTCAAAAGGTATTCTATAAAATATACTACCTTTATCATTCATCACGGTCAACGGTTACTCTATGAAATATACCACCTTTTATTACCCATCAAGGTCAAAAGATGGCAAATAACGATAATCGCCTGAAGATGGCCGGTGCACGGTCTGAAAACATTAACGATATTCGCCTGAAGATGGCCGGTGCACGCTCTGAAAACTTTAACGATAATCGCCTGAAGATGGCCGGTCGGTCTGAAAACATTAACGTCTGAAAACATTAACGATAATCGCCTGAAGATGGCCGGTGCACGGTCTGAAAACATTAACGATAATCGCCTGAAGATGGCCGGTGCACGGTCTGAAAACATTAACGATAATCGCCTGAAGATGGCCGGTGCACGGTCTGAAAACGTTAACGATAATCGTCTGAAGATGGCCGGTGCACGGTCTGAAAACATTAACGATAATCGCCTGAAGATGGCCGGTGCACGCTCTGAAAACATTAACGATAATCGCCTGAAGATGGCCGGTGCACGCTCTGAAAACATTAACGATAATCGCCTGAAGATGGCCGGTGCACGCTCTGAAAACATTAACGATATTCGCCTGAAGATGGCCGGTGCACGCTCTGAAAACATTAACGATAATCGCCTGAAGATGGCCGGTGCACGGTCTGAAAACATTAACGATAATCGCCTGAAGATGGCCGGTGCACGGTCTGAAAACATTAACGATAATCGCCTGAAGATGGCCGGTGCACGCTCTGAAAACATTAACGATAATCTACTTGATTTGCTTTGTGGATTCTTATGTCCTGACATATCTATGTGAAACACAATATTTCCATCAAATTGAATTACATGTATACATATGTACATATACATTATATGCATTAATGATACTATCAAATAGTAAAAAGGTCTTGTCGCGATTTCTCACTATATGAACAAATATCTATTTATTTTGTTTAATTGTAAATTTATAAATCTACAACATTATCATTCCAAGCATCGATTAGAGCAGGCATCATCCTCTTTATCATCATCAACAGCATCATCATCATCATCATCATCATCATCATCATCATCATCATCATCATCATCAAACCACAAGAGTATCCTAGGTCATATAAATATGTCATACTGACGGCCAGTGATTACAGAGAACAAAGTACGCCTCGACTATTGTTGTTGGAGTACGTGTGTTTTGTGTTTCGGTAAACACACACACGAGATAACAATCAGACCATATATATACAACAATAAACAGATGAGTTGACTTCTTTACAGTAAAAAAATACAATACAACTTATCATGGTATTAGTTATACTACAATCTGATAAAAGTCAGATTTAATTTCTGTCCTTCGTATCTCACATGCTGTCAATCGTCTACATGATAAATATATGTCCCATGTTATATTCGTGCTTTAACCGGAATTTGTTATTCTACTGAATTACTGCCATACTAATTGTGTAAGCGGTTCTGTCATTCTCTATTATATATGTTTAACACTACAGACACACTTCCCACCAAAGTTTGGCAGAACTCCATACCACTACACCACAAATTGACAAGTTTATATCTGCAGTTTTACGGAATTTCCTTATTAGAAGATGGACGATGTCGTTAGCGGGGCCACAAAACGGTGATTTGTAGTGCTATCACAGTGAAATTTCATAGCCTGGAACGTTGTAAAAAAAACCACGCCTACCTCCTAGATTGAAAGTGTTTTGTTGATGATAAACTAGATTTGTACGCAGAATATGCACATGTACTTGACGCTATAGGTATTACATATATAGAGGTTTATTATGGGGCTAATGAACGTCCTTATTTAGATTTTTAGGTCCTTAGTATCAATGACGAGTCGTAGAAGGAGGAAATAGATCTATTGTACAGATTTAATAGCTGTTACTAACTCACTCCAGACACACATATTATTTTGAAGTTCCGACTTCATATTAACACTTATATTCATATAACAACTGTCTAACCTAGAGTTCGTTTTTATGTTACAGTGGAAAATGTGTCTCCAAACGTTCTAATGATGACCACGATAGCTATTACGAGCCGGCCATTGACGTTTTTGGCCCTGTCTGATGTCGTGTCGAATTCTCGTCGATATAACCCTACTTTAACATGAATTTGCCTTCACCAGTCAGCTACTCGTCTTAATTAATAGTCACGCGTAAATGAAGTATTATCTGATTGATTAGATTTATATTAAGTTAGGTATCCGCGGTATCATGGCTGGCTGGTCCACCACCCGCACAGACTTATCGCCGGAAATTTTACTCGCTCGAGTAAAGGTACGTTATTGGTCAGGGCACAGGACCAGCGACTGTCAATACACTCCGTCAGACCATTCACCAACGACCTCTCTAGACAATATACTTGACACGTGTTGTGTACCCGTAACTATATCTGATAGTTTAATACAATTTAATGATTAAATATATATGTATATATGTGTTGTTAATTACATGTCTTTCCTTACAGCGTTAACAACAGAACTGTGTACAGGAGGAAACACTACTGTTTAGGTTTGGTGTAACTTAATATCGCTGCTTAGTACATCGTGTCCAGTGCTACCAGGATACAGATACAAATGATGGTGTAGTTCAACTTGGAAAATATTCAGCTAAAAACCTACAGTAAATAATAACTTTGTCAGACGTTGAAGGGTACAAACGGAATTCCATGTAACGTATACCAAATATTACTCGTGAATCTTGCTACTTTCGAAAATTTGATTTGTCCAGCGTATAGATTAATAAAACGAATTTACATCAGTGTTATCAACCTACGGAAGGATTACATTGACAGTGTGACGCGGTTTCTATGACGTCGACACAGGATGGGACAAACATGCGCAGTGGCAACCGACTCAAAACCTATTTTTCAACAAGATGAGGCAGAGACGGACGAGATCTCCGAATTTAAGATTAGTATCCATGACACAGTTTCAAAGGCAACCGTCGGCGGTAGTGTTCACAGCGGTAAAGCCATCGAAGTGATTTCCGGGGACGTAGATGTAGGGGAGACGGGTTCAGAGGACCATACTAAAGACAGTGGTCTTTGGGTGACCTATGACGTCATCGCTAAACCAAGGCCTTCGTTTTCACTTCTTCAGGACCCAATCATATTGTCCTCGTTTTCCTGTCCGTTTGATGTCCATTCGATTTGTCCGAACGTTCAAGGTCAAGCTTGGACGTGTGACATGTTCTCGAATGACATCACGCTCATTGACAACATCGGTTACGTACTACAGCGGACCACGTGCCGATGGCTCGTCGACGATATCAGTCTAGCAGACGACCGCTTCCAGTCGCCATTCCTGCTGTGTACGAAGAAAAGGACGGTAATGGACCTCCGATGTCCGAAGTCTGTCTTTCAGACGAAACACAGACCTACGTCACTTTGTTACGCCGGTAAAAATAACGTGGTGATCGGAACGAAGAAAGCAGTTACCATGTACACCAACAAAGGTGTCGTGGTTCAAACCAGCACGTGGGAAGATTCGGGGATAATTTGGCCATGGCGAATGTCTGTGTGTCCTCTTGATGGTAACATTGCGGTCATTGACATAGATCTGGAAAAGTATGGTGGCAAAGGCAAGCCGAGTATACTTGTCATGGATAGCTCGTTCAAACAAATGTTTCGATACCGGGGCAGGAGGTCAACATCCGGGTTCCTCTCACCATTTGAACCGTCAGATCTGGCCTATGACGGGTATGGTAATCTGGTGGTTGCAGACTTTAGTAACCATAGTTTGGAACTGATCAGTTGGGACGGGAAACACCTGAAGACATTACATACAGACACGGGGCATATACAAGCCGTGGGCATTCAGGCCGCAGGCATCACAGACAATGAACAGGAGATTCACTCTGGAAATATCTTATGGGTTTCTATTTACTACCCCGAGGACGAGGACGAGATGGACCAGATCAAATTATTTCAGTACTATTCCTGATGTTGTTCTGGGGTCGAGTTTGTGACCCTTATTTGTTTTGAGCAAATGTGGAACTATTTGATAATATGGTTCAAGCTGACTAGTGTCTTTAAAAAATATCGCATTATTTGAATCATTAATTATTTGGTAGTATTCGAGTCTATCTCAGTGACTGTGCTAATGATATGGTACAAATAATCACCTAATATAACCGACTTGTGGTTTTATTGCAGTTACCCGCCTGTTTAAATGATGAGGAACCATTCCGAATGGTTGACGTTTTGAAATCATTTTGAGAAGTTTTCTATTAGGCGCAGAAATCCCTTGTATAACTTGTACCATCACTAGATCATCTATTTCATTTCTTGAGATGAGCATTTATCTGTCTCTATAACCATATAGAGTTGCTGTTTTCCGTGCTTGGGGAAGAAGTGATATAAACGTACGCTTTACCTTTAAAGAATTTAGAAATTTATTTTTTTCTGTACACGAATCAAGCTACCAATAATAACACTGACCTGTCCTTGTTTCAGTGGTATCCCCCTTTTGAAGTACGATCCTGGCACTTATATGATCAAGCGATGGTGACATATCTTGCGAAACAGTTAAATAGATATACTATAATTTACTTTGTCAGCAACTTGTTTTACAGTGGTAGCTACATATGTTTTCAGTCTCAAGAGAACTTCAACGTTATTGTCCTATCACGCTCTCAGAAATTATGTATTAGTGTCGAGGTTTAGAGAGATACATGTCTAGTGTTATTTAATGTCCTAATTTGATTACATTACAGATGTATGGTATGTGTTAGTGTTTGATATCTCCAGGGATTACATAGAGTCTATATTGTGGTATGATAGTTTAATACATTCTTACATAATTTATGAGGGGCATCAGAATAATAAAATTCAATATGTAACAGTATGAACGTGTCAGTCATGATCCGGTGACCACAAGTCGTAATACACAGCGACTTTCTAATACCATTAATAACGAGCGAGGACTGCAGCCTCCCTGCCCATATCCATGTCATTACATAGCATACAGTGTAATATTTCAATTTCTACCAAAATCAGACCCAATGAAACTACTAAATGTGATCTGTTTCATTTACCGATGAATTTGACCAGATTAACATTGCCAGGGCGTATGAATACAAATATTAGGTAAGGGGAGAAAACTCCCCAACTTCTACTAGACTGGCAATATACCACAAGTATGAGATTTAAAAACATCAAAATAAAAATCTATTGAAAACTTTTAATAAAATCTTTAAAAAAATGTGTATTCAACATTTACTAACTCTGACTTTACGTTTCAAAAGATGTGAAGCGACTGAAGCCTGATATTTCTTGTTCTCTGCTTCGGTGCCTGTGAAAATAAATGGCCGACACCGCTTCGTTTGCGAACCGGCGCACTACATCTAGACGTTATTCCTCCGCGGGGAAAAAAAGCATACTGTCTTTGTCGCACAGTATTATTTAAATTTCATAAAAGTTGTGGAAAATATATATATAATTTTGTTCTTATTTAAGTTTCCACGCTGAAATATATTTCAACCTATCACAATAATCTGTCTTCAAATGACGGACTATTTGCTGGTATGACGTCAAACGATATGATGACAAGAAACGAAAACGAAAGTACAAGATAAATTGCTTCGGTTCCCATGCTATAGAAAAAGGAAGCGTGAATTGAAATATAAGGATTGAATCTTGCTTATGTCGATTTCACGGGATGATGAATTGAGTTGGTCTTGAGACAAATTCAACATGAACTGCTTTTTTATTTTATTAAGCACTTACATGTTACATACATAATATTATTTAGTAAAACACATATCATAAAATGTTATTCAGCTCAATACATTCTTATATAGAAATTTTACATATATTAAAGGTATCAACATACATTTACTTTTATCATATAATTGTAAAATGATGAAATTGAACACAATAAATATAACAGTATTAAAACGAATAACAATATACATGTATATGTACAAAGAAATATACAATGCATGCTGAAATCGGACCACATTACATTCCACGTAACAGAATGCACTCAATCAAAATGAAAATATTGGTAGTTATCTATTCTAAGTGGAGGAGATGAGATGCTGCGTTCGCTTACTCCATGATGTCAGTTCTCTGGGTCTGTAGGCGCTCCTTCATCTGGGAAAATCTGTGGTCGATGTTTCGGTAGGGTTAGTCGCGGGGTCTTGTTGCTCCTTCTGCATGGCGTTGAAGTTCACTGGCAGCTTGGATTTCCTGGAAAACTCTGATAATGTTGAATATGTTGGGGTGCGAATGATGGACCTTCCGCTTCAGTTTCCCAAGCCAAGCTTTCAAGTTGTCGGTGGTGCGTGGTCCCTCGGTTTCGTAGTGATTCCAGGTTTGGTCTCCTTCAATCCATTGAGTGACGACGTAGTCGGTGAATGGCGTAGTGTTTACGGGTAAGTCCATATCATCCAGTTCTCCCAGTGTGTTGAACCACACATCGTCCACTCTCTCCAGGGGTATCAGAGGCAGTACAGCTGCGAGGCGAACAAGTCTGTTGATGTCGTCATTCTCTCTGTAAAGTTGCTTAAGTCCGTTCTCTGCCGCAGAGATTTCGTTGGCTTATGAGACACTGTATACATCGGCAAAAAAAAATCCATTCATACACATAAAACATTATTTTGGCGATATACAAGTCACATCGTGTGGTTGTTGCTTAAATATTTACCCTTATTTTTTTTCAGAATACCCAGTACCTGGTCAAATGGCTAAACTTTCCTCTATGAAAAACAACCTCGGAGCCTAAATAGACACTACAGTTTCAGGGTCAATTATTTTTTTTAGCTTTGTCGTTATATTAATTACACTCTTTAATCGACACCAAAATTTGAAGTTATGATTTATGTGTACATTGTGTATTGTATTCTTACAGCTCTCTTTCTTGTGTATTTCTACAGTTAACGTCATTGTTAGCATTGTATCAGTGATATGACAGAAATAAAAATAAAATATATACAATAATTATAATAATTTGTTGTTGTTATTCTGTAAAGGAAATAAAAGGTCGAGTAAGTATATCACAGTCTGACTTTGGTTCTATGTCCCGGCTTGAACCCGATTGGGATTTAAAGTGAAGTACGAGTTATCTCCCTTAAACAGGCAAAATTGCTGGTAATGGTACTTTTTCATGAGTTTCTGTGAAAATCTTTCTTTTGTTCATAGCTGCCGTAGTTTTATGGAATTTTAGTTTGGATTATGATCATGTCTATGTTTTTTCTGCGGTAGTTCCTGTTATAACAGTTTTTAATCCATGAAGTAGTGTTGTTGGGTTTTTTTGTACATGTTCAACGAGTTCGACATAAGGGTTGCCCTTCTAACGGGTTTCAGATACTCGCAGCATAATCCAGACGGGGTCTGACTAGTATTTTTAACACGGAGGCAACTAGGTGCACAAGCTATCTTGTTATAAATCATACTACACTGTTTTAATGACAATTACCTATGTGTAGGATTTAAAGTCTAGATCCTTGCCCATCGTAACACCAACGTCCTTTTCGTTTGTAAAATGTTCCAGTTGATTTTTCTGTCCTACAGATCATTACATATAGTCTTTTTGAGTTGTTTTAGGCAAAATCATTTTACATTTGTTAAGGTGAAATTTCAGTAGCCTTGTCTTCGACCAATTTTGAAATGTGCCCCTCCCCCTTTTTCCTCACTGTTATACCTGTCAGACTTACGGTTCTGTAATTTCCAGGTGAGGCTTTACTCCCTTCCTGTAGATTACAGTTGCGTTTTTCCCACGCTTGGAGCAACTAAGAATTTGATTTGTGAAATATATGCGTCTAAGGAAATCTTGTGTTATTTCTTTTAGAGGTCTTGTGTACATCAGGTCTGGTCCCTAAGATTTGTTTTCAAGACATTCTGTGTACTCGTATGAAGTTAAAGATTAAATTTCTGTTCTCAAACTTTCATAAAAGTCCCTGGAAGTTTTCTGTATAAAGAAATCACCTCTGAAGAATTGAGTTACTACGTCGACTTTATCAAGTATTTCCATCCAGCCCCTTTTAAGTCTGAAATCCCGGCGGTTTAACCGGACACAGGGTGATATTAGGTTTACTTTGGGGATTATAAATGTTCGCACCTGTTTTGATGATCATTGTAGAAGTTGCCCTTAAGGATTCCATTCTAGAGACGTCTTTTCTCATACTCAGTCGACCTAGCTGTATTTCAGACGCTGAGTTTTAAACGAAATTTACCAGGGCAAATTGCACCCGTCTAGATTTCATTTCGTTCGATCACCGCAGTTGCCACCAAAGTTTAAGATCTTAGCACCACTGACGAGTCCTGACAGGACTAAACAGCTGTATAATGTAGTCTAATTTATTGATTAGCTCTATTTTTTTTTATTAAAGTTATTACAGTATTAAAGATAAAGACAAGGTGGTCGGTACTGCATATCGAGCTTTCGTAATGAAATTTTCATACCATTTCATTTGAATTTGTTATTATTTTGTCTAAAATACTTGGCTCGTTATCTTTTCTTATTCTTGTGAACTCGTGTGTTTATAGGCACGGATGAGCTTTTGAAACATTCAATCAATTTAGTGTGTTCTTTGTCTCTATCGTTTGACCACGATTTTCAGTCTAATATCTGCATATTTAGATCGATCATGATTAATAAGTAACTGTACGCTTTATTTGGAGATAATACATGTAAAAGTTTCAGTAATTCCTTTGTGTTTTCTTCCCTTGAGTTTGGACTGCTGTAAAGGCACCTTAATGCAATCGTTTTATCTTTAAATACTTAAATGTGTTAATTTTGTTTATTTCTACTACATGTTGTTCTGGCCCAACTCAACCTTGTCAATTTCTGATTTCTCATTTATAAAGAGGTCATATCCTTCAGTTATAAATTCGGCTTTACCTGTTATATTCCTAGTTTTGTTTTGGACATATATAATCCCAGTGACCTTGTTTCTAGCTAGACAAGAAAGAGATGTTGATGAAAGTACAGTATAGATGACGATGTTAAGAATTGTGGAATATGTTCACCTTGTCCTTTAACTTCCTGTTTTCGAAATTTCCCCTGTCCCCCGTACTCGATATTCTCCAGGTTTTCCTTTTAGCTTCATCTCTTAGTACTGATTACTGTCGCCTGTTTGGTAGGTTATGGAAATCTCGTTACTTTACCTATCTGACGGCTATAAAAGTATGTACTCAGAGTTTAGGTCAGGAGTAGGAGGATCACAAACCGTTTTAAACATCGACTATGACACTAGGTATCCATTCTGTACATATTTCACCTTCTACAGAATTTGATGAGCAATACTGATGTAAAGCGTGAATACTCGGTCTACATCCCGTTTTATCGATTTCAAATTTGAATTACAATGTTCACATTTTGGTATTGTCTTGTTTTCTCAGCGTATTTAGCCTTGTACATCAACTGGTAGTTCTCCATTACTGGACTGACCAACACCACTGACCACAGCTCTCTGTCCACTGTCGGACTGATCACCACTACTGACCACAACTCTTTGTCCACTGATGGACTGAACAACACCACTGACCACAACTCTCTGTCCACTGTCGGACTGACCACCACCACTGACCATAACTCTTTGTCCACTGTCGGACTGACCACCACCACTGACCACAACTCTCTGACCACTGTCGGACTGACCACCACCACTGACCATAACTCTTTGTCTACTGTCGGACTGACCACCACCACTGACCACAACTCTCTGACCACTGTCGGACTGACCACCACCACTGACCATAACTCTTTGTCCACTGATGGACTGAACACCACCACCACTGACCATAACTCTCTGACCACTGTCGGACTGACCACCACTACTGACAATAACTCTTTGTCTATTGTCGGACTAACCACCACCACTGACCATAACTCTTTGTCCACTGTCGGACTGACCACCACCACCATTGACCACAACTCTCGGTCCACTGATAGATTGATCACCACCACTGATCACAACTCTCTGACCACTGTCGGACTGACCACCACCACTGACCATAACTCTTTGTCCACTGTCGGACTGACCACCACCACTGACCACAACTCTCTGATCATTGTCGGACTGACCACCACCACTGACCATAACTCTTTGTCCACTGTCGAACTGACCACCACCACTGACCATAACTCTTTGTCCACTGATGGACTGAACAACACCACTGACCACAACTCTCTGTCCACTGTCGGACTGACCACCACCACTGACCATAACTCTTTGTCCACTGTCGGACTGACCACCACCACTGACCACAACTCTCTGACCACTGTCGGACTGACCACCACCACTGACCATAACTCTCTGACCACTGTCGGACTGACCACCACCACTGACCATAACTCTTTGTCTACAGTCGGACTGACCACCACTACTGACAATAACTCTTTGTCTACTGTCGGACTGACCACCACCACTGACCATAACTCTTTGTCCACTGTCGGACTGACCACCACCACTGACCATAACTCTTTGTCTACTGTCGGACTGACCACCACTACTGACAATAACTCTTTGTCTACTGTCGGACTGACCACCACCACTGACCATAACTCTTTGTCCACTGTCGGACTGACCACCACCACCATTGACCACAACTCTCGGTCCACTGATAGATTGATCACCACCACTGATCACAACTCTCTGACCACTGTCGGACTGACCACCACCACTGACCATAACTCTTTGTCCACTGTCGGACTGACCACCACCACTGACCATAACTCTTTGTCCACTGATGGACAGACCACCACCACTGACCACAACTCTCTGATCATTGTCGAACTGACCACCACCACTGACCATAACTCTTTGTCCACTGTCGAACTGACCACCACCACTGACCATAACTCTTTGTCCACTGATGGACTGAACAACACCACTGACCACAACTCTCTGTCCACTGTCAGACTGACCACCACCACTGACCATAACTCTTTGTCCACTGTCGGACTGACCACCACCACTGACCACAACTCTCTGATCACTGTTGGTCTGACCACCACCACTGACCATAACTCTTTGTCCACTGTCGAACTGACCACCACCACTGACCACAACTCTCTGTCCACTGTCGGACTGACCACCACCACTGACCACAACTCTCTGTCCACTAATACCTTAGTCCAAAATACATTGTTTAAATCTGATATATCCACATAAATTTCTTCAGAACATTATTTAAAGTTGATTAAATGAACATGTAAATCTATATCATCCTACAAACACGAGTGACAAATTTTTTTTTATTCTATTGTCAATTCAAAAACACGAATTCCGTAACTTTCCATGTGTTGATTGGTTTTGACGCCGTACTATGAATTATTTACACGAGACATATTGCACTCATTAAGACTCTGTTTTATCTGTTACCACAATATATCTTGCATGTATACTCTGGGAATTATCTGTAGTTTGAACTGTTCATTCAGCATCCAGCGTTGGTATACAGGAAATGAGCGGGTATCTTTTAGAGATATTAAGCAAAGGAAGTCAAATATATGCCATAATGCTGTCTTCGTTGAAAAAATCAAATTTATGACTGCTTTTCCTTCCGAGTCACATTTATCAATGTCAGTATACGTATTAAGTTTGCCGCTCCAGATGATTTAATATCTAAGGATCTTAACGTGCGACACATCTTTATCATTTTTAAACGCTGCCCATATGACGCCATCAGTGTGTATCCCAATCGCCTGAGAACTTCCGGTGTCTGTCAGTAACGTCCGACTGTGATTTCCTGTTCCGGTGATTAGATCCACAGTATTGCTGGTAAAATCTCCTACCAACAGACAGCCTTTGTCGTCATACTTTATATCAAACGGATCAAAATAAGACGACTCGACTGATTGCGATGTATCACAATCTCCTGTATAACGGAATTTCACTGATAAATCATTGCTAAGGACAACAACGTGGCCATTGTCTTGACCATCACAGCGAGAGCTGGATTTTTCTAGGAAGGCAATGTTCCCAGTCAGTGGACATTGTGTAAGACGTGTTGGACGTATTACCCCAGACATTTCGGTGTCGGTTGTCATAATCACGCTACCGTCTGTGGTATAAAGCGTGATTTTCTTTTCCGCGCCAACAAGGATTTCTTCTTTGTCAGTTACACACACGCAGCGCGGCCATATTTCTGTAGTGAAACGGCGTATACGTGTGTCTGTTTCAGGATCTAGTTCTACAACGCGGCACTTCCACGTGCAGTACCACAAGTGGTGGGTTTTATTCGACATACTGATATCATTCACGTTTGCTTTACAGGAGACTGTTTTAATGACGTCACCCGCATTGTCCAGTTGAGTAAGAACTCTCGACTCCTCGTTACATGTCCACGCGTGACCGTCGGATGTGAGGCAGATGGACGTGACTGCACATGGCGATGGGAACTGTGACAAAATGACAGGATGATGGACGGTTCTTTGTGATTGAGTCCTACGTTCGGGCTGCGGAGGTGACACCTCGGAGGTTTCCGGTTCATGATAAGAAGTAGGCAGCTGGTTACCAGAGCTCTGTGATATCCCTTCTGTGACTTGCCATTCACAGTTTTGTGAAGGCACAATGTGGATTTGTGGTTCAATGTTTGAGGATTCTTCAGAACAGTGTAGTTCAGTTTTTTGTGGCGAAGAATCGTTAGGTTCAATGTCACGTGATGAAGACAGGATGGCGTGCAGAAGTGATGGAGACAAATCGCTGGATGGAGGTTCAGGCTTCTGTCCTAAGGGTAAGCTCATCGATCGACGGTTATGTCGCCTAGATACCGACATGGTCGCGTGCGTGTCTCGTCTTTGTGGTGAGGATTTGACTGTTATTACTGGACGTATATCAGAAGACGTAGATGGGCGAGCCGTAAGGAACCGGTGGATGGAAGAAGGCGCTTCAACAGAATTTCTACGCTTCAAAATATATGGTCGTGGAGGTGGCCGTTGGTGGTGTCTGTTTGGGGGACTTGGTGATTTTCCTCTCCCTCTTTCTGACACTGGTCGGGGTGGATGGCGGCCAGATCGCAGACCGACAGGTTGCTGGGGAGGTGGAAGCACGGTTGAGATGATTTCGATGGACGGCTCTTGGGATACAAGTATCCTATCTGTCGACTTCTGTGTACTTTTTTCATCAGTAGTCGATTGTGGTTCCTTTGTCGGTCTTTCGTGAACGCCGTTTGATACATGACGTTCCTGGGTAGAGCGACAGTTTTTAAGCAACAGTAGTTTACTGTCCAATGAGGTAGTTAGCTGGCCCAGAGCTTGTTTAAGAAGGTCTTTGACGACCTTACAGGGACTGAACTGGGCCGTGTGTAGAGATGGCCAGTCGACTGTCTCGTAGTTCGGCACATCACACAGGGCGTCAAACATGGCGACGTTAGATCCCGTTAGTAAGGCTTGGCGCCGACGTTTGATCTGATCCGTCAACTCCCGCAATTGCTTCTGGTGTTCTGCCAAGTAACTGATCAACAGCTCCGTGTTTTCCTTTCCTAACGAATCACATATCGACACGCAATCATCGACCATATCGTCGATCTCGTCCTTACATTTGTCACCTTGGGATTTCATCTCACAGACGATATCTTTGATATGCTTGGCGTTGTCTATGAGCCTCTGTTCCGTAAGTTCGATACAACGTTGGACTCTTGGTAGTTCTTTACTCTCCATAGAGGTAATACACAGGTCCAGCTTACTTTTTATACCTGGTAAAGCATCCGACAGTTCCTCCATGATGTGTCCACTGTGAAGTGACGTGACACATTTCCCACATATTAAGCTATTACAGTCATAACATACAAATGTGACAATTTTCTGTGAATGCACGGTACATCTGGAATCTCCTTCAGGTCGACTGCACGGTCTAAATTGTTCACTAATTTCCATCCTACAAAATAAACAGCACGTCTCAGTGATGTCAACCTCATTGTTTATGACATTAAATGTCTTAAAATCCAAGTGTCTGTCCGCCCCATCCCCGCCTCCCTACCACAGCTATAAAGCTGAATTGTATAATTTTAAAAATTATTCTGGTCTGTTTATACGTTCCGAGTGATACAAAGGGAAGTAACTCGGGATGTTTTTGAGTAAATGGTATTCGGAGATCGTGGTTTGAACCCCGGTACAATTGTTACAGTTTTTATTCAAAGTGATTGGCAAGTATACTCGACAAAGATTCAGAAATATTGGCCTCCAAGTCGGCTGTAGACGTTTAGGGAAAGGAAAAAAGAGAACAACGAAAATGTACTGGCCCGAATCCATTTAACCAACTGTTACACTATAGACAGGATCTTAGGTACAATACCAGGTTATTTATAGGGTCTGTCTAACCTACTGTTACACTGTACACAGGATCTTAGGTACAATAACAGGTTATGTATAGGGTCTGTCTAACCTACTGTTACACTGTACACAGGATCTTAGGTACAATACCAGGTTATGTATAGGGTCTGTCTAACCTACTGTTACACTGTACACAGGATCTTAGGTACAATAACAGGTTATGTATAGGGTCTGTCTAACCTACTGTTACACTGTACACAGGATCTTAGGTACAATACCAGGTTATGTATAGGGTCTGTCTAACCTACTGTTACACTGTACACAGGATCTTAGGTACAATACCAGGTTATTTATAGGGTCTGTCTAACCAACTGTTACACTGTACACAGGATCTTAGGTACAATACCTGGTTATGTATAGGGTCTGTCTAACCTACTGTTACACTGTACACAGGATCTTAGGTACAATACCAGGTTATGTATAGGGTCTGTCTAACCTACTGTTACACTGTACACAGGATCTTAGGTACAATAACAGGTTATGTATAGGGTCTGTCTAACCAACTGTTACACTGTACACAGGATCTTAGGTACAATACCAGGTTATGTATAGGGTCTGTCTAACCTACTGTTACACTGTACACAGGATCTTAGGTACAATACCAGGTTATTTATAGGGTCTGTCTAACCTACTGTTACACTGTACACAGGATCTTAGGTACAATAACAGGTTATGTATAGGGTCTGTCTAACCAACTGTTACACTGTACACAGGATCTTAGGTACAATACCAGGTTATGTATAGGGTCTGTCTAACCAACTGTTACACTGTACACAGGATCTTAGGTACAATAACAGGTTATGTATAGGGTCTGTCTAACCTACTGTTACACTGTACACAGGATCTTAGGTACAATACCAGGTTATTTATAGGGTCTGTCTAACCAACTGTTACACTGTACACAGGATCTTAGGTACAATAACAGGTTATTTATAGGGTCTGTCTAACCTACTGTTACACTGTACCAAGTGTTTAGGTGTAATACCTTTGTACCATAGTCATACTTCACACACAACACTCAGAATCATATAGATAACAATATAGGTACAATCTATGCTCATATTCTTACCTGTTATGATTCCTCACTTCCGTCGTGTTGTCCTGGCAACAGGCCGTGATGTCAGCTGTCGCTTGCCTTTTTAGTTGTCATTTATATCATTTTCTGGGTAGAGTTTAAACAAGCATGTGATATGACGCCGTCTGGCATGAAGCTAGTCTCTAGGTGCTGGTACACAGGTAGACTACACAAATGGCTTTCCCGTGTTCATAACAATTTCAGCCTTGTAACAGTTCCGCAACGTGATCACCCAGACACACGACAGTTGATATCAAGTATTTGTCTACTGTTCCTATGTACACTATAAACAGAGGTTACCACCCCCACACTATCCGGACTATACAACACAGGGGTAGAAAGACAACAGGATGGCGAACAACAGCGGCTATATACTGTACTCCTAATCAATATCAATTACATACACCTCCTAATATGGTACATATTTTTATACAGTGCATTCAACACATTCCAATATCTCCGGATTAAACTAACCGTACTTTGGCTGAGCAGTCCAGGGTAGTGTTGATCTGCGACACCCACACAAGCGTTTGATAGCTAGCGACGCTCTCGTGTCAAATCTTCGGTGTTAGTTACCAAAATCTATATACGTAGATCATGTAATGCATACGATTTTAAAACTCAAACGCAATGTGATAACGACGCGACAAGACTAGCTTAAAGCCTGAAGCCTGTATGTAGTTAAAGCTAACAAGTCATATCCCGATAATTACAATCAATTGACCCGGTAGTGCAGATTATATACATAATTTAAAGGTTTTGTCAAAAGTCTCGCTCTGTTATACGTGAATGTTTGTCGGTTTACACGGCCGGTCAGACATATATGTAACAGGTATTTACAGGTATAGGGAGCATTACAGATATTGTCTAGCATATCATGACACGACAATGTCACTGACCCACGTCCTACCAAATTTAATGAGTCTGTTTACCCAGCACTATATAAGTCACAGTATCGATCCTGTCGTGAGAATAACGTACCCCAGATGTATATTACCTGGAACTACCCGCCATTGATCAGGGAACAGACCTACTTTCTGAACTGTCCAACCTGGAGGATAATGAGTTATTCGTATACAAAAATTTGACATTTTCGGACTGCATATTTAGATTAATCAATCTAAATGTTTTGAGACGTCACATCATTGCTGTTAATTGACAACATTGTTAAAAATCAAATCGCTCAGTTTACATTAATCTCTTGTACACTTGTTAAACAGAGCTAGAAGTTACAGAAAACAACTGTTCTCATTATCGCACAGTAAGGATACGCCCCTACGTCCCTACATGTAATCTATATCTATAGTGGTCTCCTAAACATTACGATAATCTGGAACAAGAATGTATCGATACCTTAAGTTGTTCAACTAAGGATTTCAAACTTGTCACTAGCATCCGTGGTATTACTATATTGTATACTGTAAATCACTTATAATTTGCGTGAGCTTTATTTTCACGTTAACACGTGAGAAGAGACGATCGCAAATTCCAATATCTTGCTATTATCTGTACGAAAAATAACTCTGGGTGGCATCTATGTTGATTTAGTTACCGATATCAGAGTCTTGAAGAATTCAGATCTTTACTATTTCATCAATTTTAAAGTCATTTATAGATCAGCGTTCGCGAATACGTCTGTCGAGGTAAATTAAAATAAAGTTTTAGTAAAATCTTAGTGATTTACAGTATCGAGAAAACGGGATTGATGAAAATTTGAATTGTGAACTACATTTTTCCCTTAAAACCTTTCAAAATTTGATTTCTCCAAGTTATGTGATGAAAAGTATCTTACTTTCCCCATTTCGTACGAGATTTCATGAAACACATCTATATCTGTGTTACACATCTCAAAGCTTTACTTTTTGGCTAAGGTTTGCTTGTTTAGTATAAAACTATTGAGACTTCCTATAATAACCCCACAATTGGCTTGTATTTTAGTGATCAACCCCTGTACATACTTACAACTCCTGTAGTATAAGTTGGTGTTTAGAGAATGAAATGATGTCACACACTCACAGATTGTCTTGTGATATAACAATTGTCACGGGAGACCATGGATATGGAGACTTGTGATATAACAATTGTCACGTGACACCATGGATATGGAGACAAAGTATTTTAAAGTTTGAGTCTATTTTCTACAATATTTTCCTGAAAAATAACAAATGTGATCAAATGAAAACTAAATTTATTTCCAACTGATATGGGATTGATGATACATGTCTCTCAGAAAAAATGTTACCAGTTTTATATAACATATCAAATGGAAACTCAGATGTGACACAACTCATGTCTAAATAAAATAATGTTTGGTGGCCTGGTATGTTTGTGTGGTGTTTTATGTAATTATAATGTGTTATGCTGATTTGGAGAAAATAGGATATAGTAATAAGGTGAAATATCTGTGTAACACAGTAACATCAAGGATTCTCTAATTAACAAGAAATTATAAATCATAAAACAAACGTATAATATATTGGAGTATTTTATTCTCTGTAATAAATTGTTAAGTTATATAATATAATATATATTACAATGATACATATATAATGTTATTTTTAATGAACAAAAACTGATATGATTCACAAATGACCTCTGATCTTCTCAACAATGGAAGGCCATACCTGTCTTTGATATCCATTTACTTCTAGAAATCCCTAATTTAACATTAGAAAAGGTTACCTCCCTTTGGAATTTATATCACTTTGATGTCTACTGTCAGGTTACCTCCCTTGTTATCCCAAACCATCATTTATCATATAAGGTTACCTCCCTTATTACTGTCTTTTCAATCAGAACCGTCTTTTTACATACAAGATAATGTATCCTTGCATGGACTAACCCAGTCAGAAAATCATGAATAGAAACTTAACTAAACACAACTATTTCTGTCTATCACACCATGCAGCACTCCATTATGTTTTATGAGCGGATTGATATTGGAAGGACAGTAGACTTTTAAATAATTCTGAGATATATGTTAAGATGAAGACAATGTACATTGTGACAAAATGTATTAAAACCATTTCATCATCAACTTATCATAGTTTATTTTTCCAATGCCACAGAATTGATGTTATGGAAGCAACACTATATTATCAGATATGGACATTTAAGCCCCAAAGAACAAACTGTTTGTCGTGTGTAACTGAAGTTAGATGGCAGATTATCTTCTCATTTGGCAGTTTCTTGTGAGAAAAAGATAAGGAAAAACAAATAATGAATTTATTACAAGAAATTGATAACTAGGGGAGGTAATTCAGGAATATCTTGACACAAAATATATCATAAAGTTAAAATTTGTTAATGAACAATGGATTTTTTTATAGTTCTTTATACAAATTATGTGACAGCTTTCAAGGTAGGAGATTTTTTTATGTTTATTAACATTAGAAAGTAGCCTTGGCTAGACTTATGTAGACTTATTACAGATACAATGTACCTTATATATCACTTATACAATAATATATCTAACAGACATATCTACCTGTAAGAATTTATCAGGATGTTTTTCTGTAAATAAATTTTCATTATAGGGAGACAATTAAGTTTCAACTTTTTCTATTTTTATACCAGTTCATATCTACATGCTGCCCAATACCTATTGGATATTGGTCATTCCATAGAATCTTTGTGAAATGTAGTTAAAACGTTTAGAACTTAGTACCTGTTAACTTTTCTTTGTGTTAACTTTTCATGATCATAGTACCTGTTAACTTCAAGATCATAGTACCTGTTAACTTTTCAGTAGATCATAGTACCTGTTAACTTTTCATTAGATCATAGTACCTGTTAACTTTTCAGTAGATCATAGTACCTGTTAACTTTTCAGTAGATCATAGTACCTGTTAACTTTTCATTAGATCATAGTACCTGTTAACTTTTCATAGATCATAGTACCTTTTCAGTAGTCATACTTTTTTTCAGTAGATCATAGTACCTGTTAACTTTTCAACTTTTCTTTTCAGTAGATCATAGTACCTGTCAACTTTTCAGTAGATCATAGTACCTGTTAACTTTTCAGTAGATCATAGTACCTGTTAACTTTTCAGTAGATCATAGTACCTGTTAACTTTTCATTAGATCATAGTACCTGTTAACTTTTCAGTAGATCATAGTACCTGTTAACTTTTCAGTAGATCATAGTACCTGTCAACTTTTCAGTAGATCATAATACCTGCTAACTTTTCAGTAGATCTTACTACCTGTTAACTTTTCAGTAGATCTTACTACCTGTTAACTTTTCAGAGAACTTACAAATGAGTATGAATATCCCAAATAACACTGCTGTATATACAGAGTATAATTCTTGTCAACATCAGTATTACCTATAAAAAGTTCCAAAACATAGCAAACCTACCAAATGATAAACCATTGCTGTCATACCAGTATAATGATCAAATGCTTATTCCTTTAAGTACAGTTTTTTTTGTGATCTTTGCTATAGCTTTGCATGATATTGCTCAGTGTTGTCTCACCATCAGTGTTGTGGCTGTATCAAATCTGTACTCCGGGTCACTACTATCTATACATCAGGTAATGTGGGATTTACATGCCCTGCTGATTTAAATTGGTATTCAGGACTTTGTGTGTACAGCTATAACAACTGTTGCAGCCATAATTTTGTAGAAATATCTTCAAGTAGAATAACGAATAATTTTAAGATACATTCACACAGCAGAGTTTTGTGTGTAGAAACAACTTGTTTTTGTGCTTAATGTTCAATGCACATGTAAGATTGAGACAAAACAATGAAATCAAATGAGCTGTAAAGGATATACATTGTATAGGACTTTTTCAGGATATTTTCAGCAGAAGTAAATATTCAGCGGGCCTATGCATAATATTTGTTATCTGTTTTAAAATTTCGTACTTTACAAACCTTTTGCTGTGAATATTTGTTTGTATCCCTGATTAAGTTTGGTAGAAGATACCCAATATAACACAATTTACTGTGAGCAAATATCAGACAAGCATGACATGACTTAGTGTGAGGAAATGTACCTAGCCTGTCAGTGGAATGTAGCTTGGAATTCCTGGAATGTCTCACAGTTATAGGTTGTAGGTTTGGAGACTGAAAAATTTCAGTTCTGGTCTGCAGTAGTCTCAGTGACCAGCCATATAGCCAGATTGGCTTTGTGCTTAACATTGCATAACTTTCAAACGTTTGGCTGAATGTGGCCTAGCTTTGGGTACCGGTAACTTTGGAGTGTAATCTAAGTCTTTGGTATGTTTGAAGGGAGGGTTAGCTATATCCTGATTAAGGGTATTGGTGAAATGTAGAAAACAATGGCTATAATGGTTTTTATCACAGTCTATATATAGTAACAGAGTTCCCTTGGTCGTATGCTTTAACTTGGAAACATAATGAAACATAAACACTGGTCATCATTCTAAATAACAATACTCTGTAAAAAAATAACCAAATTCTACCCCGTAGATTATGCATCAGGTTTCCTGTGACTTTATAAAGTTATGCATCACTTTTGTTCTAATGATTTCAATGTCTTCAACAGGTTGCTAAGTAAGGTTGCTAGGTTGGTTGCCTGGCGCATGAGATATCGCATGTGAGGGTCACCAAGGGGTTTCCCTACAGCTGCATGGGCTGCGTTAACAGTGCTCTTGTAGGCGTTAGTAACCTTGATGATCTCAAAGCCAAGGTGTTGAGCCTGATGTACTGCGTCCATCATCAGCATAGTCGCCTGGCAGTGAAGAAACACTTTAGCAAGTGTGTGCATACTTTTGTCCAGATTTTTGGCCATTTTATCCCGTGTTTGAGTTGCATTACTGACCAAAAGCTTGGCATCTGTCACAAATAATTTAACTTGACTGATCAGTTCCTCCTTGCACATCCCAAACTGTATTGGCTGCCGGTCAATACGGGACTCTTTCAATGTCTCCATTGTCTGTTTCAGTTCTGATAAGAGTTTGTCTGAATCCTCATTGGCACATGTGAAACTGTCTACACTGTACGTCCTTTTCAGAATATTTTTGACACTGTCTGAATGATTCTCACTGACATTCTCACGTAACAATGCAAAACATTCCTCTGATAAGGAGTCTTTCACATCCCCATTTAAAGAGGATGACGGGGACGAGGACAATGACGATGAAACAGATGATGACATGGAGGGGGAGGAATTAGATTTACGTGGGGGTCGTACAGGGGTTGGGACTGGGGCTTGCTTTACTTTGGTTGAAGTACGCCCCTTGACCGCAGCCTTCCCATTGGACAAGTCTCTGAGAAGATCAAAGTTGTTATAGGTATGAGTCTCTGGCTCGTCTGAAGACGAACTACTTCGCGACATAGACATTGGACGCCACATGCTGCCAACTGTCCCAAATGGACTCACTTTTAGGTCCTTCTTGGCCTGTGAGGGCTCAGTCACAGACAGAGATAAATCGTCTTTGGTAGTGATCTCCACTGGCTCCGATTTATTGTACACTGACAGGCGGAGGGGCTCCAATGGTCGGCGCTCGTCACTGCTCGAGATCTGTCCATCTGATGCTGTAAGAAGAGCTTTCATTGGTCCCATCTTCTTACTGCCCTTCTGCAAAATGAAGTAAAATCCAAATAAGTTACTGCCATTAGGTTTTCTCATTACAAGAGCCTTTGTAAGGTTTTAAGGAAAATCCTTGGGTTTTAGGATCCACTATGAATAATTACAGTTTTGTATCAGAATTGTTAAAATTACTTGAATTTATTTTAGAATCAAAGCAGCTGACATCAGAAAATAGACAAAATGGGCCGAGATGGTAACACATATCTAGATATCTAGTACTGTTGGTATGGTTTGGAGGCCACAAGGCCAAGACATTATGATTAGGTTAGTTATATCTATGTCCCTTACAAGCGTGAGTCGAATGCTGTTACTAATGGTAAGCGTGAAATCACACCAAACTTTGCACAAAAAGATTTCAATTATACACATCATTCTATATTTGTAACTTATACACTTTATACTTAGTACAAAACCACACCTTTGTTATAATGTATACATAAACATCTACAACACATCCCCATCCATCCCTACACCTTCTCTCATGCAGTACATCATACATACTAAGACTAGCTCAGTGAACTTATATAAGGGTATGGACTGTGTGAACTTAACAGGGTCCTGACTGTGTGTGAACTCAACAGGGTCCTGTCTGTGTGACCCGTAGGTAAGGGTATGGACTGTGTGAACTTAACAGGGTCCTGTTTGTGTGAGAACTTAACAGGGTCCTGTCTGTGTGACCTGTAGGTAAGGGTATGGACTGTGTGAACTTAACAGGGTCCTGTCTGTGTGTGAACTTAACATGGTCCTTTCTGTGTGACCTGTAGTTGTGGGTATAGACTGTTTGACCTGTAGGTGTGGGTATAGACTGTGTGACCTGTAGGTGTGGGTATGGACTTTGTGACCTGTAGTTGTGGGTATAGACTGTGTGACCTGTAGGTGTGGGTATGGACTGTGTGACCTATAGGTGTGATAATGGACTGTGTGACCTGTAGGTGTGGGTATGGACTGTATGACCTGTAGGTGTGGGTATAGACTGTGTGACCTGTAGGTGTGGGTATGGACTGTGTGACCTATAGGTGTGATAATGGACTGTGTGACCTGTAGATGTGGGTATGGACTGTATGACCTGTAGGTGTGGGTATGGACTGTGTGACCTGTAGGTGTGGGTATAGACTGTGTGACCTGTAGGTGTGGGTATAGACTGTATGACCTGTAGTTGTGGGTATGAACTGTGTAACCTGTAGGTGTGGATATAGACTGTATGACCTGTAGGTGTGGGTATGAACTGTGTAACCTGTAGGTGTGGGTATGGACTGTGTGACCTGTAGGTGTGGGTATAGACTGTGTGACCTGTAGGTGTGGATATAGACTGTGTGACCTGTAGGTGTGGATATAGACTGTGTGACCTGTAGGTGTGGGTATAGACTGTGTGACCTGTAGGTGTGGGTATAGACTGTGTGACCTGTAGGTGTGGATATAGACTGTGTGACCTGTAGGTGTGGATATAGACTGTAGTACCTGTAGATGTGGATATAGACTGTGTGACCTGTAGGTGTGGATATAGACTGTAGTACCTGTAGATGTGATTTCTAATTATGTATATCGTGCTGTACACAAAGTAACAGGATTGATAATCAGAGCATAATGTGCTGCTAATTCTCAGACTCCTTCACAGATAACCTGTATAAACAATTGGCAAGCAATTAAGGCTGTGAGTAGCTACTACAATCAAGTTTCTGTCACCAACAATTGGCCGTATTACCTGTTCCTTCAGATGTTCTGCTTCCTGAAAATCAACATCAGTTAAGATCAAGTAACGTCATATTTATGATTTGATCAAACATTCTTCAGATGTGACACAAACTTCAAAATGGAAGTTTAAATAGCCTTAACCTATAGGAAATACTACAAGTAGTACAACCTATGAAAGACACTTCTCTATCAATCTCACACTTGTACAACTTGTACTGTACAAAATCTATCCTCCTGTGTCTAACATCAAATCT
The DNA here is from genome assembly GCF_031769215.1 of Ylistrum balloti. Taxonomy (NCBI): domain Eukaryota; kingdom Metazoa; phylum Mollusca; class Bivalvia; order Pectinida; family Pectinidae; genus Ylistrum; species Ylistrum balloti. The sequence continues at coordinate 1,995,974 of NW_026782224.1, read as the reverse complement.
TCTTTTGGATGTACATTAATATCTGAATTTTAACCAGCTGTACTACTATGGTACAAATCCTGGTAAAAAAGTGAATGATAAGTACCTTAATTGTAAGACTGTGTAGGCCACACTAGTGATGCTGAAAGTTAATCTCTGGTGAACACATCACACTACATGGGTGATTGTATACATGACACATCCTGCAGTCTGGTAACCATAGTAACATTAACACCAACCATAGTATTATTTCAAAATCATCAGAACTAAAACTTTAATAATTTAAATAAAAATTGACTTCTATGTGTTGTTATGATAATGATAATTCCATTAGCAGGTCTTAATTACCAGCTAAAGGTCATTTGAAGGTCATAGGTCACATGGTTGGCAGACTGCTCAGGTAACATGTTAAGTCTGTTTGGGATGGAACACAAAGAAGTGGCAGTGACTGTTATTGGAGGAAAGGTCAAAGGTCAGAGGTCAACCTGTACTAACCTTCCCACGAAGGGGGTATGTGTAATGCTGGAACGGTAAAGGTCAAAGATCATACAGTGACATCACCAAAACTCATACATAACAAATTGTTGTGGAAGATCATATCATGTTATCCATTGATGTTTTTCTGTCTACCTTCTCATGAAACTGTTACAGTGAAAACTTGGTGACTGCAACTGACATGATGCTTTACACACGTGTGATGGTCAAGGCTACATACCATCGAGTTGACCCGAGCATGCAACTCTGACTCTAAGTCAGACAAAAGGCTCTGCAACTGTACATATAATATGCATTACAGACCCTATACCACCTACTTACATCTTAACTACCATCAAGTTCATTAATCCTTGTGAAAATTACATTAAAAGGAGAAATATTTTATAGATTACTACTAGAGTAAATCATGAGGAAGAAATACATCCAAACTGGTCAGATATATTAATACTTATCATCACAATTAATATCAGGTACTCTCTAAACTTATTGTACACTAATGTTTTCCAAAAATGTTTTAAGAAATACCCCGGAAATGGAACAGGTTATATTGGATAAGATATACACATCTTACACTAAAACCAACTTCTCCTGAAATCCACAGTGAACCTCACATACTTCTGTAAAACAACACAGAGTATGTGAAGGTCTTAGAGAACTTTGGTACAAGACATTTTCTGACATGGAAACATCTAGAGATATTTCCTGGACTTCCTAGGTTTTTTTGTAGTAACCCATCATCTTCTACATTCAGATAAAAGGTATTTACCAACAACAAGGAAGGTGATACAACTTATGACTATCTATTTATCATACTGTTATAATTCTAATTTACAATAGAATCTCATTCATGGTCTAAGCCAGTCTAAAATTGAAATGACCATCCTGAACAAACCTACTGATTCACATTTGAGGAAACGGGGGTGTAAACACACCATGAGAAACCACTGTATATATAGATGGGATTACATTATTAAGACTATCTACAGGAAAATGCTGTTTATCATTTTAAATAATCTCACCTGTACTGAAAAAGCTGAGTGACTTTTTAACTTGGATCTTGTTACAGCTAACTGGTTCATTAAAACTGGTGTCTTTTTGTCACTTCCTTCACCTCCTTCTTTCTTTCTCATAGGTTGATCTTTGTTCAAGGCCAGGTCACTACCTGACCTACGACCTTTATCATCAGACCCAGATAAGGAGGACCTGCGCTTTAACCAACCCATGGTGAAGGAGTTGGACCTGTGTAAGGAACTGCCACTTTTTTCACTTCCCTCATCACTGGAGATACTAGATCGTCTTGAGTCTTTTGTTCGGGAGGAGTCTTTCGACTTGCTGAGAAGGAAGTCCCTATAGGACTTTAGGGTGGCCTTGAGAGAAGCCAGAGTGTCGCTGGTGTCACTTCCTGAACTATCTGACCACACATTGTCATGATTCTCCTTGTTAGCTTTCACATCAAATGAGTGAGTCCTCTGTACACGCCGCAAGTTTTTATCGTGTGATGTGCCAGGGGAGCTAACTCCTGCTCCAATGTTGTGACTAGAGGGTGATCTTCCTTGAATATCAATATCTCGTCTCTTGTGTCTTGTTTGAAAAGAATTACTTCTCCTGAACTTGACAGCAACTGCATTTACAGAATCAATTGCATCCTGAACAATACTGGCAGTGTCAACAGATGCACTTCGTGACATTTTGAGCGACGATGTACGTCGTGTGTTTCTACTGAACCTTTGGGAACCTTCGCCTGGGATAGGCATAGACTGCAATAATGTGTTTAATCTTTGTGACACTGATGCAGGTGATTCAAAGTCCTTCAGGGCAGGGCCTCCCCCACTAGGTAAGACCACCTCACTTGCAGGATTTCTGGAAGGGGACAGTTTTGGAGGAGATGAAGTGGGCAATTCTGGAGGTATGTCCTCAGGTGGGTCAGTGGAAGATTCTGTACCTCCTTCCTCCGTCGGAAACTTTATGAAAAATGTATCTAAGGAACTAGAACGTCTATGATTCCTTTTCCTTATCTTTATATCTGCCTCTGTTTGACCCTCAATGGGGGGAACTATTGCAATCTGTTGAAGGGCTGTGGATGACTCCCCAGGGGGTGGGGGGATGACAAGGTCAGCAAAACTCTCATCTATAGGTATGTTGGTATCAACTTCGCCCACCTCCTCCTGTTGTGTACACTTTCGTTCCCCAGCAGAAGAGGGAGGAGGTGGCACTGTTAAATTAGCGATCAAAGAATCAATGTCATCATCAAAGAAATCTGGGGTATCTCCCACACTGGCTGACCTCGCTAAAGGAGGTGGGTGACCTTCACCTTGACCTAAAGAGTAGAAATTGAATTAGAATTTATTTGAGGAAACTAATAGATTACCTACAGTATTACTGATAAATATTTCTTCATAAAGAATCAAAATGAATGAACTATCAAAACCTAAACACACTTACATTCTAAAACAGAAGATTTGGTTGCTCAAATTTTAAACAATTGAACGGCAAATTGTCATGCAAACATTTGAGGTTCATTTGTGATATAAACAGTAACAAAATCTTTTGAGTTGTCCCTTACCCATACTGTGAAGGTGGCTTTGTAACATCTCCGGGCTCCATGTGCCATAATGGCTGACTGTGTTTCCAACATTTTGGTCCTCTAGGGGAGGTAATAATGTGAGATCTACAACAGATACAAATAAATATTAGCATGGAGCACAAAAGGGAAAAGAAAAACAGAGAAGAATAAGCGCAATATCATCTGGGGCCTCCAGTAAGGGTTGCAGTTTGTATAGTTTACCAAGGTGAACCCATACACCAAGTATGACGTTACAGTGACTAGTGGTGTAGGAAAAAGAGTCTGGACAATATGTTTCAATGATGTAGGTCAAAGGTCAAAATGTATGTCAAAGTGTCCTACATTTTATACAGTACACACTGTTATATCATACCATTACAGATATTACCACAGTTCAGAAATACAGGGACGATACAGCAAAACTTCATATCATACCATCACAGATATTACCACAGTTAATGATATCACATGCTACAGATTCTTTATACAGTACAATATTATTAGTATCTACCAATACAATGTATTTGTACTCTGTGCTATAGATACTTACAGTTCTGTATATATCAGTGTATATAATATGTATATAGTACTGAATACTATTTAGTAGAATACTGTATGCTATATCTATCACCTATACAGATACAATCTGCTGGAGGAAACTGATGATGTTACAGAACGCTGTGGTTCACTGTCTGCAGAAATAATACAGGGCTGTTTTGTTTATCAGTTTGACAAACTGGACCAGGGTTCTTTGCTTATCAAATAAGGGTGGACCTACTATACTAATTATATTCGTTTTCTGACGAACTTTAACTGTGTATTAATATTTGCAGGTCCATCCTGATATCTGAAATGATACATTAACAGTACTGAAGAACCAGTATAATGAAAAAGCCCCGAGTCTTCCTTAATGTAAATTCTCTGTCGTTATAGATATTCATGCAGCTATAAGTTTTAGTGATCCGATATAGTTTGAACCTAAAAGATTGTCAATGCATCAATGCATGCTCAAACTCCTTTTGTAGCTGTGACCAAAGGGTCAGGATCTGGGATCTGGGTATATAACTATTCACTTTACTTCTGTGAAATTATATTTCAAGGGGAATAACTCCCCTGGTAAGACAAAAGATGACCACCTTGCATGACATAAACTATGAAAACCACTGCAAAACAATCAAAGGGAGATAACCACTAGGGGTAGGGAAGGTGGGGGCTGGGGAGACAATTATCAGTTAAAAGTTCGAATGTTAGGCCTCTAAAAGGCACAGATACCGTTTAAATGGCTACAGGAGAAACAAATTCACTCGAAAGGAAGTCTTTGAAATGGAAATGTGGAAACAGTATCAGGGCTTTCACACCCCATTTTTGGACTGGGCCCGGGGTCCTTTGAATTGGGAAAAATAATGGTGTTTTCCTTAGAATTGGGAAAACTTGGGGTCGAAATTGGGAAAAAAAGATACTATTTTGCATTGGGAATTTCGGCCCCAAATCTGGCAGATCAAGAGCCCTGAATATAAATCTATTGATACTATATAGCTGGTATAGTGAGATGACAAAATTCCTCTAACAGAACCATCATAGAAATGTGGAACCTGGACAAAAAATTCAATAATTTCGGAACAAAAGGATTATGATCGTATTTCTAGATTTTAATCCTCAAGACCCACAAGTGTGTGACAGTTACAGGGTAAGTGACATATATAACTGGGTCAGTAATGTTCATAGAGGTAGAGATGATAATAGGGGCGGGGACAAAAATATTAACACGTTGAGGTACAATGTATCTGATGGTGTGTCACAAAAAAAAAAAATTAAAACAGCTGAAGATTATGGTCTTTTCATCACTACATAATCACAATGTGTGTTTGTGAATGGGCTGGAGGCATCAAATTATTGCAAGTGATTGTGACTAACCCAGGAGTACCATTTAAATAGAACTTTATTGTGTCAGGCAAAAGCAAAGAAACAGGGATAAATGAAAATAGTATCAGCTTTATACATGGTGCTTTCTTAAACTTACCAATCATTTCTGATTTACATGAAGCTACAACAAAATGAGCCAATATTTTATATTATTCCATTGATAGGATACAAAATTATCACTGCTGTAACCAACAACCACTGTGACCTTCCCTCACCAATGACATCCATTTAAATGTATTACATTCTAGCTAGCATAAAAAAAATGGTAACCTCCCCTTACCAATGATATCTAGATCTATAGTAACCTCCCCTTACCAATGATATCTAGATCTGAGTAACCTCCCCTTACCAATGATATCTAGATCTATAGTAACCTCCCCTTACCAATGATATCTAGATCTGAGTAACCTCCCCTTACCAATGATATCTAGATCTGTAGTAACCTCCCCTTACCAATGATATCTAGATCTATAGTAACCTCCCCTTACCAATGATATCTAGATCTATAGTAACCTCCCCTTACCAATGATATCTAGATCTGAGTAACCTCCCCTTACCAATGATATCTAGATCATAGTAACCTCCCCTTACCAATGATATCTAGATCATAGTAACCTCCCCTTACCAATGATATCTAGATCTGAGTAACCTCCCCTTACCAATGATATCTAGATCATAGAAACCTCCCCTTACCAATGATATCTAGATCATAGTAACCTCCCCTTACCAATGATATCAAGACTCCCCTTACCAATGATATCTAGACTGTAGTAACCTCCCCTTACCAATGATATCTAGATCTGAGTAACCTCCCCTTACCAATGATATCTAGATCTGAGTAACCTCCCCTTACCAATGATATCTAGACTGTAGTAACCTCCCCTTACCAATAATATCTGGATCAATGTAAAGCTGGCGCTGAGAAAACATGCGAGGATCAAGAATTCCTTCTTCAATTCCAGGAGGAATCTTATCAGGACTAAGTAATCCAAAGCTGGAGGCAATGGCCTGGAAGTCGGACTCGGACCGTGGCAAAACATCGGGACTATGCAGACCAAAACTCTCCCCATTAACTGTAAAATGAAAATCATTAGTCAGTGATGCTCATAGGACAAAGATACATGGCAGACATTACATTTTAAACTTCATATTGGAATAAAATCATTTTGAATGTCACTGATTTGATGTCTTGCCTGATCTGTTTGATGACATGATGTCATGTAAATATTTACTGTGAAATATAGTATTGTAAAACTACTCAGAGCTTGTGAAATTCATAATATCCTCCTGGTTTCCATATTTTTTCTAACCAAACTCAAAAGAAAACTTTTACAGTTAAGAATTAGCCTTAACAGGAACAGCAAGAACATTCTTTCAGAACCTATCAGAATTTACAGATAAACTCTTAGATCCCTCTTACAATTTTGAATTTTAGAATATCAAACCATTTAAATTCTCACTGATATTTTCTGTAAAAGTGTGAGACATGGCGTACACCTATGCAATCTATAACCTAAGGAACTATACTTGCCACATTCCTCCAGAAATAAACAAATAGGTATGTTATTATGACTTTGTTAGGTGCCTGACAAAGGTGATGTATTTTTAATACAGAGAGTGAGGTGTAATTTAGTGAGTGAGCTGAAATTTAGAGAGTGAGATGTACAAGATAAACCAAACACAATCTGGGTTAGAAAGTGCAAAGTGTGGTAATTCTAAAATTCTTCAACGTTTCAACAACCAAATAAAATGGTAAATTTCTCTGTGAAAAAGTATGCTGATTCTGCTTTAATAAATTAAAGTGACACTCCCCGCTACAAATTCCATGACAGTGATGATATTCTTCCTCCATTACAGTACTATAAACTCTCAGTCTGGTCTACACTCTTAAATTTCTTGTATTCCATTAAACTGATACATGCCTCTCTGTTTCCCAGTATAACATTATACCCCTCCCTGTGTCCCACTATAATATTACATCCTTCCCTGTGTCCCACTATAATATTTCATCCCTCCCTGTGTCCTACTATAATATAACACCCCTCCCTGTGTCTTACTGTAATATTACATCCCTCCCTGTGTCCCACTATAATATTACATCCCTCCCTGTGTCCCACTATAATATTACATCCCTCCCTGTGTCCCACTATAATATTACATCCCTCCCTGTGTCCCACTATAATATAACATCCCTCCCTGTGTTCACTATAATATTACATCCCTCCCTGTGTCCCACTATAATATTACATCCCTCCCTGTGTCCCACTATAATATAACATCCCTCCCTGTGTTCACTATAATATAACACCCCTCCTTGTGGCCCACTATAATATTACATCCCTCCCTGTGTCCCACTATAATATTACATCCCTCCCTGTGTCCCACTATAATATTACATCCCTTCCTGTGGCCCACTATAATATAACACCCCTCCCTGTGTCTTACTGTAATATAACACCCCTCCTTGTGTCCCACTATAATATTACATCCCTCCCTGTGTCCCACTATAATATAACACCCCTCCCTGTGTCTTACTGTAATATAACACCCCTCCTTGTGTCCCACTATAATATTACATCCCTCCCTGTGGCCCACTATAATATAACACCCCTCCCTGTGTCTTACTGTAATATAACACCCCTCCTTGTGTCCCACTATAATATTACATCCTTCCCTGTGTCCCACTATAATATTTCATCCCTCCCTGTGTCCCACTATAATATAACACCCTGCCCTGTGGCCCACTATGATATTACATCCCTCCCTGTGTCCCACTATAATATAACACCCCTCCCTGTGTCCTACTATAATATAACACCCCTCCCTGTGTCTTACTGTAATATTACACCCCTCCCTGTGTCCCATTATAATATAACACCCCTCCCTGTGTCTTACTGTAATATTACATCCCTCCCTGTGTCCCACTATAATATTACATCCCTCCCTGTGTCCCACTATAATATAACACCCCTCCTTGTGGACCACTATAATATTACATCCCTTCCTGTGGACCACTATAATATTACATCCCTCCCTGTGTCCCACTATAATATAACACCCCTCCCTGTGTCTTACTGTAATATAACACCCCTCCCTGTGTCCCACTATAATATTACATCCCTCCCTGTGGCCCACTATAATATAACACCCCGCCCTTTGTCTTACTGTAATATAACACCCCTCCTTGTGTCCCACTATAATATTACATCCTTCCCTGTGTCCCAATTACATCCCTCCCTGTGTCCCACTATAATATAACACCCTGCCCTGTGTCCCACTATAATATAACACCCCTCCCTGTGTCTTACTATAATATTACATCCCTCCCTGTGTCCCACTATAATATAACACCCCTCCCTGTGTCCCACTATAATATAACACCCCTCCCTGTGTCTTACTATAATATTACACCCCTCCCTGTGTCTTACTATAATATTACATCCCTCCCTGTGTCCCACTATAATATAACACCCCTCCCTGTGTCCCTCCCTGTGTCCCACCACCCCTCCTGTGTCCCACTATAATATAACACCCTGCCCTGTGGCCCACTATGATATTACATCCCTCCCTGTGTCCCACTATAATATAACACCCCTCCCTGTGTCCCACTACTGTAATATTACATCCCTCCCTGTGTCCCACTATAATATTTCATCACTCCCTGTGTCCCACTATAATATAACATATCCCTGTGTCCTGTAATATAACAACATCCCTCCCTGTGTCCCACTATAATATACACCCCTCCCTGTGTCCCACTATAATATTACATCCCTCCCTGTGTCCCACTATAATATAACACCCCTCCCTGTGTCCCACTTACTCCCTCCCTGTGTCCCATATAACACCCTGTGTCTTATATAACACCCCTCCTTGTGTCCCACTATAATATTACCCCTCCCTGTGTCCCACTATAATATAACACCCCTCCCTGTGTCCCACTATAATATAACACCCCTCCCTGTGTCCCACTTAAAATAACTAAATATTACATCCCTCCCTGTGTCCCACTATAATATAACACCCCTCCCTGTGTCTTACTGTAATATAACTCCTTGTGTCCCACTATGTATTACATCCTTCTAACTATATTTCATCACCCCTCCCTGTGTCTTACCACTATAATATAACACCCCTCCCTGTGTCTTACTGTAATATTACATCCCTCCCTGTGTCCCACTATAATATTACATCCCTCCCTGTGTCCCACTATAATATAACATCCCTCCCTGCGTTCACTATAATATAACACCCCTCCTTGTGGACCACTATAATATTACATCCCTTCCTGTGGCCCACTATAATATAACACCCCTCCCTGTGTCTTACTGTAATATAACACCCCTCCTTGTGTCCCACTATAATATTACATCCCTTCCTGTGGCCCACTATAATATAACACCCCTCCCTGTGTCTTACTGTAATATAACACCCCTCCTTGTGTCCCACTGTAATATTACATCCTTCCCTGTGTCCCACTATAATATTTCATCCCTCCCTGTGTCCTACTATAATAAAACACCCCTCCCTGTGTCTTACTATAATATTACATCCCTCCCTGTGTCCCACTATAATATTACATCCCTTCCTGTGGCCCACTATAATATAACACCCCTCCCTGTGTCTTACTGTAATATAACACCCCTCCTTGTGTCCCACTATAATATTACATCCTTCCCTGTGTCCCACTATAATATTTCATCCCTCCCTGTGTCCCACTATAATATAACACCCTGCCCTGTGGCCCACTATGATATTACATCCCTCCCTGTGTCCCACTATAATATAACACCCCTCCCTGTGTCTTACTATAATATTACATCCCTCCCTGTGTCCCACTATAATATTACATCCCTCCCTGTGTCCCACTATAATATAACACCCTGCCCTGTGGCCAACTATAATATTACATCCCTCCCTGTGTCCCACTATAAAATAACACCCCTCCCTGTGTCCCACTATAATATTACATCCCTCCCTGTGTCCCACTATAAAATAACACCCCTCCCTGTGTCCCACTATGATATTACATCCCTCCCTGTGTCCCACTATGATATTACATCCCTCCCTGTGTCCCACTATAATATAACACCCCTCCCTGTGTCCCATTATAATATAACACCCCTCCCTGTGTCCCATTATAATATAACACCCCTCCCTGTGGCCAACTAAAATATTACATCCCTCCCGGTGTCCCACTATAATATAACACCCCTCCCTATGTCTTACTGTAATATAACACCCCTCCTTGTGTCCCACTATAATATAACACCCCGCCCTTTGTCTTACTGTAATATAACACCCCTCCTTGTGTCCCACTATAATATAACACCCTGCCCTGTGGCCCACTATAATATAACAACTCTCCCTGTGTCCCACTATAATATTACATCCCTCCCTGTGGCCCACTATAATATAACACCCCTCCCTGTGGCCCACTATAATATAACACCCCTCCTTGTGTCCCACTATAATATAACACCCCGCCCTGTGGCACACTATAATATAACACCCCTCCTTGTGTCTTACTGTAATATTACATCCCTCCCTGTGTCCCACTATAATATTACACCCCTTCCCCTGTGTCTTACTGTAATATAACACCCCTCCTTGTGTCCCACTATAATATAACACCCTGCCCTGTGGCCAACTATAATATTACATCCCTCCCTGTGTCCCACTATAATATAACACCTCTCCCTGTGTCCCACTATGATATTACATCCCTCCCTGTGTCCCACTATAATATAACACCCCTCCCTGTGGCCCACTATAATATAACACCCCTCCCTGTGGCCCACTATAATATTACATCCCTCCCTGTGTCCCACTATAATATAACACCCCTCCCTGTGTCCCACTATAATATTACATCCCTCCCTGTGTCCCACTATAAAATAACACCCCTCCCTGTGTCCCACTATGATATTACATCCCTCCCTGTGTCCCACTATGATATTACATCCCTCCCTGTGTCCCACTATAATATAACACCCCTCCCTGTGTCCCATTATAATATAACACCCCTCCCTGTGTCCCATTATAATATAACACCCCTCCCTGTGGCCAACTAAAATATTACATCCCTCCCGGTGTCCCACTATAATATAACACCCCTCCCTATGTCTTACTGTAATATAACACCCCTCCTTGTGTCCCACTATAATATAACACCCCGCCCTTTGTCTTACTGTAATATAACACCCCTCCTTGTGTCCCACTATAATATAACACCCTGCCCTGTGGCCCACTATAATATAACAACTCTCCCTGTGTCCCACTATGATATTACATCCCTCCCTGTGTCCCACTATAATATTACATCCCTCCCTGTGGCCCACTATAATATAACACCCCTCCCTGTGGCCCACTATAATATAACACCCCTCCTTGTGTCCCACTATAATATAACACCCCGCCCTGTGGCACACTATAATATAACACCCCTCCTTGTGTCTTACTGTAATATTACATCCCTCCCTGTGTCCCACTATAATATTACACCCCTTCCCCTGTGTCTTACTGTAATATAACACCCCTCCTTGTGTCCCACTATAATATAACACCCTGCCCTGTGGCCAACTATAATATTACATCCCTCCCTGTGTCCCACTATAATATAACACCTCTCCCTGTGTCCCACTATGATATTACATCCCTCCCTGTGTCCCACTATAATATAACACCCCTCCCTGTGGCCCACTATAATATAACACCCCTCCCTGTGGCCCACTATAATATAACACCCCTCCTTGTGTCCCACTATAATATAACACCCCGCCCTGTGTCCCACTATAATATAACACCCCTCCTTGTGTCTTACTGTAATATTACATCCCTCCCTGTGTCCCACTATAATATTACACCCCTTCCCCTGTGTCTTACTGTAATATAACACCCCTCCTTGTGTCCCACTATAATATAACACCCTGCCCTGTGGCCAACTATAATATTACATCCCTCCCTGTGTCCCACTATAATATAACACCTCTCCCTGTGTCCCACTATGATATTACATCCCTCCCTGTGTCCCACTATAATATAACACCCCTCCCTGTGGCCCACTATAATATAACACCCCTCCTTGTGTCTTACTGTAATATTACATCCCTCCCTGTGTCCCACTATAATATTACACCCCTTCCCCTGTGTCTTACTGTAATATAACACCCCTCCCTGTGGCCCACTATAATATAACACCCCTCCTTGTGTCTTACTGTAATATTACATCCCTCCCTGTGTCCCACTATAATATTACACCCCTTCCCCTGTGTCTTACTGTAATATGTCCTTGTGTCCCACTATAATATAACACCTCTCCCTGTGTCCCACTATGATATTACATCCCTCCCTGTGTCCCACTATAATATTACATCCCTCCCTGTGTCCCACTATAATATTACATCCCTCCCTGTGTCCCACTATAATATAACACCCCTCCCTGTGTCCCACTATAATATTACATCCCTCCCTGTGTCCCACTATAATATTACACCCCTCCCTGTGGCCCACTATAATATAACACCCCTCCTTGTGTCTTACTGTAATATTACATCCCTCCCTGTGTCCCACTATAATATTACACCCCTTCCCCTGTGTCTTACTGTAATATAACACCCCTCCCTGTGGCCCACTATAATATAACACCCCTCCTTGTGTCTTACTGTAATATTACATCCCTCCCTGTGTCCCACTATAATATTACACCCCTTCCCCTGTGTCTTACTGTAATATAACACCCCTCCTTGTGTCCCACTATAATATAACACCTCTCCCTGTGTCCCACTATGATATTACATCCCTCCCTGTGTCCCACTATAATATTACATCCCTCCCTGTGTCCCACTATAATATTACATCCCTCCCTGTGGCCAACTATAATATTACATGCCTCCCTGTGTCCCACTTCAATCACATCTGTATACAGTGCAGTGTGTATTAGTACTCACATATAGGGAGTGATTGTGGCTGTGTTCTACCTTTGGTAGGGCTATTTACAGGTGTGCCCCAGCTATCAGTGTCACTACCACCTTGGTCACCCTGTCCTCCTAAGAGCCCAGACTCAGGAGATACAGGGTCCTCCAAGGCTATTTTCCGCTCTGACTCTACCCCACTGTCCGTGTCAGAGAGCTCATCACCATTGACAACAGTTTTTTTGTCATGGATTTCATCATAAATATCACCATTTATAAACAAATGTCCATTCTGTCCTATCTCAGGAATAGAGGTTTTTTGTTTCTTGGCATTCGGGATGTCTCCACCTTCCTGAGCCCCCTGTCGACGGAGAGCCTTGTTATTGTTTTCAGACATCTTGCCAATTATGATTACACTCTTGTTGATTGTGGATTCTGTTCCATCCACCAAGTCAGTTCCTGGCTCTTCCACAAGGGATATCACAGCATCATCCTCATTTACCTCAGTGCCTTTCTGTAAAGAAAATGAATTACACAACCTTTGATGAGTGTCACTTTTAGAAAGATTAGATAGGAAGATTAACACTAAATCAAAATCTGACTGCTAAACATGAATCACATTAAAAATAATGTCCCACTTATTCAACATTAACTGTTTTAATACCAGTATACATTTGAAATTCAATTTGGTCTATTTGATACTTTCAATTTAATTTTTCTTCATGAACAAACATGTCATTTCTACAAATCTGTGTTATATTCTTTAACTCAGCAAATTTGGTAGAGTAATTCTTGAATCTGACATATTTTGCAAATGTTTAGCTCCTGATTCTGTAACACCATTTACAAGCGATTAAACCTGTCTCTACTGTAACTGCCTGCCCTCTCCTTCATTGGAACTGATCCCCCCTTATATCATGAAAATAATCTCCCATTCATGGATAATCATTTCCCCCTATCTTCATGGGAAATTATCTCTCCCTACCTTCATGGAGAACAATCCCCCCAACTTTCATGAAGAATTATCTCCCTCTACCTTCATGGAGAATTATTTCCCCCTACCTTCATGAAGAATTATCTCCCCCTACCTTCATGGATAATTATCTCCCCCTACACTTATGGAGAGTGATCTCCTTCACTTCAGTGGAGTCTACCTTAATGCCAAGATCAATTTTGATGCGATTGATGTACTCTACATCATCTTCGTAAGCTGGTGGTCCCTGACAGAGGTCAATGAGGCGTTCATTCTCTGTGATTTGGTCTGTCAGAGTCTGTGACACAATGTCTTCGGGATAGCTCCAGGGAGTGGTCATCACTTTGTGTTTACTGGTGTATGGGGGCACTGTAAAGTAAACGGGAGTATTGTTGCATTAAGTCATATAAACTATGAAAGCAGTACCACTGTCCTGCTTAACTGAATATCAAGTGGATCATCTAACAGAAATCATTTCAAAATAAAAATAATAAATCAGAATACCATACATTTAAAACTTCTCTGTTATTCAAATTTACAGATCCAAACTTGACCATTATAAGGCCCAACCCCCCACCCCACATTTATGTTGTTCACTTAAAGCTAACCATCTGGGTCGCCTGTCTGTTTGCTCGCAGGTTTCTCCACCAGGCAGGCATCTGTGTCCACAAAGATACGATAGTATCCTTCTACGATCCCAACAAAGTTCTGTACATCATCCTTAAGTAGACCAAGGTTTAGCATCTGTTGGAGAGACAGGTAAAGTATAGAGACTTACGTAAAGTAATATAGACTTAGGTAAAGTATAGAGACTTAGGTAAAGTATATAAACTTAGGTAAAGTATAGAGACTTAGCTAAAGTATAGAGGCTTAGGTAAGTATAGAGACTTAGGTAAAGTATAGAGACTTAAGTAAAGTATAGAGACTTAGGTAAAGTATAGAGGCTTAGGTAAAGTATAGAGGCTTAAGTAAAGTATAGAGACTTAGGTAAAGTATAGAGGCTTAAGTAAGTATAGAGACTTAGGTAAAGTATACAGACTTAGGTAAAGTATAGAGACTTAAGTAAAGTATAGAGACTTAGGTAAAGTATACAGACTTAGGTAAATTACAGAGACTTAGGTAAAGTATAGAGACTTAGGTAAAGTATAGAGACTTAGGTAAAGTATAGAGGCTTAAGTAAGTATAGAGACTTGGGTAAAGTATAAAGGCTTAAGTAAGTATAGAGACTTAGGTAAAGTATAGAGACTTAAGTAAAGTATAGAGACTTAGGTAAAGTATAGAGGCTTAAGTAAGTATAGAGGCTTAAGTAAAGTATAAAGACTTAGGTACAGTATAGACTTAGGTAAAGTATACAGACTCAGGTAAAGTAATATAGACTTAAGTAAAATAAAATAGACTAATGTAAAGTACAGAGCCTTAGATAAAGAATAGAGATTAATGTAATGTGTAGAGACTCAGGTAAAGTAATATAGACTTAAGTAAAGTAAAATAGACTAATGTAAAGTACAGAGCCTTAGATAAAGAATAGAGATTAATGTAATGTGTAGAGACTCAGGTAAAGTAATATAGACTTAAGTAAAGTAAAATAGACTTATGTAAAGTACAGAGCCTTAGATAAAGAATAGAGATTAATGTAATGTGTAGAGACTCGGGTAAAGACTGAAATCAATGGATAAACAATAACAAAATCCTAATCATTTCTATGGAGTTCAGTATATCTATATCAAAAATCCATTTCTTTCATGGAAGAGGTGTAGTTTTGTGCAACATTCTTAATAACCAGAGCACTGACAGGACAACAACGGTCCTGTTATGTGGCTGGAAATCCCCTACACTACAAAAGTCAAGAAAAACTGTTACGAAAAAAATAGAAATAAGAACAGCGACCTTAGAATCTGGGATATAAAAAGCAATATCTCCACTCAGCACTTTTGGTAAGGAAGTATTGTATGAAGATATCCCCAGCCAGCACTTTTGGTAAGGAAGTATTGTATGAAGATATCCCCAGCCAGCACTTTTGGTAAGGAAGTATTGTATGAAGATATCCCCAGCCAGCACTTTTGGTAAGGAAGTATTGTATGAAGATATCCCCAGCCAGCACTTTTGGTAAGGAAGTATTGTATGAAGATATCCCCAGCCAGCACTTTTGGTAAGGAAGTATTGTATGAAGATATCCCCACCCGGAACTTTTGGTAAGGAAGTATTGTATGAAGATATCCCCACCCGGAACTTTTGGTAAGGAAGTATTGTATGAAGATATCCCCAGCCA
Organism: Ylistrum balloti; assembly: GCF_031769215.1. Lineage (NCBI taxonomy): Eukaryota > Metazoa > Mollusca > Bivalvia > Pectinida > Pectinidae > Ylistrum > Ylistrum balloti. The sequence continues at coordinate 1,979,859 of NW_026782224.1, read as the reverse complement.
GCACTTTTGGTAAGGAAGTATTGTATGAAGATATCCCCAGCCAGCACTTTTGGTAAGGAAGTATTGTATGAAGATATCCCCAGCCAGCACTTTTGGTAAGGAAGTATTGTATGAAGATATCCCCAGCCAGCACTTTTGGTAAGGAAGTATTGTATGAAGATATCCCCACCCGGTAATTTTGGTAAGGAAGTATTGTATGAAGATATCCCCAGCCAGCACTTTTGGTAAGGAAGTATTGTATGAAGATATCCCCAGCCAGCACTTTTGGTAAGGAAGTATTGTATGAAGATATCCCCAGCCAGCACTTTTGGTAAGGAAGTATTGTATGAAGATATCCCCAGCCAGCACTTTTGGTAAGGAAGTATTGTATGAAGATATCCCCAGCCAGCACTTTTGGTAAGGAAGTATTGTATGAAGATATCCCCAACCGGCAATTTTGGTAAGGAAGTATTGTATGAAGATATCCCCAGCCAGCACTTTTGGTAAGGAAGTATTGTATGAAGATATCCCCAGCCAGCACTTTTGGTAAGGAAGTATTGTATGAAGATATCCCCAGCCAGCACTTTTGGTAAGGAAGTATTGTATGAAGATATCCCCACCCGGCAATTTTGGTAAGGAAGTATTGTATGAAGATATCCCCAGCCAGCACTTTTGGTAAGGAAGTATTGTATGAAGATATCCCCAGCCAGCACTTTTGGTAAGGAAGTATTGTATGAAGATATCCCCAGCCAGCACTTTTGGTAAGGAAGTATTGTATGAAGATATCCCCACCCGGAACTTTTGGTAAGGAAGTATTGTATGAAGATATCCCCAGCCAGCACTTTTGGTAAGGAAGTATTGTATGAAGATATCCCCAGCCAGCACTTTTGGTAAGGAAGTATTGTATGAAGATATCCCCACCCAGAACTTTTGGTAAGGAAGTATTGTATGAAGATATCCCCAGCCAGCACTTTTGGTAAGGAAGTATTGTATGAAGATATCCCCAGCCAGCACTTTTGGTAAGGAAGTATTGTATGAAGATATCCCCACCCAGCACTTTTGGTAAGGAAGTATTGTATGAAGATATCCCCAGCCAGCACTTTTGGTAAGGAAGTATTGTATGAAGATATCCCCACCCGGCAATTTTGGTAAGGAAGTATTGTATGAAGACATCCCCAGCCAGCACTTTTGGTAAGGAAGTATTGTATGAAGATATCCCCAGCCAGCACTTTTGGTAAGGAAGTATTGTATGAAGATATCCCCAGCCAGCACTTTTGGTAAGGAAGTATTGTATGAAGATATCCCCACCCGGAACTTTTGGTAAGGAAGTATTGTATGAAGATATCCCCAGCCAGCACTTTTGGTAAGGAAGTATTGTATGAAGATATCCCCAGCCAGCACTTTTGGTAAGGAAGTATTGTATGAAGAAATCCCCACCCAGAACTTTTGGTAAGGAAGTATTGTATGAAGATATCCCCAGCCAGCACTTTTGGTAAGGAAGTATTGTATGAAGATATCCCCACCCGGCAATTTTGGTAAGGAAGTATTGTATTAAGTTTGTTTTAGATTGGGCAAACTCAAGTTATCACACAGTTATAGTGACCTTTTGACCTTTGGATCTGAGTAGCAATTTATCTCAAATCACTTTTGGTTAAAGGCATTTCTTCCAGTTTCAGTTAGATTGGCTAGAGCAACTTGAGTTATTCCACCAAAATGGGTTTGCTATCATAGCAACAATGACCTTTGACTTCTGGGTCTGAAAAGTAATCCTTAGCAAGTGCTTTCAGTAAGAAAGCATTGTAAGAGTTCCGAGTTTGAATGGCCCAAGGGAACTGAAGGTATGTCATGGAAACCAATTTCTATTTAGAGTAACAGTAATCTGGACTATTGACCCTGGCACCTGAAAAGCAATCCAAAGCAAGCCATTTTAGTAAGGAAGCACTTGAGTTATTGCAGGAAAACTGACTTTGACTTTTGACCTTCAAAACTGTAAAGAAATCCTAAGCAAACACCTTCAGTAAGATTTGATCTGCCCATAGGAACACAAGTTATCGCACAGAAACAAAAGTGCTGAAAGACAGACAGATAGCCAGCCGTACAGATATAGACAAGACGGATGGGTGGACACCATGATTACTACAGCGAACCCACACTTTTGTATTTCTGTTCTCTTTTTCAGACTTACCCAGCCTCTATTTCAGTCTCCCCAGCCTCTTTTTCAAGCTTACCCCAGCCTCTATATCAGACTTACCCCAGCCTCTATTTCAGACATGCTCTAGCCTCTATTTCAGACTTACCCCAGCCTCTATTTCAGCCTTCCCAGCCTCTATTTCAGACTTACCCCAGCCTCTATTTCAGACATGCTCTAGCCTCTATTTCAGATTTACCCCAGCCTCTATTTCAGACTTACCCCAGCCTTATTTCAGACTTACCCCAGCCTCTATTTCAGCCTTCCCAGCCTCTATTTCAGACTTACCCCAGCCTCTATATCAGACTGACCCCAGCCTTATTTCAGACTTACCCCAGCCTCTATTTCAGCCTTACCCCAGCCTCTATTTCAGACTTTCCCCAGCCACTACATCAGACTTACCCCAGCCTCTATTTCAGACTTTCCCCAGCCACTATATCAGACTTACCCCAGTGTCTATTTTAGTCTTACCAGTCTGTATTTCAGACTTACCCCAGCCTCTATATCAGACTTACCCCAGCCTCTATTTCAGACTTACCCCAGCCTCTATTTCAGACTTACCCCAGCCTCTATTTCAGCCTTCCCAGCCTCTATTTCAGACTTACCCCAGCCTCTTTGCCCTTGACTGTGACTTCTACTCTCTGCATGTTATTGTCTTTCTCCTTGGAGACTTTGATCTTCTCTATCATATTGAAGTCAGCCAACATGGATAGCTGTAAGTAACGTCAATGTATTATGGCAGAAGTAAAAAATAGTAAAAACCGAGAATTAACTCAGAGAAAATCTATATTTGAAGTGAAGCTTGTACATCACACTTCCCAGAATTAAATATGGAGAATGATTTGATTGCAAAACTTTACTGATATTTGAGATCGAGGATAGCTTAACTGCTTAACATTGCTGATATATGAGCTTTGGAATTATCTTATTGAAGTGACTGAAACAATTCCTCACTAAATTCGTGAAAGACTCAACAGGAGGATATAACTCACTGTGTAATGTTTGATATTAGTGATTAGACTGATTCCGGCCTTGGGTCCAACTAGCACCATTGCCTCCATTTTCTGATCCTGTAAATTCAAATACAAAATTTCATTAATACCACGTCGCTGGATCCTGGAGTCCTACGATCATGTCCCATGAACATGGAGCCCTCACTCCCTACTATCCATAAAGTCATACATCTACCGTTTCCAAAGTTATGTATCATCTAAGTACTTCAATCAGTATTAATGGGATTGTTTACATGTTACTAGTACCCCATCTTTTTGAGAAAGAGATAATAAAAAAGATGTAACTGTAAAAGCTGTTAATATTAAGTTATGGGACTTACCAGCAGAGTTACCATGAAAACACGGCTACCAAACGTTTTCAATTCACTGACAATCTTTACATAGTGGAGCTTTGCCTGAAGGGCTGACAGCTGTTTCTGGCCTGGTGGTGTCAGGTTCTGGTTAATTTTGAGTTGCTGACTAAGAAGTTTACGAAGATCTTTACCCTTCATACTCTCTATCTGTGTGGCAGGTACAAACTTCTCAAGTCCACATTCCTTCCTGTGAGACAATCAAACAAATGACTCCCATAGTGTTTTACATATCCCAAATATCTTCCTTGCCAACACTTCTATGGGGAGACATCCATACACAATGTTACAACCCAGCCAAAATTATCCCTGTTAAAGGCAGACAATCATACACAATCTTACAACCCAGCCAAAATTATCCCTGTTAAAGGCAGACAATCATACACAATGTTACAACCCAGACAAAATTATCCCTGTTAAAGGCAGACAATCATACACAATCTTACAACCCAGACAAAATTATCCCTGTTAAAGGGAGACAATCATACATAATCTTACAACCCAGCCAAAATTATCCCTGTTAAAGGCAGACAATCATACACAATGTTACAACCCAGACAAAGTTATCCCTGTTAAAGGCAGACAATCATACACAATGTTACAACCCAGACAAAATTATCCCTGTTAAAGGCAGACAATCATACACAATGTTACAACCCAGACAAAATTATCCCTGTTAAAGGCAGACAATCATACACAATCTTACAACCCAGACAAAGTTATCCCTGTTAAAGGCAGACAATCATACACAATCTTACAACCCAGACAAAATTATCCCTGTTAAATGGAGACAATCATACATAATCTTACAACCCAGCCAAAATTATCCCTGTTAAAGAGAGACAATCATACATAATGTTACAAACCAGCCAAAATTATCCCTGTTAAAGGGAGACAATCATACATAATCTGTTAAAAGGGAATCATACTGTTAAAATGAGTTTTATTTAAGGGGAGGCAAATGCACTACTTTTTTTCTGGATATGATTAAACACCCTAGTTACATGGTTTATCTCCATCCAACTCCTGCCTGTAAGGGGAGACCAACACCATAGTTACATGGTTTATCTCCATCCAACTCCTGCCTGTAAGGGGAGACCAACACCATAGTTACATAGTTTATCTCCATCCAACTCCTGCCTGTAAGGGGAGACCAACACCATAGTTACATGGTATATCTCCATCCAACTCCTGCCTGTAAGGGGAGACCAACACCATAGTTACACGCTATATCTCCATCCAACTCCTGCCTGTAAGGGGAGACTACTCTATCTTTAATCTAAGCTTTAGGAACATGTCTGGTTTGGTGAGGACTTACTCGATTGCTTTGATGTTTATTTTGCCAGTTGTATTGTTGTGCATAGCATGTTGTTGTATCTGGAGCGCAGAAAGTTTAAGCACCGTCTCTCCCTTTAGTTCTGGAAACTTTTCCTGTACTACATCATTACAGCACTGAAACACAGACACAATTTTCCTGTACTACATCATTAAAACACAGACAGAATTCTTTTGAACTGTTTCTCTTGTTCTTCTTCATAACAACTTTAAAATGATTTCTCAAATTGTTCAATAACAAATACTTTTAGCATGTAAGTTAGTTAGCTGACACACTGTATGCATGTTTATAATACTGATACCCACCTGCATGTAAAAGTACTCAAATGCCATTGGCTCCTCATTTAGAAGGTCGAAGGCATCACGGGGAACAAACATCACACGAAACAGACAACGGAAGTGACGGGCCCCTGGTCTGGCAGCAATCTGTAGAATCAAGAATTCCAATCTGAACAACACAACAAAATATAGAGACTAGCTAAGAATATGTTTCAGCCAATCTCAAGCCATGGCAGCCATCTTGGATCAGATATAAATGATATATATTACTTGACTGAACAAATGTGTGGGCAACTTTATAACAGTAAGGACCAATGGCAAGAAGAACATTCACAAGTTCTATACAACCCCCCTACATCTTCTGTGTATCACTAGAATGAACAGTGACAAGTTCTATACATCCCCACCACCACCCTACATCTTCTGTGTATCACTAGAATGAACAGTGACAAGTTCTATACACCCCACCCTACATCTTCTGTGTATCACTAGAATGAACAGTGACAAGTTATATACACTACCCCCCACCCTACATCTACTGTGTATCACTAGAATGAACAGTGACAAGTTATATACACCCCCCACCCTACATCTACTGTGTATCACTAGAATGAACAGTGACAAGTTCTATACATCCCCACCCCCACCCTACATCTACTGTGTATCACTAGAATGAACAGTGACAAGTTCTATACACCACCCCCACCCTACATCTACTGTGTATCACTAGAATGAACAGTGACAAGTTCTATACATCCCCAACCCCCCACCCTACAGCTACTGTGTATCACTAGAATGAACAGTGACATGTTCTATACACCACCCCCACCCTACATCTTCTGTGTATCACTAGAATGAACAGTGACAAGTTCTATACACCACCCCCACCCTACATCTACTGTGTATCACTAGAATGAACAGTGACAAGTTATATACACCCCAACCCTACATCTACTGTGTATCACTAGAATGAATAGTGACAAGTTCTATACATCCCCACCCTACATCTACTGTGTATCACTAGAATGAACAGTGACAAGTTCTATACACCACCCCCACCCTACATCTTCTGTGTATCACTAGAATGAACAGTGACAAGTTATATACATCCCCCCTCCCTACATCTTCTGTGTATCACTAGAATGAACAGTGACAAGTTATATACACCCCCCCACCCTACATCTACTGTGTATCACTAGAATGAACAGTGACAAGTTCTATACACCACCCCCACCCTACATCTACTGTGTATCACTAGAATGAACAGTGACAAGTTCTATACACCACCCCCACCCTACATCTACTGTGTATCACTAGAATGAACAGTGACAAGTTCTATACACCACCCCCACCCTACATCTTCTGTGTATCACTAGAATGAATAGTGATAAGTTCTATACACCACCCCCACCCTACATCTACTGTGTATCACTAGAATGAATAGTGACAAGTTCTATACATCCCCACCCTACATCTACTGTGTATCACTAGAATGAACAGTGACAAGTTCTATACAACTCCCCCCTGTCTACTCTACATGTTTTGTTTATTACCATGTGAAGTCACAGATAAATGAAACAGTTGCCGGACGGATGGTCAGACAGACGGACAAAGATAGACAAATGTACAGACACTGTGATTACTATTGTATACAGGGCACCCAATCTTTGAGGCAGGGTCCTGGTAGATAACCTGTTCAACAGGGGAGGTAAAATATATTGCCTTATTGAGACAAAGCATTTCCATAGTAATACTTAATGTATAAAAGAATACAAAGGATCCGTGATGCAAAATATCTGATAATCTCCAGTCTAGAAAATGTCTTTGTAATGATACAAAGCCAAATATTGTATTTTATCAGCACTCTATGAATAAAATGTCCATCGCTGATGTTCATTGTTACTGATACATGGTGACTGCAGCTTGGCTGTCTGATACCCAGGCTGTCTGTAATATAGTTAGGAAATGATATTTGCAAGTTGATTGGATTACTGCCAGCAAAAATAACCAAAAGGGGCAGAGCAAATTAGATTTAGTCTCCATCACCGATCACAGATTGATCCACAAGTGATTTGATGTTGGCAAAATAAAAGCTTATTCCACGATTTATGTCATATGGAGGTCGACAGGAAGTAAAGGCAGATACAGATATACATGTACTTACAGTGAGATATGACTACAGTGAGAGAGGGAAGAGTGAGACTGGGGAGGGAGAGAGAGACAGAAGGGGGGGGGGGAGGGGGGTAGTGGTTAGGGGTTAGGTAAAAGATGTTCAGCAGTATGGAGGTCAGTGAAGAGATGTACAGTAATTAAAGGGTGAGGTGAGAGATGTACAGTAATTAAAGGGTAAGGTGAGAGATGAGGTGAGAGATGTACAGTAATTAAAGGGTGAGGCGAGAGATGTACAGTAATTAAAGGGTGAGGTGAGAGATGTACAGTAATTAAAGGGTGAGGTGAGAGGTGAGAGATGTACAGTAATTAAAGGGTGAGGTGAGAGATGTACAGTAATTAAAGGGTGAGGTGAGAGATGTACAGTAATTAAAGGGTGAGGTGAGAGATGAGGTGAGAGATGTACAGTAATTAAAGTGTAAGGTGAGAGATGTACTGTAATTAAAGGGAGAGGTGAGAGATGTACAGTAATTAAAGGGTGAGGTGAAAGGCGAGAGATGTACAGTAATTAAAGGGTGAGGTGAGAGATGTACAGTAATTAAAAGGTGAGGTGAGAGATGTACAGTAATTAAAGGGAGAGGTGAGAGATGTACAGTAATTAAAGGGTGAGGTGAGAGATGAGGTGAGAGATGTACAGTAATTAAAGTGTGAGGTGAGAGATGTACAGTAATTAAAGGGTGAGGTGAGAGATGTACGGTAATTAAAGGGTGAGGTGAGAGATGTACAGGAACTAAAGGGTGAGGTGAGAGATGTACAGGAACTAAAGGGTGAGGTGAGAGATGTACAGTAATTAAGGGGCATGTGACGAGATGTACAGTGATTAAAGGGTGAGGTGAGAGATGTACAGTAATTAAGTTTTGAGATTAAATATAGTTTGGAGGCTGAAGTTGTGACTAGAAATTGTATGAAAATTAGACGGTATATTGTTAGTGTAAAGTGTTGTGATTTCTATTCCACTTGATATGTTCTTTCTGTGATTGATCAGCTGTGAGGCGTCCTGTTACTCTGTTTTTTGATTGATATGAACACCAGTGAAAAGTGACAGAAAGCCTCCTCCATAACTAAATCAAGTGATACAGTTTCACTCAGAAATTAATTAATGTTTACAATGTCTTTAGCTCTAATACAGAAATTATGGATATTGCAGCTACAGGAAAATACTGTACTAAATGCAGATGTTGTAGGTCATCAATCGAGGATGTCTTATAATACTTTTTTATTTGTGCTGAGCGAGCTAATACATTTCAGAAATTTGTGACCAGATTCATAATGAAAGGAGATGAATGCACCATTCTGTTAATCTTATAAAGAAGATAAGTTGAAAAAGTTTGAATTTTTTTCAACATTGAAAATGCAGATAATCATCATTTTGTCTCTGTTCCTTTAAACATCAGTGACTACATATGGAAATCTCTGATACATAGAACTTATGTCACAGCAGACAAGAGATCCCTGAGGGATTTTGTTGCCCAGCATTTTTTTTCCTTTTTACATCAATTCCTTCCGTTTCTCTTTTTCTTGCTCCAAATTATATGAAATTTGAACAATCCTCTTAAGAAATAACAATAATAACCCTTTGCTGAAACGAGCACTTTAAGAGAGCAGGAAAAACCTACGTATGAAATTTGAGAAAGATCCATCCAATGCTTCTCAAGAAATAATGATTACCAAAATTGTTTACAAATAGGCAGATGGACCATAGACCATGGTTTATTTAATAGCCTACCATCTAATGGTGTTCATTACATCACATACACCACAGCTGATCAGAGCTCTGCTTTAGGTGACCTTAACCTTACCTTCACTTTAAGTCTTGTGGTCCTTATAGCAGTAAGTTATAAACAATGACTTTCAGTTGTTTTTTACCTGACCTGAGCATGTGCCTTGCTGTAGTCTATGATAGTAAGTATAACCTTTCAGGTAACCTTCTTTTTGAAATCAGCTAGTGTCTCATGGTTCTGTACAATGGTAAGATTAAACCTATGGCCTTCAAGTGACCTTCACCTTACCTCAGCTAGAGTCTCGTGGTCCTGTAATATGGTGAGGTTTACCGTATGACCTTCAGGTTACTTTCACCTTACCTCAGCTAGAGTCTCGTGGTCTTGTAATATTGTGAGTCTGCCGGGTATGTGACTTTTCATGTTCTGCAGAACCAAGTTGAAATATTTGACACTCTTGATACCAAGCTTTTCTTGCAGTGAATTGGCGACATCCTGAAATTAAAACAATAAAAAAACATCTTTTATTCTCCTTTTTTTCCAAGATTAAATTCAAAGAGTTGACATAGGCCAGTCCAGAATAAAACATATTCAGTTGAAATCCATACATCCATAACTTGGGTAATAATGGCCATAACAATAATGTGCTTAAGCTTTCTTTATGATAAATGATATTCATACATATTTTAGAAGAGATGAAAACTTTAATCACATAAAATTGGAATAAATAACATTTCTGTATACTGTGTGTTGATACATCATTGCATGATGTTATACATATAATAATACATGTCACTCAGTTTTTCTTTGCTAACATTAGTATAGAACACGGGTAACCACAGGTTAAAAACACAGGTAAATACAGGTAGGATAGTATGAAACAGACTATAATCATTCTAACAACATTTCTCAATTTTTAATTTTATAAAAAGTGGGCAAATCGAGACACAGCCAATCCTATATATGACTGGGATATTGTGTACAAATCCTCCCTTAATGTAATACCATGGGGACTCTAGGATCCTACATACAACTGGGATATTGTGTACAAATCCTCCCTTAATGTAATACCATGGGGACTCTAGGATCCTACATATGGCTGGGATATTGTGTACAAATCCTCCCTTAATGTAATACCATGGGGACTCTAGGATCCTACATATGGCTGGGATATTGTGTACAAACTCCTCCCTTAATGTAATACCATGGGGACTCTAGGATCCTACATATGGCTGGGATATTGTGTACAAACTCCTCCCTTAATGTAATACCATGGGGACTCTAGGATCCTACATATGGCTGGGATATTGTGTACAAATCCTCCCTTAATGTAATACCATGGGTACTCATATGGCTGGGATCCTACATATGGCTGGGATATTGTGTACAAACTCCTCCCTTAATGTAATACCATGGGGACTCTAGGATCCTACATATGGCTAGGATATTGTGTACAAATCCTCCCTTAATGTAATACCATGAGGACTCTAGGATCCTACATATGGCTGTGATATTGTGTATAAACAGATTAAAAGCCACGGTACCTTGACAGTTGTCTTGTTGTCATACTTGAATGACTTGGTCTGACCATTCTCCAAGAACACTTTCAGTACATTTGGCATGAAAGGCACATAACTTTCATCAGGTGATGGCTACAAGATAAATCACAAATGGTATTAAGATTTACCCTGTCTCAAGTTCATAAAATCTTCCATTCTGTCTTTACTTAAAACACAAATCAATAAAATTGAAAATATTACATTCATACTCAGCTGCAAAACACCTTTTTATGAAAAAAACTCAATCATTTAGATTTCCTTTGAGAAGAAAACATTAGACATCAGAGAATTTAAAATTGATTTGAACAATCACTGACAAAAACTGAAATATTACCACATGTGAGATGGAATTACATCTGAAGTGATATTTGAAGTTAAAATTTTTATGTAAAAACTTGATATTCAGAGATTATTGTATCAAACCTTATTAAATCCTACATACTGTATATTTTTTTTCTTTATATAAATTTAAAAACATTATGAGGAGCAAGTGAAAGCCCTCACAGGCTCAGAACCACTATTTCTAGTGGGTTTCCAAATCTCTTTGGCCCGAGAATGAGCTCCATGATGAGAAAATTCACACAGGTGTTAAAATAATTTTCACTTACACTGTGCATCCCATTCACCATGGTAACGGTGACAGATTCCGCAAATCTGACACGAGAAGGGTTGTTTTTTAGCTTGGCCTTCTTTGCTGCTGTGAGGAGAGCAGACTTCCTTGTAGACTGTAATCAAACGACAACATTAATCAGCACTTTTTCCATCTAACAACATATTACAGGGGACAGATTACACTGTAAAGTAGTGGGAATAGCCGAGTAACAAGGGGACAGATTTCACTGTAAAGTAGTGGGAATAGCCAAGTAACAAGGGGACAGATTACACTGTAAAGTAGTGAGAATAGCCGAGTTAAACAAGGGGACAGATTACACTGTAAAGTAGTGAGAATAGTCGAGTAACAAGGGGACAGATTACACTGCAAAGTAGTGGGAATAGCCGAGTAACAACAGGGGACAGATTACACTGTAAAGTAGTGAGAATAGCCGAGTAACAACAGGGGACAGATTACACTGTAAAGTAGTGAGAATAGCCGAGTAACAACAGGGGACAGATTACACTGTAAAGTGAGAATAGCCGAGTAACAACAGGGGACAGATTACACTGTAAAGTAGTGAGAATAGCCGAGTAACAAGGGGACAGATTACACTGTAAAGTAGTGGGAATAGCCGAGTAACAACAGGGGACAGATTACACTGTAAAGTAGTGAGAATAGCCGAGTAACAAGGGGACAGATTACACTGTAAAGTAGTGGGAATAGCCGAGTAACAAGGGGACAGATTACACTGTAAAGTAGTGAGAATAGCCGAGTTAAACAAGGGGACAGATTACACTGTAAAGTAGTGGGAATAGACGAGTAACAACAGGGGACAGATTACACTGTAAAGTAGTGAGAATAGCCGAGTAACAACAGGGGACAGATTACACTGTAAAGTAGTGAGAATAGCCGAGTAACAAGGGGACAGATTACACTGTAAAGTAGTGAGAATAGCCGAGTAACAAGGGGACAGATTACACTGTAAAGTAGTGAGAATAGCCGAGTAACAACAGGGGACAGATTACACTGTAAAGTAGTGAGAATAGCCGAGTAACAAGGGGACAGATTACACTGTAAAGTAGTGGGAATAGCCGAGTAACAAGGGGACAGATTACACTGTAAAGTAGTGGGAATAGCCGAGTAACAAGGGGACAGATTACACTGTAAAGTAGTGGGAATAGCCGAGTAACAACAGGGGACAGATTACACTGTAAAGTAGTGAGAATAGCCAAGTAACAAGGGGACAGATTACACTGTAAAGTAGTGAGAATAGCCGAGTTACAAGGGGACAGATTACACTGTAAAGTAGTGGGAATAGCCGAGTAACAAGGGGACAGATTACACTGTAAAGTAGTGGGAATAGCCGAGTAACAAGGGGACAGATTACACTGTAAAGTAGTGAGAATAGCCGAGTAACAAGGGGACAGATTACACTGTAAAGTAGTGGGAATAGCCGAGTAACAAGGGGACAGATTACACTGTAAAGTAGTGGGAATAGCCGAGTAACAAGGGGACAGATTACACTGTAAAGTAGTGGGAATAGCCTAGTAACAAGGGGACAGATTACACTGTAAAGTAGTGAGAATAGCCGAGTAACAACAGGGGACAGATTACACTGTAAAGTAGTGGGAATAGCCGAGTAACAAGGGGACAGATTACACTGTAAAGTAGTGGGAATAGCCGAGTAACACGGGGACAGATTACACTGTAAAGTAGTGAGAATAGCCGAGTAACAAGGGGACAGATTACACTGTAAAGTAGTGAGAATAGTCGAGTAACAAGGGGACAGATTACACTGTAAAGTCGTGAGAATAGCCGAGTAACAACAGGGGACAGATTACACTGTAAAGTAGTGGGAATAGCCGAGTAACAATGGGACAGATTACACTGTAAAGTAGTGGGAATAGCCGAGTAACAAGGGGACAGATTACACTGTAAAGTAGTGAGAATAGCCGAGTAACAACAGGGGACAGATTACAGTGTAAAGTAGTGAGAATAGCCGAGTAACAAGGGGACAGATTACACTGTAAAGTAGTGGGAATAGCCGAGTAACAAGGGGACAGATTACACTGTAAAGTAGTGGGAATAGCCGAGTAACAACAGGGGACAGATTACACTGTAAAGTAGTGAGAATAGCCGAGTAACAACAGGGGACAGATTACACTGTAAAGTAGTGAGAATAGCCGAGTAACAACAGGGGACAGATTACACTGTAAAGTAGTGAGAATAGCCGAGTTACAAGGGTACAGATTACACTGTAAAGTAGTGAGAATAGCCGAGTAACAAGGGGACAGATTACACTGTAAAGTAGTGGGAATAGCCGAGTAACAAGGGGACAGATTACACTGTAAAGTAGTGAGAATAGCCGAGTTAAACAAGGGGACAGATTACACTGTAAAGTAGTGGGAATAGACGAGTAACAACAGGGGACAGATTACACTGTAAAGTAGTGAGAATAGCCGAGTAACAAGGGGACAGATTACACTGTAAAGTAGTGGGAATAGCCGAGTAACAAGGGGACAGATTACACTGTAAAGTAGTGGGAATAGCCGAGTAACAAGGGGACAGATTACACTGTAAAGTAGTGGGAATAGCCGAGTAACAACAGGGGACAGATTACACTGTAAAGTAGTGAGAATAGCCGAGTAACAATACTATATGATCAGTTAACCCGATGACTGAAATCACATGTAAAAGACACACACATTAATTGTCTATTTCAGTCCTGATTCATAATAATACAATCAAACTCCGACTCTGTATTGAGGTATACAACAATAACTTGTTGTTATATAGACAAACATGACGTATGATAAACAATAACATTGCTTGTTATTTTAGAACATTTTCTTTAGGTTAATTATGTCAATAGAAAAGAAGCTATTATAACACAGCCAGTAGAAGACTAGAGTGTGAAGTCACCTTCATCTTATAACACAGCCAGTAGAAGACTAGAGTGTGACGTCACCTTCGTCTTATAACACAGCCAGTAGAAGACTAGAGTGTGAAGTCACCTTCATCTTATAACACAGCCAATAGTAGACTAGAGTGTGAAGTCACCTTCATCTTATAACACAGCCAATAGTAGACTAGAGTGTGAAGTCACCTTCATCTTATAACACAGCCAATAGTAGACTAGAGTGTGACGTCACCTTCATCTTATAACACAGCCAATAGTAGACTAGAGTGTGAAGTCACCTTCATCTTATAACACAGCCAATAGTAGACTAGAGTGTGAAGTCACCTTCATCTTATAACACAGCCAGTAGAAGACTAGAGTGTGACATCACCTTCGTCTTATAACACAGCCAATAGTAGACTAGAGTGTGACGTCACCTTCATCTTATAACACAGCCAGTAGAAGACTAGAGTGTGACGTCACCTTCGTCTTATAACACAGCCAGTAGAAGAATAGAGTGTGACGTCACCTTCGTCTTATAACACAGTCAGTAGAAGATTAGAGTGTGACGTCACCTTCGTCTTATAACACAGCCAGTAGAAGATCAGAGTGTGACGTCACCTTCATCTTATAACACAACCAGTAGAAGACTAGAGTGTGAAGTCACCTTCATCTTATAACACAGCCAATAATAGACTAGAGTGTGACGTTTTGATGACTACACGGTCACCTTCATCTTATAACACAGCCAGTAGAAGACTAGAGTGTGAAGTTACGATGACTACACTGTCACCTTCATCTTAAAACACAGCCAGTAGAAGATTAGAGTGTGAAGTTTCGATGACTACACGGTCACCTTCATCTTATAACACAGCCAGTAGAAGACCAGAGTGTGAAGTTTCAATGACTACACAGTCACCTCCAGCCGAAAAATGACCAGTGTGTAGTGTATTAACACTGACGTACATAGAGCACAGTAAGGTATTGACCAACATACCGTGTAAGCAGATGGTAAGCAGATTATAGCCCGTAATGTACACAAGACTGTAACAATGCACTGTAGTCAATTCAGCTATGTCTTGTTCGACACTTGGTCATAGATGTGCCAGTCTGTGGCCCCCTCATCCCTATTAGTACTGTCCCGTTGTGGCATTTCCAGATGGCTTCCTTAACCAATAGCCTAAAAAGGTTATTTCCCTGGTGACTATTTTGGAATTGATATGATTTTGCTGTGTTACCATCTCATGATATTTTTGGGCTATCATCTGTTAACCATTATGTCAAACTCTTTTTGACCTTTGTGTACATAAGATTATATAGTACAGTAAAAAAATTGGTTGATACCTTACTATCTCATACACTACATATGTTAGTGCTAATACAGTGGTTGTGTTTTGAAGAACTTCTATTCTATGAACATTGCTTGTTGTTTCATTGGCTCTGCACTTTTGTAATTGCTCTATAGTGTCCATAGCTGTGAAAATGAGCATCATCTTAGTTTCACAATGAAATTTGCTATCTGGCACTGGAAGGTCTATTTTACAAAGAAATTGGCTACTAGGCAATCGAAGGTCTATGTTACAATGAAATTTGCTATCTGGCACTCAAAGGTCTATGTTACAATGAAATTTGCTATCAGGCACTCCAAGGTTTATGTTAAAAAGATGCTAAACTTCACACGTATAGTGTATTTGTATTTAGTCTATAATAACAACAACGGTCATTGCCATCAGACAAAACCTCATCATCACAGATGGACACCACCGATGTTTCATACTTTATTAAAATGACCAGTAAGCTCTGAAGCACAATATCAAAAACAAAAGGTAGCCAAAGTAAGAAATGTCAGTTCATTAAGAAAATAAGTATATTGTAATTGGAAGGAAAAAGTAAAAGAAAAAAAAAAAAAGAAAAATTAGATTATACCTAGGGATACATAATGGATGTCAACAGTTTAAACAGATGTCCTAAAAACAACTCCCTGTAAAACTCCCCTATCAAGAAAGGTGGGGCCAAAAATTACCCTAAAAGTTCATGGTGAATCACTGGAAGCTGAAAATGTATATTCCATAATTGCCATTGGGACCAAGAGGGAGGGTGTTGGAAACAGGGTAAATATTAAGAGATGGAGGTAGGGATGAAGCTAAATGGGTATTGGGAAATTTTTTGAGGTAGAGGTATTGGGAATGGGATAAATGTTTAAGGGAAGAAATTTGAGACTCATTTTCATAATTAAACCACCTTAAGATGCTTCAATTCATGAAGAGTATTTGATTCTACCATATCTGGGTCTTGAGAAGAAGATTTTTGAAATTTAAGTCAATTTGACCACTTTTGGCCAGCCCATCAGTCCATGGGGGTCAGTCGGGATCAAAATAGGCATACCATCAAGCTGTCATCCTTCACTTATAATTCTAACCAAGTTTGGAATATTTCCAATGGAAATTAAACAAATCATGCTCAAAAATCTAGTTTTCCTATATAAACTGTAGTAAACTTTACCCCATCCCCATGTGGGAATGTGAGACCTGTGGGCCATGAAATTCACTATTTTGGTAAAGAACCTTAAGATGCTTCCATTCATGAACAGTATTTGATTCTACCATATCTGGATCTTGAGGAGAAGATTTTTGAAATCTGAGTCAATTTGACTCCTTTTGACCTGCCCCCATGTGCCCCTGGGGGTGGGGACTGTATAATTTACAATTTTGGATTATTTAGGCCAGGGAAGGTTTCTGCAAAATTTCATTGAAATCTTATTAAGGGTTTTTTGAGAAGAAGTCGAAAATGATAAATTGTTCACAAATGCACAGTGCCGGATGAAGATGACCAGAATAGGTCACCATATGACCTAGGTGATCTTACAAAGGTCATACATCTCAAAGTATGAGATCTACAATTTCTGTCTTCTCCACAAATCCGCCACCTAAAACATACCTTGAAACTGAAATTAATTCTTAAAAGTTTTCGATCTGTCGAGTAAGTAAAGACTCTGGAAGGAAAAGATCATAAACATATAGCATGCTGGTAAAGAACTTACTAGACAGTAGCCAGAGGCCAGCACCACAGATAATCCATGTAACCACTGAACCTGCTTCACAGTTAATAACTCTTAGGTTAGTCAGACCTTGAAATAACCCTATCCTAATATATACCCAATCCAAACAAGAACAAGACTATGAGAAAAATGCTGCAAAAATAAAAATAAAAACTTAATCAAAAAATGAAAAAGAAAAAAGAGTTCGGAGAAAGAAATTAATCTCAGCAAATTAAAAGAAATGAGAAAACCAGAAGTGTGAAGTGGTAGTTTTGACTACAGAAGTGTGTGGAAGGGTGGCATCAACTAAAGAGAGGTAAAGAATGGTGGCCTTGACTAGAGGTGTGTAGAATGTTGGCATTGACTAGAGGTATGTAGAATGGTGGCATTGACTAGAGGTATGTAGAATGGTGGCATCAATGAAAGAGGTGTTTAGAATTGTGGCTTTGACAAAAGAGGTGTGTGGAATTGTGGCCTTCACTATGGAGGTGTGTGGAATGGTGGCCTTCACTAATAAGGTTTGTGGAATGGTGGCCTTCACTATGGAGGAGTGTGGAATGGTGGCCTTCACTATGGAGGTGTGTGGAATGGTGGCCTTCACGACGGAGGAGTGTGGAATGGTGGCCTTAACTAATGAGGTGTGTGGAATGGTGGCCATAACTATGGAGGTGTGTAGAATGGTGGTCTTCACTATGGAGGTGTGTGGAATGGTGGCCTTCACTACAAAGGTGAGAGGTAGGGTGGCCTTAACTATTGAGGTTTGTGGAATGGTGGCCTTCACTATGGAGGAGTGTGGAATGGTGGCCTTCACTATGGAGGTGTGTGGAATGGTGGTCTTCACTATAGAGGTTTGTTGAAAGGTGGCCTTCACTATGGAGGTGTGTGGAAAGGTGGCCTTCACTATGGAGGAGTGTGGAATGGTGGCCTTCACTATGGAGGTGTGTGGAATGGTGGCCTTCACTATGGAAGTGTGTGGAATGGTGGCCTTCACTATGGAGGTGTGTGGAATGGTGGCCTTCACTATGTAGGAGTGTGGAATGGTGGCCTTCACTCTGGAGGTGTGTGGAATGGTGGCCTTCACTATGGAGGTGTGTGGAATGGTGGCCTTCACAAGGAGGTGTGTGGATTGGTGGCCTTCACTATGGAGGCATGTGGAATGGTGACCTTCACTATGTAGATGGGTGGAATGGCGGCCTTCATTATGGAGGTGTGTGGAAAGGTGACCTTCACTATGGAGGTGTGTGGAATGGTGGCCTTCACTATGGAGGTGTGTGGAATGGTGGCCTTCACTATGGAGGTTTGTGGAATGGTGGCCTTCACTAGGGAGGTGTGTGGAAAGGTGGCCTTCACTAGGGAGGTGTGTGGAATGGTGGCCTTCACTAAGGAGGTGTGAGGAAAGGTGGCTTTCACTAGGGAGGTGTGTGGAAAGGTGGCCTTCACTATGGAGATGTGTGGAATGGTTGCCTCCATTACAGATATGTGTTGAGTGGTAACCTTTCAGAGCAGTATGTGGAATGGTACAGGGTACAGACTCCACAACATTGGAAAGAAACTAACAAATGACCTGAATATGAAAAAAATCTACAAAATGCTTTACAAACCTGATCATCTCCCTGTTTTTGGAAAGAAAAGAAGTACATCAATGTAATTCTAGAAAGGTCAGGAACAAGTCATGCAGTACACCACATGAAAAGAAGGCCTAAGTCAAATATGTAATCATTTCAAGACAAAAATTACTTGCTTAATACCATCCAAAGTATAGGTTCAACATGGTCTACATCACTGCTACTTCCTTTTATCTTATGAGTAAAGAGTTTCTTACATACACTTCTAATCAACTTCATAAATATCACACTTTCTCACTCGCCAAATACTACATTAAACTTGAGCAGATTACAGTTCTGAAAAAGACTGAAAGAAATTATGAAATTTAGGGTCAATTCCTAATTGTGAATTGTTCAAAAAAGAAAAAAAAGTAATACATTTGAAAGCCTCATGGTGATCATTTAAGACTAGAAAAACTGGAGAAAAAAGCCTCTGTTCAGTTTTTTGTCTGATGAATCATCATACTCGCTTAAATCAAATACGTTTATCACAAGCCCACACTTGGTCATCATATTTCCCTTATCCTTAGGTTTCTCCCAGCTCAATTACAATGGACTTGCTTTATCATTATCAGATCCAGCCTTTCAAAGAATTCTATCCTTTCTTTCCTGTTTTACATTCAATCCCAAGGTGTACACATTCAAACACTGATACACCACTGAATAAGTCCGGTCCACATACAGACACAAAATAAGTCTGGTCCAGGTACAGACACAAAATAAGTCTGGTCATCTGGTCCAGGTACAGACACAAAATAAGTCTGGTCAAAGTACAGACACAAAATAAGTCTGGTCAAAGTACACACAGAAAATAAGTCTGGTCCAGGTACAGACACAAAATAAGTCTGGTCCACATGCAGAAACACAATACAGTCTGTAAAGTTATGTCTACTAGCTAACAAGAACTCTCTCAGAACACTAAGTGAAAGTATGAAAACTATATGAGCAGTTCCCATTCTGACAAAACAACAGATCTACTTACATTGTCTGAATAGGGCTGACACACTGTCAACGTCATGGTTTCCCGACAAGACCTGTAAAACAACAAATATATATCATATCTAGTGTAAAACAATTCATATACATTTACCTATGAACAGATGGGTACATGAACCAATGTATTAAGTAGCTCAGCTCTATCACTGACAAAAAGTTAATGGTTTCCATATAAGTTCTCTATAATTCATTCCATCAGTTTCTTATCCTTAAAATGTAACATTTGATCTAGAAACATATAACAAAGTCTTATCTTGACCGAGTCCCTGTTACATCAGTACACTGTATTTAAGTCCATGTAACATCAGTACAGTGTATTTTACAGACATAAAGATGCCTTACCTGACCAGATCAATGACATATTGTCGCGGTGCTTTCTTCACATCTTCACCATTAATTTTGATGATCTGGTCGCCAGGTAACAATTTGTCCACACTGGGGCCACCTGAAATGATGCACATGATGATAAATTTTAGTGACATTCTTTGACACCAAAAGCCACCAGTTATTTAATTTTTTTACATATTAAAGCAATATATAATCAATCAGCCAGGCTAAATGAGATGTTGACCTTTTATTTGTAGAATCATCAATGTGACGACCATTGTACTGAACAGAGGGACACTATACCAGATATAGGGACACTGTACCAGATATAGGGACACTGTATCAGATATAGGGACACTGCACTAGATATAGGGACACTGTACCAGATATAGGGACACTGATATAGAAACACTGTACCAGATATAGGGACACTGTACCAGATATAAGGACACTGTACCAGATATAGAGACACTATACCAGATATAGGGACACTGTATCAGATATAGGGACACTGTACCAGATATAAGGACACTGTACCAAATATAGAGACACTATACCAGATATAGGGACACTGTATCAGATATAGGGACACTGCACCTGATATAGGGACACTGTACCAGACAAAGGGACACTGTACTAGATATAGGGACACTGTACCAGATGAAGAGACACTATACCAGATATAGGGACACTGTACCAGATATAGGGACACTGTACCTGACAGAGGGACACTGTACCAGACAGAGGTACACTGTACCTGACAGAGGGACACTGTACCAGACTGTAGACACTGTACCTGACAGAGGTACACTGTACCAAACTGTAGACAGTATACCTGACAGAGGGACACTGTACCTGACAGAGGGACACTGTACCTGACAGAGGTACACTGTACCAGACTGTAGACAGTATACCTGACAGAGGTACACTGTACCAGACTGTAGACAGTATTCCTGACAGAGGTACACTCTACTAGACTGTTGACAGTATACCAGACAGAGGCACACTGTACCAGACTGTTGACAGTATACCTGACAGAGGTACACTGTACCAGACTGTAGACAGTATACCTGACAGAGGTATACTGTACCAGACTGTAGACAGTATACCTGACAGAGGGACACTGTACCAGACTGTAGACAGTATACCAGACAGAGGAACACTGTACCAGACAGAGGTACACTGTACAAGACTGTAGACAGTATACCAGACAGAGGTACACTGTACCAGACTGTAGACAGTATACCTGACAGAGGTACACTGTACCAGACTGTAGACAGTATATCAGTCAGTTGAAAATCACACTATTCTCACCAGAAAAAAACTTTATATTACTGTTTTGTAGACTATAAAAAGCCTTTGAAGTAGTCTATGGAGTAAGCTAATAAAACAAGGAATTCAAGGGAAGTTATCAAATATCATAAAATCATTGTACGATAATGTCAAGTCTTGTGTCAAATATAAAGGTCATATTTCAGAATATCACCCTAACAGAATCGGCCTCTTTCAAGGGGAAATTTTATCGCCAATTTTGTATAGTCTTTTTGTTAACGATTAAGAAATCAATTTCATTAACCAAAGTTGTCCATCTATTGAGTTAGGTATGATATCTATATTTTTATTGATGTACGCTGATGACTCGGTTCTCATAGCTGAATCACCAAGCGGGTTGCAATCCATGCTAGATACTCTGCTTATTTATAATGATAAATGGAAACTTAAACTTAATGTACTTAAAACAAAAATAGTAATTCTTCGAAATGGTGGGCGAATTAAAGATGATGAAAAATGGTTTTGCAACGATGTTAAAATTGAAGTTGTGAACAAATTTAACTATCTGGGTATGCTTTTCAATTTTAATGGTAAATTTAACAATACGCAGCAACATGCCACGGAAAAGGGGAGAAAATCGTATTTTAGACTGATAAACAAAATAGAAAATCATAACTTTAATGTTGAAACGTTGTGCTCAATTTTTGATACTTATGTTAGTAGTGTATTAACATATGCAAGTGAAGTGTGGGGATTCCATAAAGCTACTGATGTTGAATAAAGAAAAAAGTAAAGAAAAAAAGAAAGTACATATCATGATTTAGTTTATTTTGAATTAGGTAGATTACCAATATATATTGTCAGAAAATTGAAAATAATGTAATTCTGGACTGAAATCAAAGATACAGATAATTGTGTGTTGAAAGCATGCTATGAACAAAGATTATTAGATAATGATGAGTGGATTGTAAATATTAAGTTAGAACTCGATAAATTAGGATTAGGGTACTTATGGAACAGCAGTCTTGACAGAAAACTAGTATACAAGTTAATTGAGAGTAAGTTTCAAGAAATCCATATTTAAGAATCGTTGAGCAATATTCGGAATTCTCCGAAAGGTTATTTATATCAACGTTTGATAGACAATTTTGGGCTGCATTATTATTTAAGGAAACCTATTGACTTTTGATTCAAGAAATGTATATAAAAATAAGATTGTCATCACATCAGCTCAATATTGAAAGTTGTAGATATAGGAACGTAGCCAGAGAAAATAGGGGCTGCACATTATGTAATAATAGATATATTGAAATTGAAGACGAATTTCATTTTATTTTAAAATGTCCCTTTTATGTTGATCTCCGATTTAAATATTTTAAATCATATTATTTTCGCAGACCTAGTGTGTTCAAATCAATTCAGCTTCTGAGTATAAACAATGTAAAGGAATTAAATAACCTCGGAAATTTATTCATTATGTATTTAAACGGCGATCTGAAGTATTATAAGTATATTATAAGCAAAATATTATAAATTAGATTTGCACGTAAGCGAGTGTTACCACAGTCAGTTGGAAGACCTCTATTGGCTATAAGGTATTATCTGTGTCTCCCCTAAACCTCTATTGGCTATAAGGTATTATCTGTGTCTCCCCTAAACCTCTGCTGTCTATAAGGTATTATCTGTGTCTCCCCTAAACCTCTGCTGTCTATAAGGTATTATCTGTGTCTCCCCTAAACCTCTACTGTCTATAAGGTATTATCTGTGTCTCCCCTAAACCTCTATTGTCTATAAGGTATTATCTGTGTCTCCCCTAAACCTCTGCTGTCTATAAGGTATTATCTGTGTCTCCCCTAAACCTCTATTGGCTATAAGGTATTATCTGTGTCTCCCCTAAACTCTATTGGCTATAAAGTATTATCTGTGTCTCCCCTAAACCTCTGCTGTCTATAAGGTATTATCTGTGTCTCCCCTAAACCTCTACTGTCTATAAGGTATTATCTGTGCCTCCCCTAAACCTCTATTGTCTATAAGGTATTATCTGTGTCTCCCCTAAACCTCTACTGTCTATAAGGTATTATCTGTGTCTCCCCTAAACCTCTGCTGTCTATAAGGTATTATCTGTGTCTCCCTTAAACCTCTGCTGTCTATAAGGTATTATCTGTGTCTCCCCTAAACCTCTACTGTCTATAAGGTATTATCTGTGTCTCCCCTAAACCTCTATTGGCTATAAGGTATTATCTGTGTCTCCCCTAAACCTCTGCTGTCTATAAGGTATTATCTGTGTCTCCCCTAAACCTCTATTGGCTATAAGGTATTATCTGTGTCTCCCCTAAACCTCTATTGGCTATAAGGTATTATCTGTGTCTCCCCTAAACCTCTATTGGCTATAAGGTATTATCTGTGTCTCCCCTAAACCTCTGCTGTCTATAAGGTATTATCTGTGTCTCCCCTAAACCTCTACTGTCTATAAGGTATTATCTGTGTCTCCCCTAAACCTCTATTGGCTATAAGGTATTATCTGTGTCTCCCCTAAACCTCTACTGTCTATAAGGTATTATCTGTGTCTCCCCTAAACCTCTACTGTCTATAAGGTATAATCTGTGTCTCCCCTAAACCTCTACTGGCTATAAGTTATTATCTGTGTCTCCCCTAAACCTCTATTGGCTATAAGGTATTATCTGTGTCTCCCCTAAACCTCTACTGGCTATAAGGTATTATCTGTGTCTCCCCTAAACCTCTACTGGCTATAAGGTATTATCTGTGTCTCCCCTAAATCTCTACTGGCTATAAAGTATTATCTGTGTCTCCCCTAAATCTCTACTGGCTATAAGGTATTATCTGTGTCTCCCCTAAACCTCTATTGGCTATAAGGTATTATCTGTGTCTCCCCTAAACCTCTACTGGCTATAAGGTATTATCTGTGTCTCCCCTAAACCTCTACTGGCTATAAGGTATTATCTGTGTCTCCCCTAAACCTCTACTGGCTATAAGGTATTATCTGTGTCTCCCCTAAACCTCTGCTGTCTATAAGGTATTATCTGTGTCTCCCTTAAACCTCTACTGGCTATAAGGTATTATCTGTGTCTCCCCTAAACCTCTACTGTCTATAAGGTATTATCTGTGTCTCCCCTAAACCTCTGCTGTCTATAAGGTATTATCTGTGTCTCCTATCTAGGTATAAGGTATTGTGTCTCCCCTAAACCTCTATAAGGTGGCTATAAGGTATTATCTGTGTCTCCCCTAAACCTCTACTGGCTATAAGGTATTATCTGTGTCTCCCCTAAACCTCTACTGGCTATAAGGTATTATCTGTGTCTCCCCTAAACCTCTGCTGTCTATAAGGTATTATCTGTGTCTCCCCTAAACCTCTATTGTCTATAAGGTATTATCTGTGTCTCCCCTAAACCTCTACTGGCTATAAGGTATTATCTGTGTCTCCCCTAAACCTCTGCTGTCTATAAGGTATTATCTGTGTCTCCCCTAAACCTCTATTGGCTATAAGGTATTATCTGTGTCTCCCCTAAACCTCTGCTGTCTATAAGGTATTATCTGTGTCTCCCCTAAACCTCTACTGGCTATAAGGTATTATCTGTGTCTCCCCTAAACCTCTACTGGCTATAAGGTATTATCTGTGTCTCCCCTAAACCTCTACTGGCTATAAGGTATTATCTGTGTCTCCCCTAAACCTCTACTGTCTATAAGGTATTATCTGTGTCTCCCCTAAACCTCTGCTGTCTATAAGGTATTATCTGTGTCTCCCCTAAACCTCTATTGGCTATAAGGTATTATCTGTGTCTCCCCTAAACCTCTACTGGCTATAAGGTATTATCTGTGTCTCCCCTAAACCTCTACTGGCTATAAGGTATTATCTGTGTCTCCCCTAAACCTCTACTGTCTATAAGGTATTATCTGTGTCTCCCCTAAACCTCTGCTGTCTATAAGGTATTATCTGTGTCTCCCCTAAACCTCTACTGTCTATAAGGTATTATCTGTGTCTCCCCTAAACCTCTGCTGTCTATAAGGTATTATCTGTGTCTCCCCTAAACCTCTATTGGCTATAAGGTATTATCTGTGTCTCCCCTAAACCTCTATTGTCTATAAGGTATTATCTGTGTCTCCCCTAAACCTCTATTGGCTATAAGTGTCTCCCCTATCTATCTGTAATAAGGTATTATCTGTGTCTCCCCTAAACCTCTACTGGCTATAAGGTATTATCTGTGTCTCCCCTAAACCTCTACTGGCTATATTGTATTATCTTTGTCTCCCCTAAATCTCTATTGGCTATAAGGTATTATCTGTGTCTCCCCTAAACCTCTGTCTATATGGCTATAAGGTATTATCTGTGTCTAAGGTAGAAGTAACAGATAACAATCATAGCTGTCTTTAAGTGTTAGGAATATAAAGGGATATCTATAAAGTACATATCTGTGATCAAACCAAAGGTTTCTTGGTGTGTTCTGTACTGGTTGCCATAGCAATACTCTCTTTAAATGGTTAACCACTGTGAGTTTGTAGTAATTGTATAACTGACCTGTACAAAACTAGTCAGAATACTAAAGTCTAGTCTGTAACTATGGTGACCAGCCTGGAGATTCATTTATTGTTCTATAATTGCCAAACTGGTAGTCACCTAATTGTATTGCTATCCAGTAAGGCTCCATGTTCGTGTACATATTGAGTTTGAGAATTTAATATGAAAGGATGACTAGAATCTAGCTGACACCACAAAATATTACCACTACCAACTGGCTTTCAAAATTTCCACCAAGGCGGAGTATGATTAGTTTTCAGAAATGATATGAAAATCGTGAAAATGAATCAGCTAAGATCAAGATTGACCATTCCATAAAACCAAAGTTTCTATGTAAACATTCAAAGCTTACATTTTTCCCGAAACTACAAGCATACAGAGTATTGCTAAAACAATAGATGTTCCCTACCAGCCCCAATAGCTCTATTAATAATGATTTATAAAGGTGATGGGTTTGATTTTAATTTGGGAAAAAAGAAAAGTATACAATTAGATTGTAAATTATTTAAATGGAACAATACAATAGATAGATACGACAATCTGACAATACAGATTCATTGCTGATATGTAATATTACGGCCATTTGTAAGTGTGTGAGGTTTCTTATGGCCATTTGTAAGTGTGTGAGGTATGTTACGGCCATTTGTAAGTGTGTGAGGTTTGTTATGGCCATTTGTAAGTGTGTGAGGTATGTTATGGACATTTGTAAGTGTGTGAGGTTTGTTATGGCCATTTGTAAGTGTGTGAGGTTTGTTACGGCCATTTGTAAGTGTGTGAGGTACCGTAAATATTCGCATATAGTGCACACTTTTTTAAGCTGAAACTGTCGTGTCAAAAAGGGGGTGCGCACTATACGCAGGTACATGCCATTCCTGGGGTTATCATTCCCGAGTTCTGCATCCGCCATATTGGATTACCTCCCTTCACATAGTTATATGTAAAAGTCGTCGGTCTTATATGATAGTTTGGAGATACAAACAACAAAAAAATAAAATGAAATAAATTTCAAATGTTTTAATCATCTGCCATTCACGCTAGCATTACGGTGAATCTAATTTTTTTTTGTTTCCCGTCGGTCTTACTATTGGTCGGGGCTATAGTAGTGTCTGAATTTCTGCCTCATTTTCATGATGTATCTGTGGAATTCAATGAATCCGGAAGTTTTTAGGCGATTGTCGTTCTGTTCATAAATCGGACAGCCCATCCCACTGATGCCCAAAGTTGGTGACCCCATGACCTCTCTTAATCTGCATGGCCTGCACACGCAGTTCTATTGTACTAGCAGCTATGCCGGTATATCGGCGATCGCATACAAAGTTGAACAGCTCTCTCTCTCCATCTCTGGGTGTTTCGCTGTCACACCTATGTCAGCCCTTCTGGTCAGTGGTTGGGACTTTAGACGGTCTTTTCTTTCTTCCGTGCCTTGATATTTCACTCTGGAATGTCGAAGTGGCGACCGGCGGCACAAAACTCTAGTCTCTCGGCGTAGTCAAATGGCGTTCGCAGTTTCCCCATGTCGAAGTCGGTGTAAACAATCTATCATTAAATACCTTCGGATACCGCGGTGGGTACAGATACCATGAAAGATCATGCCTATACTGAACAAACCACCTGCTTTTATGGGGACAAGGTAGGATTGAAAATGTTCAGACAGTTAAAACAACATCGTTTTCTGACCAATAGTACGCGTTTAGCCCAAGCCGGGTGTCATCAGTCTCCTCATACTCAACGTGTTAACTGTCATTAACCGTTAAATATACAATCAGCCAAGCCTTTCATGCTTGTTAGGTCACCTGGGTAAATTTGTTTACTTATGGTAATTACATGTGTTAGGGTCACGCTCATTGTGGTTTCCTAATTATCAATGGATCAGACCACATCAAATGTTTCGTTGCAGTGACCAGTCAATTAATTTTTCTGTAGATTTTTTTTTTTAAAATCTGATCTCCAAAAAGTACCTGCGCACTATACGCGAGTGCGCACTATACGCGAATATTTACCGTATGTTACGGCCATTTGTAAGTGTGTGAGGTTTGTTACGGCCATTTGTAAGTGTGTGAGGTTTGTTACGGCCATTTATAAGTGTGTGAGGTTTGTTGCGGCCGTTTGTAAGTGTGTGAGGTATGTTGTGGCCATTTGTAAGTGTGTGAGGTTTGTTGTGACCATTTGTAAGTGTGTGAGGTATGTTGTGGCCATTTGTAAGTGTGTGAGGTATGTTGTGGCCATTTGTAAGTGTGTGAAGTATGTTGTGGCCATTTGTAGGTGTGTGAGGTTTGTTGTGGCCATTTGTAAGTGTGTGAGGTTTGTTGTGGCCATTTGTAAGTGTGTGAGGTTTGTTACAGCCATTTGTAAGTGTGTGAGGTATGTTACGACCATTTGTAAGTGTGTGAGGTTTGTTACGGCCATTTGTAAGTGTGTGATGTTTGTTACGGCCATTTGTAAGTGTGTGAGGTTTGTTGTGGCCTTTTGTAAGTGTGTGAGGTTTGTTACGGCCATTTGTAAGTGTGCGAGGTTTGTTACGGCCATTTGTAAGTGTGTGAGGTTTGTTGTGGCCATTTGTAAGTGTGTGAGGTTTGTTGTGGCCATTTGTAAGTTTGTGAGGTTTGTTGTGGCCATTTGTAAGTGTGTGAGGTTTCTTATGGCCATTTGTAAGTGTGTGAGGTTTGTTACGGCCATTTGTAAGTGTTTGAGGTTTGATCGAAGTCCAATAAATAAAGAAACCTTGAGAATGCAAATAACAACTTTCTAAAAATAGTAACGTTGGCTTTCACCTTGACCCAACAACCCTGAAAGTAGAACTTATTTAAGATTTCAGTTCCTTAAAAGTGTTAATTTTGAAAGAAAATACCTCCAGGAGACAAGAAGTGTTCTGAATATTATTTTCTAAAGATAGTAAGTGACCTCGAACCAACAATCCTGATACTTGTCCAAGATATCATAATCATATTAATGTGATTTGATCCAAACCCAAGGAATGAAGGCATTCAAGTACCGACAAATAATTTCTATAAATCTCAGCAGTGACTTTGACCTAAAAACCCTGAAACATAAACTATAGCTTGATAATCTATAATTTAATTTCAATAAAATACATTGTGGGTGCTCTGTATTGAACTTATCAAGATGAAATAAAGCGGACGGACGCCTAGACGGACGGACGGATGGACGGACAGACAGACAGGAAACAAAAGATCAAGACTGAATACTCTCAGACCAATACATAATTCCCTCACAATCAATATTGAGTACCCTAAAGATCGATACATAAGTCCCTCACAATCAATAGTGAGTACCCTAAGACCAATACATAATTCCCTCACTATCAATAGTGAGTACCCTCAGACCAATACATAATTCCCTCACAATCAATAGTGAGTACCCTCAGACCAATACATACTTCCCTCACAATCAATAGTGAGTACCCTCAGACCAATACATAATTCCCTCACAATCAATAGTGAGTACCCTCAGACCAATACATAAGTCCCTCACAATCAATAGTGAGTACCCTCAGACCAATACATAATTCCCTCACTATCAATAGTGAGTATCCTAAAGACCAATACATAAGTCCCTCACAATCAATAGTGAGTACCCTAAAGATCAATACAAAAGTCCCTCACAAAAGCGAGTACTCTCATGCTCAATACCAAGTACCCTGATCCCACCAAGTACCCTGATCCCACCAAGTACCCTGATCCCTAGTTCAATCTGGAGCACCATCAAATTCAATACCAAGTACCTTCATTTTAAATACTGTGTACTTCTCTGATCAATCTGGAGTACCTTCATGATTGATATTGAGTCCCCTAATGCCCAATCTGGAGTACCTTCATGATTCATATGGAGTCCCCTAATGACCAATCTGGAGTACCTTCATGATTCATATGGAGTCCCCTAATGACCAATCTGGAGTACCTTCATGATTCATATGGAGTCCCCTAATGACCAATCTGGAGTACCTTCATGATTCATATGGAGTCCCCTAATGCCCAATCTGGAGTACCCTCATGATTGATATAGAGTCCCCTAATGCCCAATCTGGAGTACCCTCATGATTGATACTGAGTCCCCTAATGCCCAATCTGGAGTACCCTCATGATTGATACTGAGTCCCCTAATGCCCAATCTGGAGTACCCTCATGATTGATATTGAGTCCCCTAATGCCCAATCTGGAGTACCCTCATGATTGATACTGAGTCCCCTAATGACCAATCTGGAGTAACCTCATGATTGATATTGAGTCCCCTAATGCCCAATCTGGAGTACCTTCATGATTGATATTGAGTCCCCTAATGACCAATCTGGAGTACCCTCATGATTCATATGGAGTCCCCTAATGCCCAATCTGGAGTACCTTCATGATTCATATTCATGATTGTATGGAGTCCCCTAATGCCCAATCTGGAGTACCCTCATGATTCATATGGAGTCCCCTAATGCCCAATCTGGAGTACCTTCATGATTCATATGGAGTCCCCTAATGCCCAATCTGGAGTACCTTCATGATTCATATGGAGTCCCCTAATGACCAATCTGGAGTACCCTCATGATTCATATGGAGTCCCCTAATGCCCAATCTGGAGTACCTTCATGATTCATATGGAGTCCCCTAATGACCAATCTGGAGTAACCTCATGATTCATATGGAGTCCCCTAATGCCCAATCTGGAGTAACCTCATGATTCATATGGAGTCCCCTAATGCCCAATCTGGAGTAACCTCATGATTCATATGGAGTCCCCTAATGCCCAATCTGGAGTACCTTCATGATTCATATGGAGTCCCCTAATGACCAATCTGGAGTACCTTCATGATTCATATGGAGTCCCCTAATGCCCAATCTGGAGTAACCTCATGATTCATATGGAGTCCCCTAATGACCAATCTGGAGTACCCTCATGATTCATATGGAGTCCCCTAATGCCCAATCTGGAGTAACCTCATGATTCATATGGAGTCCCCTAATGCCCAATCTGGAGTACCTTCATGATTCATATGGAGTCCCCTAATGCCCAATCTGGAGTACCTTCATGATTGATACTGAGTCCCCTAAAGCCCAATCTGGAGTAACCTCATGATTCATATGGAGTCCCCTAATGCCCAATCTGGAGTAACCTCATGATTCATATGGTCCCCTAGTCTGGAGTACCCATGATTGATATGACCAATGACCAATCTGGAGTACCCTCATGATTCATATGGAGTCCCCTAATGCCCAATCTGGAGTACCTTCATGATTCATATGGAGTCCCCTAATGCCCAATCTGGAGTACCTTCATGATTGATTCATCTGGAGTACCTTCATGATTCATATGGAGTCCCCTAATGACCAATCTGGAGTACCTTCATGATTGATACTGAGTCCCCTAATGACCAATCTGGAGTACCTTCATGATTGATACTGAGTCCCCTAATGACCAATCTGGAGTACCTTCATGATTGATACTGAGTCCCCTAATGCCCAATCTGGAGTAACCTCATGATTGATACTGAGTCCCCTAATGCCCAATCTGGAGTACCCTCATGATTGATACTGAGTCCCCTAATGCCCAATCTGGAGTACCTTCATGATTCATATGGAGTCCCCTAATGCCCAATCTGGAGTACCTTCATGATTCATATGGAGTCCCCTAATGACCAATCTGGAGTACCTTCATGATTCATATGGAGTCCCCTAATGCCCAATCTGGAGTACCTTCATGATTGATACTGAGTCCCCTAATGCCCAATCTGGAGTACCCTCATGATTGATACTGAGTCCCCTAATGACCAATCTGGAGTACCCTCATGATTGATACTGAGTCCCCTAATGCCCAATCTGGAGTAACCTCATGATTGATACTGAGTCCCCTAATGCCCAATCTGGAGTACCCTCATGATTGATACTGAGTCCCCTAATGCCCAATCTGGAGTACCCTCATGATTGATACTGAGTCCCCTAATGCCCAATCTGGAGTAACCTCATGATTGATACTGAGTCCCCTAATGACCAATCTGGAGTACCCTCATGATTCATATGGAGTCCCCTAATGACCAATCTGGAGTACCCTCATGATTCATATGGAGTCCCCTAATGACCAATCTGGAGTACCCTCATGATTGATATAGAGTCCCCTAATGCCCAATCTGGAGTACCTTCATGATTGATATTGAGTCCCCTAATGCCCAATCTGGAGTACCTTCATGATTGATATGGAGTCCCCTAATGACCACCAATCTGGATTACCCTCATGATAACTTTGTAGAACCATCAAGTTCAATCTATAGAGCTAATATATCAGACAGACGGGTGAATATCATGTACATCGGTTTTTAATGCAATCAATCGTGACTGATATACTTCTGTGTGTATAATACGATTGATATACTACTGCATGTGTAATTTACCTTCTGTCACAAAGCGCACGACAACAGGTTTTTCGCTTCCTGCCACAAAGCCAAATCCTTTCGATGTGTCTCTGGAGAGTTCAATATCACGGGGTTTGGGAGGTTCCACATAGTCAGGGTCATCTCTAGGGTCATCTCTGGTCGTGTACTTGTCTACATGGCTAGAAAGACAGAAAATATCAGGAATAAGTATACACCATAAATATGACAGAACATGTAAGGAATAATTAAATGACAGCTAAGAATAACAGATATACATACAAAATGAGACAAGAAGTATGGATGGCTTAGAATTAACCTTACAGGTGTCAAGAGAACAGTGTATATATATATATATGTCAATGTTGTCTGTAGTCAAGGAAACTGTATATATATATGTCAATATTGCCTGTGGTCAAGAAAACTGTATATATATGTCTATGTTGTCTGTAGTCAAGGAAACTATAAATATATTTGTCAATGTTGCTTTTAGTCAAGGAAACTTTTTTGGATATATATGTCAATGTTGTCTGTAGTCAAGGAAACTATTTTGGATATTATATGTCAATGTTGTCTGTAGTCAAGGAAACTATATATATATATATATATATGTCAATGTTGTCTGTAGTCAAGGAAACTATTTTGGATATATATGTCAATGTTGTCTGTAGTCAAGGAAACTATATATATATATATATATATGTTGTCTGTAGTCAAGGAAACTATATATATATGTCAATGTTGTCTGTAGTCAAGGAAACTGGATATATATGTCAATGTTGTCTGTAGTCAAGGAAACTATATATATATGTCAATGTTGTCTGTAGTCAAGGAAACTGGATATATATGTCAATGTTGTCTGTAGTCAAGGAAACTGTATATATATATATGTCAATGTTGTCTGTAGTCAAGGAAACTATTTTGGATATATATGTCAATGTTGTCTGTAGTCAAGGAAACTATTTTGGATATATATGTCAATGTGGTCTGTAGTAAAGGAAACTATATATATATATATATATATGTGTCAATGTTGTCTGTAGTCAAGGAAACTATTTTGGATATATATGTCAATGTTGTCTGTAGTAAAGGAAACTATATATATATATATATATATATGTAAATGTTGTCTGTAGTCAAGGAAACTATTTTGGATATATATGTCTATGTTGTCTGTAGTCAAGGAAACTATTTTGGATATATATGTTAATACAGATTTTAGCATTAATATATTTCTAGAGACACATAAAAACCACAGGTCAGAAAATGGATATCAATCATCTTGATTGAGAATGATGTATTACAATTACACCCATCTCATTTTGGTTCCAATCTTGAACTCTCACATAAAGCACAATCCTATCCATCACATAACACACAAGGCACCATGATCCAATCTCACAGACATTGCTTCAGAATGGATTTAAATTTCCATTTTATGAACGTTTCTCTGTAGAAGATACTGTTCCCTTTCGGTTCATTTTATTTCACAACAATCAATGCTTTTGTGTAATAATTCAGCCCTCCAATATAAACTAAACAGAAGTAGGCCTGACATTGGATCATGTAGGTAACATTCACTGATTTCATTCTCTACAAAATCATAACCGAGAGGGCAACTTGTAGGAGAAACATCCTGTCTGAGAAATAATAATTGTACACTGTTAGATAACAGGTGTTAGCAGTGTAAAATCTGTGTGATATCCTGATCCGAAAAAAGAATGCCAGAATGTTACACCTTAGGACCAGTCTCAGGAATGTGTAGAAATGATGACACATACATCATGTTTTTACAAGAAATATTTTTAATTGATCATTTTAGTTTAAGAGATCACAGCCAGTAAGACTTCCTCCTGTATCTACTGCATGGAATTTGTAACGATGCATATTTATATTTCCACTGAACTTGGACTCAATATTCCAACCAAGATAATTAGAGGTTATTGCTCAATGAACTTTCCATTTAGCATAGTAATGTATTGTCATCCTAAAACCTATCTCCCCTTGCTCCAAGCAATATTTGCATGAAGTATGGTTCGATTCTATTAATTTCAATGTCGAAGAACTGCTCTTTCTATTTCAAAAGCACTAAGGAGAAATGAAGTGTAGTTCGCATGCATCTATCTACCATGTTAGTTTTTTTTTAAGGAATTCTCGTTACTGTCTGTTATTCTGATGAGCATGGGGCCTGGGGCTATTTTTTTTCTTTTTATTCATTTTGTAAAAACTGTTATAATTTAATCAACACAAGTTCCCTTTCATGAACTAGATTTGCGTTTCAGTTTAAAAAGTTTAAAAAAATTATGAAGATTAAGTATAAAGATGTACTCATTTTCTGGCAAATTCTGTGATAGGCTTGCACAAGTCTCATTTTGCAAAGAACTCTGGAGTAAAGTTTCAAAATCACACTAAATAGAAATACAAGGATTGAATAATACTGAGGTTTATAGTGTATAAACCTCCAAAGGACCCAGACACAAAATAAATAGCAGTTTATAAAATTTCTCACAATTCAAACATTCACATGAACTGCTTCCTGGTTCATACAATTCCTTTTAGGGTCGTTAATACACCTCATAAAACTAAAGTACAGTATACAGTTGTTTTGAGATGTACAGTAGACAATCGTTTTGAGATGTACAGTAGACAATAGTTTTGAGATGTACCGTAGACATCGTTTTGAGATGTACAGTAGACAATTGTTTTGAGATGTACAGTAGACAATTGTTTTGAGATGTACAGTAGACAATTGTTTTGAGATGTTCAATATACAATTGTTTTGAGATGTACAGTAGACAATTGTTTTGAGATGTTCAGTAGACAATTGTTTTGAGATGTTCAGTAGACATCGTTTTGAGATGTTCAGCAGACAATCGTTTTGAGATGTACAGTAGACAATTGTTTTGAGATGTACAGTAGACAATTGTTTTGAGATGTACAGTAGACAATTGTTTTGAGATGTTCAGTAGACAATCGTTTTGAGATGTTCAGTAGACATCGTTTTGAGATGTTCAGTAGACAATTGTTTTGAGATGTACAGTAGACAATCGTTTTGAGATGTTCAGTAGACAATTGTTTTGAGATGTTCAGTAGACATCGTTTTGAGATGTACAGTAGACAATTGTTTTGAGATGTACAGTAGACAATTGTTTTGAGATGTACAGTAGACAATTGTTTTGAGATGTTCAGTAGACAATTGTTTTGAGATGTACAGTAGACAATTGTTTTGAGATGTGTTTTGAGATGTTCAGTAGACAATTGTTGTTGGCTGTCCAGTAGACAATTGTTTTGAGATGTTCAGTAGACAATTGTTTTTGAGATGTACAGTAGACAATTGTTTTGAGATGTTCAGTAGACAATTGTTGTTGGCTGTCCAGTAGACAATTGTTTTGAGATGTACAGTAGACAATTGTTTTGAGATGTACAGTAGACAATTGTTTTTGAGATGTTCAGTAGACAATTGTTGTTGGCTGTCCAGTAGACAATTGTTTTGAGATGTACAGTAGACAATTGTTTTGAGATGTGTTTTGAGATGTTCAGTAGACAATTGTTGTTGGCTGTCCAGTAGACAATTGTTGTTGGCTGTCCAGTAGACAATTGTTTTGAGATGTTCAGTAGACAATTGTTTTGAGATGTTCAGTAGACAATTGTTTTTGAGATGTTCAGTAGACAATTGTTTTGATGTACAGTAGACAATTGTTTTGAGATGTGTTTTGAGATGTTCAGTAGACAATTGTTGTTGGCTGTCCAGTTGACAATTGTTTTGAGATGTTCAGTAGACAATTGTTTTGAGATGTTCAGTAGACAATTGTTTTTGAGATGTTCAGTAGACAATTGTTTTGAGATGTTCAGCAGACAATCGTTTTGAGATGTTCAGTAGACATCGTTTTGAGATGTTCAGCAGACAATCGTTTTGAGATGTTCAGTAGACATCGTTTTGAGATGTTCAGTAGACAATTGTTTTGAGATGTACAGTAGACAATGTACAGTAGACAATTGTTTTGAGATGTACAGTAGACAATTGTTTTGAGATGTACAGTAGACAATTGTTTTGAGATGTTCAGTAGACATCGTTTTGAGATGTTCAGCAGACAATCGTTTTGAGATGTTCAGTAGACATCGTTTTGAGATGTTCAGCAGACAATCGTTTTGAGATGTTCAGTAGACATCGTTTTGAGATGTTCAGTAGACAATCGTTTTGAGATGTACAGTAGACAATCGTTTTGAGATATACAGTAGACAATTGTTTTGAGATGTACAGTAGACAATTGTTTTGAGATGTTCAGTAGACAATCCTTTTGAGATGTTCAGCAGACAATCGTTTTGAGATGTTCAGTAGAGATGTACAATAGACAATCGTTTTGAAATTGTTTAATAGAGATGTACAGTAGACAATAGTTTTGAGATGTACAGTAGACAATTGTTTTGAGATGTTCAGTAGACAATTGTTTTGAGATGTACAGTATACAATCGTTTTGAGATGTACAGTAGAGATGTACAGTAGACAATTGTTTTGAGATGTACAGTAGACAATAGTTTTGAGATGTACAGTAGACAATTGTTTTGAGATGTTCAGTAGACAATTGTTGTTTGCTGTCCAGTAGACAATAGTTTTGAGATGTACAGTAGACAATTGTTTTGAGATGTACAGTAGACAATAGTTTTGAGATGTACAGCAGACAATCGTTTTGAGATGTACAGTAGACAATTGTTTTGAGATGTTCAGTAGACAATTGTTGTTTGCTGTCCAGTAGACAATAGTTTTGAGATGTACAGTAGACAATTGTTTTGAGATGTACAGTAGACAATTGTTTTGAGATGTTCAGTAGACAATTGTTGTTTGCTGTCCAGTAGACAATTGTTTGAGATGTACAGTAGACAATTGTTTTGAGATGTACAGTAGACAATTGTTTGGAGATGTTCAGTAGACAATTGTTTTGAGATGTACAGTAGACAATTGTTTTGAGCTAACATTTGTTGGAGCCTGTCACCTCGATCAATGCAGACACTACAAGAAATATTACCAGCCAATGACCAGCCTGGGACTGCTGGTTTTAGTTAATCTCCTTGTCCATCATGTTTGCCTAACCTTTGACATTCTTTAGGTCCACCAACATCTTCACTGGTATCTATTGTAATCACACTGGGTAATTAGTTACAAAGATGTTGTCTTTGTTTCCACTGCAGCCTGTAGCCATAGTGACAGGGCCAACACTAATGGATCACCATTGTCACTACACAGACTTTGTAGCTGTCTCTGTGGTATCATAGCTATCCATCGCATCATTAATTTTCATGCGAGTTTTTTTAATTGATTTTGTTTAGTTTTGACAGCCAAAACCACAAAATAAGAGTTTTCAACTTTGACACAATTTTTTTCTTCTAAGTTTGTATTAATGTATTGCTAGTATTCAAGGTAGAAAACAGCATTTCAATAGAAAAACACTGCAATGCCATTCATACATATGAATACAATGACCAAGGACACAAAACACATAATATTCAACATTTACACAAATGTAAAGCAGTGCAAGGGATGATGCATTATTTGACATTTGACCTTGAACTTCATTACCTTAACCAAAGAATGAAGATTCAGACAACGATCTAAGTGGACAGGGGATGTAAACCTTGTCTATGTTATTCCTTACTCGTATTCTTATGACTGTGGTGTGAAATCTGATGATGTCCACAAGTCAACAATAACATTATCTAAGTCAGGACAACATCAACTTTATATAACCTTCAAATTCCCTTCTTCACCTTCCATGTATATAAACTGTCCAATTTTATAGCTGTTCTAGATGAGAAGTTTTAAGTGAATTAATAAGGGCTGCTCTTAATGCATGAATTGAAATACCAATATTTTTCCCATCCTTTTATTTTTGTTGTTGTTTTTTCTTTTAAAGAGAGCTCCAGGAAAACGAACACTGTGAACATCCATTTTACATTTCAGCCTTTAACTATAATGGTACAAACATTGGCATATCCAATTTTAACATAAAATGTTCTGTTTTCTACACCAATTTAACAAGGCTATATTTGGTCTTTATTAAGAGCAGTCAAGCAGCAATCATTATTAGAAAAGTGGCTCGGTCAGGTGACGACTTCCAAAATCCCCAAATACCAGTGTAATAGTCACATAACTTTATTCTAGATTTGAATTTCTGTTGGGTAATTGTTCTGATAAGTAACTATGACAACAGAACCTTCTCTCCCTTTTCATCAAAATAGACTATTCCAGCTAACAGCAGTAAAAGCCTAAGGCTAGAACCTGAAGGGAGGCTGTCAGAGCAGGTTAAATTGTCCCATTTCAAGCAAGCCATGTAATTGGAGAAGTTCTAATAGCTTTTTTAACCTTGGTATTGATCCAAAATGTCTTCTCAACATTGCTTGGAAATAATTAGGAAAACTTGACATTTTAAAAGACAGTTTTTTAGTGATGAGTTTGTGTCCCTGCCAGACAAGTCTGCCAGTACTTCATGCGTAATGGAATTAGAAATCTACCACCAGACTGGCACTTATGGTTAATACTACCCACAGATAAACAAGTCATGTGGAAACATTGTGTCAGTTGTTATCTACTTGTTATCATGTCTCCTTGTTGACATGGTTACCTAATATCAAATATATACACATTGATACCAGCAGCCATTATGTTAAGGCAAGTAGGATATTCGGCGAAAATTTACAAATCGTTTTTTTTGCTCTCACGTAAGACTTCTTTTTCGCCAACAAAATGTTCCATTTGCAAGCCTTGGTGAAAATCTTTCAAAACAAGTTTCATAGAAAACAAATTCAAAATACTTTCTATCACATCATTCTGAAAAGTTTAATCTTCAAAAGATTCAAATTCACAATAAGGAAGACAAAATCAGAAAGAGGGAGCCATTTTGTTGGGTCTTTTTCATTTAATGACATGTCATTGTCCATATTGTGACATCACAATCAATGTCATAGGTGCAGCTAATGAAAACCATGACAGGGGATACTACACCAGTGACATATGCATTCATTGGATAACAGGCAGATTATGTGATAAAAAAATCTGCATTAACATCAAAATTGAATAAGTCCATGTTTTCTTTTTGTCTTATATTTAAAAAGACAAAGAAAGTTAATCTGTGACCAAGGTTCCCCTGTTTATGATATCCACTAGGAAATCACACCAACAAATAGCATAACAGTAACAAGAGATCCCAGAGGGATCTTGGCGCCCACCATTTGAGGATCTGTTTTCAGTTCTTGAAGATTTGTTTATTTTTTTTTGTTTGTTACAGGTGTTTTAAATGTTCATGAACTGGTATTCATTGAATGTACTCAATGATGGCACAAGATATTCTTATTAAGCACCTATTAGCAAATATCATTTGAAAAAGATCCCAAAGTATTATTAGATAGCAGTCAGTTACAGGTGGATAATGGACAATATGCTGGTGCTGTATTACTGTTGACATCCAAGATGACTGCCTGTGGGCCACCTTGATTTCAAATCAGTCCAAAAGAGGTACAATGCACAACTAGGGACCAAGGGAAACCAATATCTATGAAATATCAGAAGGATCCATCCAGTACTTCCTCAGATATAGCAGTAACAAGATTTTACTCTCAAAATCCAAGATGGCCACCTGTCGGCCATCTTGAATTCGCATCAGTCCAAAAAAGGTACAATGCACAACTAGGGACCAAGGGGAAACTGTATATGAAATTTGAGAACGATCCATCCAGTACTTTCCAAGAAATAGCGGTAACAAACTTTTACTTCCAAAATCCATGATGGCCACCTGTCGGCCATCTTGAATTTGAATCAATCCAAAAAAAGTACAATGCACAACTAGGGACCAAGGGGAACCTGCATATGAAATTTGAGAAAGATCCATCCAGTACTTTTCCAGAAATAGCGGTAACAAGAATTGTTTACGTACGGACGGACGGACCACGGATGCAGGGCGATTTGAATACCCCACCATCTGATGATGGTGGGCTAAAAAAGAGACAACGTGACCTACTTTATGGATCTACAGGACAGACCAGAGAAAACCTACTTTATGTAGTATGGCTTGTCGTTTTTGTCCATAGCACATTCCCAGCCATAAGGAAGTCCCAGAGCTCCAGGATCCCAGTTGTCGGGAGGCGGGACCCATGATGACACCTGGTTACCATGGCTGCAACAAATCAAAATATTTGTATAAAAGTCATGTTCAGTAAATAAATGAAATGTGGTAATAATATAAACATTTTACTGATTTGTCAACTAGTTCCATTCTATACAGGAGCTTTAGTTTACATAATAGAAACTCTGAGATATACAAAATGTAGGTATGTAGCTGTATATCAACAGTGTCTCTAACATCTTCTTGGTAAATAAATGAATAAATAAATAAAATAAATAAATACTGTATATCAGGAATATTTTCTGGTGATCTTATTTTTGTGAATTAATTAGCAACCCTTTCTAAATTGCAAATTATCAAAATTGCAAAATTTGCATGTTTTTTTTTTTAATTTAGATTCCTTGATAGAGTTACACATGTACCTGAACATTTTCTAATCAGAAATACTGCCATAATCGATTAACACTTGTCAGTATGTAAATATCTCATGTATGACTGGTTGGTTATATCGCCAGTTAATGTTGGAATCTTCACTGGTTTATATGAAAACTTTCTGACTCCACAAAATTACAAAAAAATTGAAATGCACGAAAATTTCCAATTGTACATTATTAAGGAATTTTTGCAAAAATTGCAGAGTAAAAAAATCTGCTGATGTACAGTATTGTGACAAGTAGTTTTTCAATTTTACATCACAGTCTGTTTCCTTTAACTGGTCAGTAGAGGGTTTACATTAAGGTCTCTAAATACTGAAAACAAAACTTCTGATTGAATTTTTCAATACTGCCAAACTTAGAAGTAGAAGTTCAAAAGCAGTGTTTACCATATCTAAGAGCTGCTACAGACCACTTAGTTTTAATACACTATTTCTTTATTTCAGAACTCCTTCATACCAAGGGAACTATCCTTTCACATGTTCTGATTGGCCCCACAGCATTAATATATTTCTTCTTTTTAAAACCCATGTATACCTCAGGGATCTGATTTTGTGTCATCAAGTGTCTTGTATATGTTTTCTAGATTAGGGGCTAAAATCCCTTGTGCCATCTCTAAGCTGAAAACAATACACTTAATGTTTATTTTGTATGTATTGTATCATGGACCAGTAATGGGAAACACTAAACAACTTGTACACAATGTATAGAAACTTCTCAATTAATATGGATATAGAAATGATTGTCAATTTCCTCCAACATGTAGAACTGCCTTGTGTGTTGCTGAGATTCAGCCATCAATGGTCTTTGATTGTTTCTGGGTGAGCCATCAATATTCTCTGGGCCTTACCAGTACAGAATTCTGATTGTGACCTTGTTGTTGATGCTGGTCAGAATATTTTATTCACAAACTAGAGACACCGAGTTGTGTTCACGAGTATTGCCCTTAATTAGGACTCTGACTGAATACTGATAGAACATTATTCTTGTGTCAACACTGTATTCTAATAACAAACACCATCACAGTCTGTCATAATCAGTTCTCTTATCAATACTCTCCCATATCAAAATACATCATTTTAATAAACACATTATTTGGATTTATACATGTGGCATGAAACATCAGGATAAAAGAACGTTAAGCATCAACTTTGTAGACAAGCGATGAACACATTATAGGTTATACAGATGGCGAAAATTAGGCCACAAACCACTGCCAACTGCACATATACTCCATATAATCTAAGTTAACAGAGTGTTTGAAGAATCAGTAAAGTTCCTATTAATTAGCAAGCACCTGTATGAAGTCAATGAATCTAAGATCAGTGTCTAAAGCTAGTCGTTATTGTAAAACTAACATGATTTTTTATGTGAACACTGCGCCTGTGATGTTGAGATAATGGCGTTATGAAATTCCGAGTAAAATTCCTCAAACAGCGATGTTCAGATTGTCAGTCTGGTTAGGCTGGTCTAGCCATCTCAATCTCAGTAAAACACGGTATTGGGACTTTTAACCAACTCACTTCATAAGAGGAAACAAATATAAGCACAAGATAGTAATTTGAAAAAGCATTTTGTTCTTATTCACAAAGATTATGAAATAATATCTGGAATGTGTGTAAGATATAAAACAATGGTTATTGATGCCAATCATACAGGAGAGAGAGCACTCCTCCAAACCATATGGTATCTGTTTACTGATCTCCGACTTTTTTTTCTGTTACAAAGAGCCTTGCTAAAGATGAGCTTTGTGGAGCCATAGACACTACCTGTCTCCTTATCTATACTTTTAGTGCAGTTTTCCAGCATCCTGGTACCCTCTGTTAAATGTAATGGATCTCCAGCAACCTACCCACCAAAAGATATAACACTGAAGCATGTATACTGCACCCAGCATTGTCTACGGTAGAAGGTATTCCACTAACATACCATATCATCACATCTTTAACTTCTTTCCCATCATCTACAGCCAGCTTAACCACAAATCACTTGAACCTGTTCATGACTAACCTTTATGTTACTATGTTCTGATATAATAGAACAAGACTTTGATTGGTGAGTGATAATAAAAACATCACTGACCTTTAACAGAACATTAGAAGTGTTCACTTTGTGCCAAGTTTATCTCTGTTCTTGTTGGTAGACCTTTACTGTCAGGATGGTTATTCACAGGTCACATACTCTTGTAACTCTCTTACCCATACAAGATGACACAAAATCATGTGGGCAGGATGACACAAAATCTTGTGGGCAAGATGACACCGAATCATGTGGGCATGATGACACAAAATCTTGTGGGCAGGATGGCAAAAAATCTTGTGGGCAAGATAACACAAAATCTTGTGAGCAGGATGACACAAAATCTTGTGGGCAGGATCAAAAACTTGTGGGCAGGATGACACAAAATCTTGTGGGCAGGATGACACCAAATCAAGTGGGCAAGATGACACAAAATCTTGTGGGCAGGATGACACCAAATCTTGCGGGCTGGATGACACAAAATCTTGTGGGCAGGATGACACAAAATCATGTGGGCAGGATGACACAAAATCTTCTGGGCAAGATAAAACCAAATCATGTGGGCAGGATGACACAAAATCTTGTGGGCAGGATGACACAAAATCTTGTGGGCAAGATAACACCAAATCATGTGGGCAGGATGACACAAAATCTTGTGAGCAAGATGACACCAAATCATGTGGGCAAGATGACACAAAATCTTGTGGGCAGGATGACACCAAATCAAG
Source organism: Ylistrum balloti (assembly GCF_031769215.1). Classification (NCBI taxonomy): domain Eukaryota; kingdom Metazoa; phylum Mollusca; class Bivalvia; order Pectinida; family Pectinidae; genus Ylistrum; species Ylistrum balloti. Next base: position 1,936,340 of record NW_026782224.1, on the reverse strand, counting down.
TAGGCAAGATGACGCAAAATCTTGTGGGCAGGATGACACCAAATCTTGTGGGCAGGATGACACCAAATCATGTGGGCAAGATGACACAAAATTTTGTGGGTAGGATGACACAAAATCTTGTGGGCAAGATGACACAAAATCTTAAGTAATACATTATACCTCCTTAAAGACTTACAGAACACATATTACCTCAAAAGTAAGCAACCCAGATTCTCGTCCCAAGGAATTGGGGCATACATATTTATAAACGTGAGATCCCAGAGGGATCCTGGCACCCACTTTTCTTTGGCTTTTCTTTGTACTTTCCATTTCTCTTCTTTACTCTCTCTTCATTCTTAACTCTACATAAATATAAAATTTGAATATTCCTCTTAATGGTAAAAATTCTTCATAAAAAAAATTGAGAAAAATTTATCAAGTACTTCACAAGAAATAGCGATAACAAACTTTCATCACTGAAAACCAAGATGGCTGCCTGCCAGTCATTTTGTTCTTCTAATCCATCAATCAACATGACAGAATAAGAGACCGAGGGGTACATATGTATGAAATCTGAGAAAGATCCATCATGTACATCTCAAGAAATAATGTTAACAAGAATTCTTCACGAATGGACACAGACAAATGAACACCACACCAAAAGTCAATCTGAATAGTCCACCAATTCTGATGATGTTGCTCTAAATCAGATGGTGGACTTGAAAAAAAACTGTTTACTAAAGTTTGAACAAGATTTGTAAAGTATCTTGTTTTTATCTAACTCACCTATATACTCCAGTGACATTCATTCACATTGGAGTGTATCTCAAGCTGTCACAGTAACATGTTAACCTCACTTAGCACGCCCCTCGGGGACATGTTTTAGAAACCTAGTATCACAGCATTGGACTTCTCCTTCAGTGATATCTCTGAAGGAGGCTGATAGGAAATCTTTACTCTATGACAAGAAATCAATTTGTGGCTTTTCTTTCAAAACATCTCTGTGGACCCAATTGTAAAGCGGATACTGGAGACCTAGTGGCTAGGATAGAACACATATCAACCGTACTGTGTTACCAAGTCGATCTCAAAACGACCAGCTTTGATTGGTGGAGTCAACAGCAATGTTTTCAACTGATTTACAGCAATACACAAATTTAAGTGCACAACGCTTGTCTCTGGAACAAGACCTCAGACAATTCTCCACTGGAAAAAATATCAACAGATAGCTAAAGCCATCCAAACCCAGTGATAGCTACATGTTATAATAGACGTCCCAACCCAGTAATAGCTACATGTTATAATAGACGTCCCAACCCAGTGATAGCTACATGTTATAACAGACGTCCCAACCCAGTGATAGCTACATGTTATAATAGACGTCCCAACCCAGTAATAGCTACATGTTATAATAGACGTCCCAACCCAGTGATAGCTACATGTTATAACAGACGTCCCAACCCAGTGATAGCTACATGTTATAATAGACGTCCCAACCCAGTAATAGCTACATGTTATAATAGACGTCCCAACCCAGTGATAGCTACATGTTATAACAGACGTCCCAACCCAGTGATAGCTACATGTTATAACAGACGTCCCAACCCAGTGATAGCTACATGTTATAACAGACGTCCCAACCCAGTGATAGCTACATGTTATAACAGACGTCCCAACCCAGTGATAGCTACATGTTATAACAGACGTCCCAACCCAGTGATAGCTACATGTTATAATAGACGTCCCAACCCAGTGATAGCTACATGTTATAATAGACGTCCCAGCCCAGTGATAGCTACATGTTATAATAGACGTCCCAGCCCAGTGATAGCTACATGTTATAATAGACGTCCCAACCCAGTGATAGCTACATGTTATAACAGACGTCCCAATCCAGTGATAACTACATAGTATAACAGACGTCCCAACTCAGTGATAGCTACATGTTATAACAGACGTCCCAACCCAGTGATAGCTACATGTTATAACAGACGTCCCAATCCAGTGATAGCTACATGTTATAATAGATGTCCCAACCCAGTGATAGCTACATGTTACAATAGACGTCCCAACCCAGTGATAGCTACATGTTACAATAGACGTCCCAACCCAGTGATAGCTACATGTTACAATAGACGTCCCAACCCAGTGATAGCTACATGTTACAATAGACGTCCCAACCCAGTGATAGCTACATGTTACAATAGACGTCCCAACCCAGTGATAGCTACATGTTACAATAGACGTCCCAATCCAGTGATAGCTACATGTTATAATAGACGTCCCAACCCAGTGATAGCTACATGTTATAACAGACGTCCCAACCCAGTGATAGCTACATGTTATAACAGACGTCCCAATCCAGTGATAGCTACATCAGTTCACACTAGAAGAACTGATATACATCTCAGGAAAATTGTTTATAGGATCTGCATGATAAATATTAATATATTGTTCTGTCTTCTACCAGCATTTTTACTTTGATATTCTACATTTCTCATCAGACAAAGGGCCAAATAACATCTAGAAGCTTGTAAAGTTGGATAAGGTTATACAAGGAATGACCCATTGATTTTTCATTGTGTTTTGGAAAATTTGCCATTTACATTTGAAATTCTCTTGCTTTGTAATAGTGCCTGTAAGGAGTTCTAGGGTTACTGGAAGCCAGTGTGTTTTCATTAGTTTCAAGTCATGTACAATTTGTCTTGCTTTACCAGTCTGGATGATTTATCTATATCAGTGGTGGCATGTTGTCATCAACACAGTTAGTACAGCAGTTCTACAGCCAGTCATGCTCTTTTTACTAGTTAATCTGTATGTTTGATTTTTTCTTTATGAAAGACTCTGTCTAAACAAAAGCCTGAAGAAAAAAACATACAGATATGAGTGAACATACCCTCTAGTTACTGTGACTTTTGCTACAGTTTAACTTCATCACTTTCACCTACCAGTACAGTTACACAAGGAAATTTGTTACATTTTAACTTCATCACTTTCACCTACCAGTACAGTTACACAAGGAAATTTGTTACATTTTAACTTCATCACTTTCACCTACCAGTACTGTTACACAAGGAAATTTGTTACATTTTAACTTCATCACTTTCACCTACCAGTACTGTTACACAAGGAAATTTGTTACATTTTAACTTCATCACTTTCACCTACCAGTACTGTTACACAAGGAAATTTGTTACATTTTAACTTCATCACTTTCACCTACCAGTACTGTTACACAAGGAAATTTGTTACATTTTAACTTCATCACTTTCACCTACCAGTACAGTTACACAAGGAAATTTGTTACATTTTAACTTCATCACTTTCACCTACCAGTACTGTTACACAAGGAAATTTGTTACATTTTAACTTCATCACTTTCACCTACCAGTACTGTTACACAAGGAAACTTTGCTACAGTTTAACTTCATCACATTCACCTATCGGTACTGTAATACAAGGAAACTTTGCGATATTTTAACTTCATCACATTCAACTACTGGTACTGTAACACAAGTTTAATATTTTCATATTCAGCTACTGTAATACAGGGAAAATTTGGCACAGTTTAATGGTCTCACATTCAGCTACTGTATTACAGAGAAACTTTTGGTACAGTTTAATGGTCTCCCATTCAGCTACTGTATTACAGAGAAACTTTTGATACAGTTTAATGGTCTCACATTCAGCTACTGTATTACAGAGAAAGTTTGGTACAGTTAAATGGCCTCCCATTCATCTACTGTATTACAGAGAAAGTTTTGGTACAGTTTAATGGTCTCACATTCAGCTACTGTATTACAGAGAAAGTTTTGGTACAGTTTAATGGTCTCACATTCAGCTACTGTATTACAGAGAAAGTTTTGGTACAGTTTAATGGTCTCACATTCAGCTACTGTATTACAGAGAAACTTTGGTACCTCCCATTCATCTACTGTATTACAGAGAAACTTTGGTACAATTAAATGGCCTCCCATTCATCTACTGTATTACAGAGAAAGTTTTGGTACAGTTTAATGGTCTCACATTCAGCTACTGTATTACAGAGAAAGTTTTGGTACAGTTTAATGGCCTCCCATTCATCTACTGTATTACAGAGAAACTTTGGTACAATTAAATGGCCTCCCATTCATCTACTGTATTACAGAGAAAGTTTTGGTACAGTTTAATGGTCTCACATTCAGCTACTGTATTACAGAGAAACTTTGGTACAATTAAATGGCCTCCCATTCATCTACTGTATTACAGAGAAACTTTGGTACAATTAAATGGCCTCCCATTCATCTACTGTATTACAGAGAAACTTTGGTACAGTTAAATGGCCTCCCATTCATCTACTGTATTACAGAGAAAGTTTTGGTACAGTTTAATGGTCTCACATTCAGCTACTGTATTACAGAGAAAGTTTTGGTACAGTTTAATGGCCTCCCATTCATCTACTGTATTACAGAGAAAGTTTTGGTACAGTTTAATGGTCTCACATTCAGCTACTGTATTACAGAGAAAGTTTTGGTACAGTTTAATGGCCTCCCATTCATCTACTGTATTACAGAGAAAGTTTTGGTACAGTTTAATGGTCTCACATTCAGCTACTGTATTACAGAGAAAGTTTTGGTACAGTTTAATGGTCTCACATTCAGCTACTGTATTACAGAGAAACTTTAGTTTATTTTCTTTTATATTTTACTATTACTATTACTGACTGGGAATATATCAAGTCAGCTCAAAATTGACATTAAAACAAAATTATACAATTAAGATATATTTCAGGGCTTAAATCCAACCCTGAGTAAAAATAAGCAATATGATTTAAAGAGTAAAAAAAGTTAAAGAGTTAAATGCTTACTGGTATAAAGTATTCCACATGGTACAGAAATATCAATACAAGCCAGGTTTTACTTCAAACTATAAATGAATTGTACTGATATTTTTTTCTGTCTCAGAATCTGTATCAAGCATTAAGACATCCAGCACAGATGAGAAACCGACCTCTATTCCGTGGGTATCTGCCTGGAGATCTTCATATAGTAGTCAGACTTGTGTAAAAATTGTCTTATCAATTTATAAGTTGGTATATCATACAGCACAGCAGCTGTAGCTAAACCAGGTATGATATTTATTAAAGCTGATGGGCTCTTCTAAAACATGGAGCAGCTTACCCTGAAGTGTACTAATCATACCACACATAATCCCCATCCAGCAAACTTCACACTATACCTCACACAGAGAAATTACCCTTCCCTGCACTAGCTGGACCTTCTCTAAAAACTGGAAATGAATACACAAAACATTGAAATTTTTATTTCTATATGTTAAATTCTAGATTCAAGTATCTATAACTAGGGGCTGGTAGGCTACAGTCTAACACCACACACAGGTAAATATACTTAGGGGCTGGTAGGCTGCAGTCTAACACCACACACAGGCAAATATACTTAGGGGCTGGTAGGCTGCAGTCTAACACCACACACAGGCAAATATACTTAGGGACTGGTAGGCTACAGTCTAACACCACACACAGGCAAATATACTTAGGGGCTGGTAGGCTGCAGTCTAACACCACACACAGGCAAATATACTTAGGGGCTGGTAGGCTGCAGTCTAACACCACACACAGGCAAATATACTTAGAGGCTGGTAGGCTACAGTCTAACACCACACACAGGAGAATATACTTAGGGGCTGGTCGGCTACAGTCTAACACCACACACAGGCAAATATACTTAGGGGCTGGTAGGCTGCAGTCTAACACCACACACAGGAGAATATACTTAGGGGCTGGTAGGCTGCAGTCTAACACCACACACAGGAGAATATACTTAGGGGCTGGTAGGCTGCAGTCTAACACCACACACAGGAGAATATACTTAGGGGCTGGTAGGCTGCAGTCTAACACCACACACAGGTGACTATAACCAGGGGCTGGTAGGCTACAGTCTAACACCACACACAGGAGAATATACTTAGGGGCTGGTAGGCTGCAGTCTAACCCCACACACAGGTGACTATAACCAGGGGCTGGTAGGCTACAGTCTAACACCACACACAGGAGAATATACTTAGGGGCTGGTAGGCTGCAGTCTAACACCACACACAGGTGACTATAACCAGGGGCTGGTAGGCTGCAGTCTAACACCACACACAGGTGACTATAACCAGGGGCTGGTAGGCTGCAGTCTAACACCACACACAGGTGACTATAACCAGGGGCTGGTAGGCTGCAGTCTAACCCCACACACAGGTGACTATAACTAGGGGCTGGTAGGCTACAGTCTAACCCCACACACAGGAGAATATACTTAGGGGCTGGTAGGCTGCAGCCTAACCCCACACACAGGAGAATATACTTAGGGGCTGGTAGGCTGCAGCCTAACCCCACACACAGGAGAATATACTTAGGGGCTGGTAGGCTACAGTCTAACACCACACACAGGAGAATATACTTAGGGGCTGGTAGGCTGCAGTCTAACACAACACACAGGAGAATATACTTAGGGGCTGGAAGGCTGCAGCCTAACCCCACACACAGGAGAATATACTTAGGGGCTGGTAGGCTGCAGTCTAACACCACACACAGGCAAATATACTTAGGGGCTGGTAGGCTGCAGTCTAACCCCACAAACAGGTGAATATACTTAGGGGCTGGTAGGCTGCAGTCTAACACCATACACAGGTGACTATAACCAGGGGCTGGTAGGCTGCAGTCTAACACCACACACAGGTGACTATAACTAATCTCTGGTAGGCTGCAGTCTAACCCCACAAACAGGTGAATATACTTAGGGGCTGGTAGGCTGCAGTCTAACCCCACACACAAGTGACTATAACTAGGGGCTGGTAGGCTGCAGTCTAACACCACACACAGGAGAATATACTTAGGGGCTGGTAGGCTGCAGCCTAACCCCACACACAGGTGACTATAACTAGGGGCTGGTAGGCTGCAGTCTAACCCCACACACAGGTAAATATACTTAGGGGCTGGTAGGCTACAGTATAACCCCACACAAAGGTGAATATACTTAGGGGCTGGTAGGCTACAGTCTAACCCCACACAAAGGTGACAATAACTAGGGGCTGGTAGGCTGCAGTCTAACCCCACACACAGGTGAATATACTTAAGAACTGGTAGGCTACAGTCTTACCCCACACAAAAGTGAAAAGTTTACCTAAATTTGTATGCAGATCAAATTTAACAGAATTTTCTATAGCATAAACTTACCTGATTTTATTTACCTGAATTTGTTTACTTGAATTTGTCTGTAAAGTAAATTTACCTGAATTTGTTTACCTGAATTTGTCTGTCAAGTAAATTTACCTGAATTTGTTTACCTGAATTTGTAGAGTAAATTTACCTGAATTTGTTTACCTGAATTTGTAGAGTAAATTTACTTTAATTTGTCTAGCTGAATTGTAGAGTAAATTTACCTGAATTTGTTTACCTGAATTTGTAGAGTAAATTTACTTTAATTTGTCTAGCTGAATTGTAGAGTAAATTTACCTGAATTGGTCTATAGAGTAAGCTTACCTTGTGCCAAGGAAATGGTATACGAAGAGAAAGCTTACCTGAATTTGTCAATCTGATAGTGTTTTGGGTGAGCTTTCCGTTTACTAGGAGAGATACAGGCACATGTCCCTAATGTCCTAGAACTAGCATTCCCCATCGAAAACTTACTACACAACTTTCAAAGAGGAATTTTCAAAAACTGATAATTTGACTGAACATCCATACTGGAGGAGCCTCCCTGGTCCCTACAGACTTGTTTCCTGTACTGAGGATCTCCCACGCGCGTTGTTCGGTGTTCGGTGGTATACCATCACTGTGGTACAAGGCCAGCCACTCACTACAGTCTGCTACTCCACACACTAACACACAGAGCTGGTTCTGTGCAGTCTCTGAGGAGGTCATGGTACCACCCGTGGTGCTGTGACAGCTACTACCACCTGTATACTATCACTGTGTAGGTACTGTAGATACAGATACAGGTGTGATTCCCATTGATAACAGATGGAATTCACTAAAAACACTGTACTTTAAGGATGGATACATCACTACTGTAACAGATATCACCGTACAAAGATACATCAAGGAGACTCATGACACAAGACTGATTCATATGGAAATCCACTATATCTGGACATCAAATTTCCATAATTAACTAGTGCCCAGTATTTAGGTACATATATTCTGACCAATGCAAGACCAGTGGTCAGTGGACACAACGACTTATTCTGGTAGAAGATGGTGATGACACAAGACCAGGTAATGTGAAGCTTTATCTAATTGATCAATATATCATGAATTATTGTATAACTTTATAATAACACAAATATATAGACAGCCTGTAAAGGTAATGTCTCCTTTCACAATCATTGAGTATGTTACCGTTGGTGTAGTAACAAGATGTGGGTATGTTACCATTGGTGTAGTAACAAGATGTGGGTATGCTACCATTGGTGTAGTAACAATATGTGGGCATGTTACCATTGATGTAGTTACAAGATGTGGGTATGTTACCAATGATGTAGTTACAAGATGTGGGTATGTTACCACTGATGTAGTTACAAGATGTGGGTATGTTACCATTGATGTAGTTACAAGATGTGGGTATGTTACCATTGATGTAGTTACAAGATGTGGGTATGTTACCATTTGTGTAGTTATAAGATGTGGGTATGCTACCATTAGTGTAGTAACAAGATGTGGGTATGTTACCATTGGTGTAGTTATAAGATGTGGGTATGCTACCATTGATGTAGATACAAGAAGCGGGTATGTTACCATTGATGTAGATACAAGATGTGGGTATGTTACCATTGATGTAGTTACAAGATGTGGGTATGTTACCATTGATGTAGTTACAATAGGGGTATGTTACCATTGATGTAGTTACAATAGGGGTATGTTACCATTGATGTAGTTACAATAGCGGTATGTTAACAATGATGTAGTTACAATAGGGGTATGTTACCATTGATGTAGTTACAATAGGAGTATGTTACCATTGATGTAGTTACAATAGGGGTATGTTACCATTGATGTAGTTACAAGATGTGCGTATGCTACCATTGATGTAGATACAAGATGTGGGTATGTTACCATTGATGTAGTTACAAGATGTGGGTATGTTACCATTGATGTAGTTACAAGATGTGGGTATGTTACCATTGATGTAGTTACAAGATGTGGGTATGTTACCATTGATGTAGTTACAATAGGGGTATGTTACCATTGATGTAGTTACAATAGGGGTATGTTACCATTGATGCAGTTACAATAGGGGTATGTTACCATTGATGTAGTTACAAGATGTGGGTATGTTACCATTGATGTAGTTACAAGATGTGGGTATGTTACCATTGATGTAGTTACAAGATGTGGGTATGTTACCATTTGTGTAGTTATAAGATGTGGGTATGCTACCATTAGTGTAGTAACAAGATGTGGGTATGTTACCATTGGTGTAGTTATAAGATGTGGGTATGCTACCATTGATGTAGATACAAGAAGCGGGTATGTTACCATTGATGTAGATACAAGATGTGGGTATGTTACCATTGATGTAGTTACAAGATGTGGGTATGTTACCATTGATGTAGTTACAATAGGGGTATGTTACCATTGATGTAGTTACAATAGGGGTATGTTACCATTGATGTAGTTACAATAGCGGTATGTTAACAATGATGTAGTTACAATAGGGGTATGTTACCATTGATGTAGTTACAATAGGAGTATGTTACCATTGATGTAGTTACAATAGGGGTATGTTACCATTGATGTAGTTACAAGATGTGCGTAAGCTACCATTGATGTAGATACAAGATGTGGGTATGTTACCATTGATGTAGTTACAAGATGTGGGTATGTTACCATTGATGTAGTTACAAGATGTGGGTATGTTACCATTGATGTAGTTACAATAGGGGTATGTTACAATTGATGTAGTTACAATAGGGGTATGCTACCATTGATGTAGTTACAATAGGGGTATGTTACCATTGATGTAGTTACAATAGGGGTATGTTACCATTGATGTAGTTACAAGATGTGGGTATATTACCATTGATGTAGTTACAATAGGGGTATGCTACCATTGATGTAGTTACAATAGGGGTATATTACCATTGATGTAGTTACAATAGGGGTATGTTACCATTGATGTAGTTACAATAGGGGTATGTTACCATTGATATAGTTACAATAGGGGTATGTTACCACTGATGCAGTTACAATAGGGGTATGTTACCATTGATGTAGTTACAAGATGTGGGTATGTTACCATTGATGTAGTTACAAGATGTGGGTATGTTACCATTGATGTAGTTACAATAGGGGTATGTTACCATTGATGTAGTTACAATAGGGGTATGTTACCATTGATGCAGTTACAATAGGGGTATGTTACCATTGATGTAGTTACAAGATGTGGGTATGTTACCATTGATGTAGTTACAAGATGTGGGTATGTTACCATTGATGTAGTTACAAGATGTGGGTATGTTACCATTGATGTAGTTACAATAGGGGTATGTTACCATTGATGTAGTTACAATAGGGGTATGTTACCATTGATATAGTTACAATAGGGGTATGTTACCATTGATGCAGTTACAATAGGGGTATGTTACCATTGATGCAGTTACAATAGGGGTATGTTACCATTGATGCAGTTACAATAGGGGTATGCTCACTAAAATTTTATTAGCATTCCTATTGTATTCATGGTGTACGTTTTATGAATGTACCAGGGTTTAGATTTTGATATTTGCGGTGTAATGGTGACCATCTGCAGTATTGAAGGTCTGTGCCTTGTACTGAATCACTGCTAATATTAAACAGGAGCTGTTACTTTTTTAATCCTGTAATCAAGCTTGACTGTCAGAGTTTCTGTATTGACACGGATACCTAATTATTAGATACAGTGTGAGTATGTTATCAAATTTTCACCTATATATCTCAAAACTGTACTTATAAAGTATTTATGTAGTCGACAATAATTCAATGATAGGAAGGAACTTTCTCTTTGTACAGTATGTTTCCTACTAAACTATGTAACGCCTGTCAGGAGTATATGTGGTATATCTAGCTTTATTACACCAGTACAAGGGACACAACTTTTAATGTGGCTAACACAACAAAGCTGACACAGTTATGCCCCCTTCTCCTGCCACTTGCTGAACTAGGAAATATAACTCTTACAGGACTCCATAACAATCTATAGTCTTGGATTCTTTGGCTTTAGACAGTAATTTTAAACATTCTCAGCCTTTTTAAAACATAATACAACACCTATAGAGCAGTTTTTCATTCATAGCAACCTGTTTAAATTGAACATGATTATTATATAATTTATTTTTATTCTAATGATAAAGCTTAATAATTGTCACCTACAAGAAATGATACAGAATTGTACATATTTAAACCAATAAATAAATCAATAAATTGATAAACTGATGTAATTAACAGTCTATCTATAGCTCTTTAAGTCGAACATAAGAATTAAAATTATGAAAAAAGAATTCTATTCTTGAAACTTAATTTCAAGTCAGGTGACAAGAAACCAAAGCCTGCCTTAAAGCTATCTCAACTTGTATGCCAACACCAGAAGGATCTGTCCTCAATGAGATAAGATAATGCCCTCCATAGGAGCTATTTCTCCACAGTGTGACATATTAAAATACTCTCCATAGGAGCTATTTCTCCACAGTGTGACATATCAAAATACCCTCCATAGGAGCTATTTCTCCACAGTGTGACATATCAAAATACCCTCCATAGGAGCTATTTCTCCACAGTGTGACATATCAAAATACCCTCCATAGGAGCTATTTCTCCACAGTGTGACATATCAAAATACCCTCCACAGGAGATGTCACTCCTCAGTGTGACAGATCTAAATACCCTCCATAGGAGATATTTCTCCACAGTGTGACATATCAAAATACCCTCCACAGGAGATGTCACTCCTCAGTGTGACAGATCTAAATACCCGCCACAGGAGATGTCACTCCTCTGTGTGACATATCAAAATACCCTCCATAGGAGATGTCACTCCTCTGTGTGACAGATCTAAATACCCTTCACAGGAGATGTCACTCCTCTGTGTGACATATCAAAATACCCTCCACAGGAGATGTCACTCCTCTGTGTGACATATCAAAATACCCTCCACAGGAGATGTCACTCCTCTGTGTGACAGATCTAAATACCCTTCACAGGAGATGTCACTCCTCTGTGTGACATATCAAAATACCCTCCACAGGAGATGTCACTCCTCTGTGTGACATATCAAAATACCCTCCACAGGAGATGTCACTCCTCAGTGTGACATATCAAAATACCCTCCACAGGAGATGTCACTCCTCTGTGTGACATATCCAAATACCCTCCACAGGAGATGTCACTCCTCTGTGTGACATATCAAAATACCCTCCACAGGAGATGTCACTCCTCTGTGTGACATATCAAAATACCCTCCACAGGAGATGTCACTCCTCTGTGAGACATATCAAAATACCCTCCACAGGAGATGTCACTCCTCTGTGTGACATATCAAAATACCCTCCACAAGAGATGTCACTCCTCTGTGTAACATATCAAAATACCCTCCACAGGAGATGTCATTCCTCAGTGTGACATATCAAAATACCCGCCACAGGAGATGTCATTCCTCTGTGTGACATATCCAAATACCCTCCACAGGAGATGTCATTCCTCTGTGTGACATATCCAAATACCCTCCATAGGAGCTATTTCTCAACAGTGTGAAATATCAAAATACCCTCCACAGGAGATGTCACTCCACAGTGTGACATATCAAAATACCCTCCACAGGAGATGTCACTCCTCAGTGTGACATATCAAAATACCCTCCACAGGAGATGTCACTCCTCTGTGTGACATATCCAAATACCCTCCATAGGAACTATTTCTCCACAGTGTGACATATCAAAATACCCTCCACAGGAGATGTCACTCCTCAGCGTGACAGATCTAAATACCCATCAAAGGAAATGTCATTCCTCAGTGTGACATATCAAAATACCCTCCACAGGAGATGTCACTCCACAGGTCTAAATACCCATCAAAGGAAATGTCATTCCTCTGTGTGACATATCAAAATACCCTCCACAGGAGATGTCACTCCACAGGTCTAAATACCCATCAAAGGAGATGTCATTCCACAGTGTGACATATCTAAATACCCTCCACAGGAGATGTCACTCCTCAGTGTGACAGATCTAAATACCCGCCACAGGAGATGTCACTCCTCTGTGTGACATATCAAAATACCCTCCACAGGAGATGTCACTCCTCTGTGTGATAGATCTAAATACCCTCCACAGAAGACCTCTGACAGAAGATCATTTATGGTCTGTACAATGTAGCAGTGGATAGTGTACTCGCCTGTTACCTAGATGACTAGGGTTTCTTGATCAGATGGAGCTATAATGGTAGGACACCCTGTTTGACCATGTTGGTTTTCTCTGAATATTTCTTTTATGTTTTACAATAACACCATTTCTGTACACTTCTAAGAATAGAATAGAAAAAAATTGCTGAATGATTTGTGTAAAAAAAAAAAACGAAACAAAGAAAAAAACCCAGATAACTTAGGATCTCTGTCTCCAGAAAGTGAGATTTCTGATCTAATGTCTTTTTTCTGTACTGAGAATCTCTGAAAAACTTTCCACAGAAGTCATCTTGTTATGAATATTCCCCAACCTGACACTCCTTTTATTCACTGTCACAGATTTGAAAATGACTTTACCAATTACTTTCTATAAACAACTTCACATTTTGTAGGTATTATCATGTATATATTTAACTACTTGGTTCGCTGGCTGCGTTAACATGCAGCCATAAACTTAACAACAATAGTGTTTTAGAGGAGGACAGACAGGATGTTGTGAAATGAGCTGTCACACAGGGATTTCCACTTATAGTACATACTTAAGTCAATAAAATGTATTACCTGGTACAATAGGTAGACAGATAAATTTGTTTACATGTTATTTCACACTGTTGTTGTTTTCTCTGCACTGTCTGTAATTACATCAGCATTTAATTCTAAGTATAGACTTTGTTTAGGTTTGTGTACCTTTAAGGCTCTTTATACACCTTGTGCAGCTTTATCTTACAAGGAGCACAAAACCTTGTATAGATACTGTAAAATTGTCTACTTTTGGTGAGGCATTTATTTTTTAATCAATTTGTGGTTACCTTAAATTTACAAATTTATATGTCCATAAATTGATAAACTGATAGAATTGGCTACAGATTATTGTACTGGCCAATTTACAGATTTTATGAGCAAGATTTATCCACAAAATCAAGCGCTGACTAAAATGGACATATTTGGAAGACCACGAAACTTGAGTCCGACAAAAAAAGTGATTTTATAGCGTAATATAATACAACAAATACAACAAAACAGTGTATTACCGGAGATGATGCAAGGCCAGATTTCTGGATGGGGTAGAACTGGTCATCTGGCCTAAGAAATGACCTCCAAAATTTAAAAAAAAATCTGTACATTCCGAACTCTTTCTGTTATAGCCTCATGAATTTTATTTTCAACACTCACTATATTCTGAATGTTACCTGGTCAGCCTGGGTGCCATTATATTGCTATTTTTTTTCCTCAAATTTGTAATACTATTATTTTTGTCTTCATATTCATTATTAATCCAATTAACCATTGATAATTATAAAAAAGATTTAGGATATTTATAAAATGTTTACGCTCCACTGATCTATGACCTACAGTGATCAGTCATTCACAAAGAGACATGACATTATCCTATCTGATGAGACCAGGTCAGTACAAGTCTGATAGTCAAACATTAACACCACTATGGAATATGCTGTAGATTTTCAAAATCATTGCTAGAGTGTTTAAAGATTAAAAATCTGTTGAAAAGATGAAGCACATACAATCATAAATTATTGACAACTTTTAAAACTATTGATTTAGACATATTTGTAGTGTTGTTGGTTCAAGGCTCATGGGTGGGTGAGCCCCTGACAGCTATTACAGTGTATACTTTGTAAAAGCATTGACAGTTTATCAATAATGTAGAAATGCCATCAAGTGAAGCATATGTGGGTAGGTGTGACCTAGATATACAACAGACCCCCTGTTTGTCTCTACAACAGAGACTGTGGGACAGACAGAAGCCACGGGGGACAATTTATGTTCAATGCTAGGGATCACACCAATAAAGCTCAACAAAGTCACACTATACCTAGTGATGAGAAATTCTCCATAGCCGAGTTGGTAGGAAATAAAAAGTGTTTGTACAGTGCCAATCCCTCAAAGTTGACTTCTGTGTCAGGTGTTTCCTAGAGGTATCAGTGATGATATTTGTAAAATCAATGCTATTGAGTCAATCCCTCAAAGTTGACTTCTGTGTCAGGTGTTTCCCAGAGGTATCAGTGATGATATTTGTAAAATCAGTGCTATTGAGTCAATCCCTCAAAGTAGACTTTTGTGTCAGGTGTTTCCCAGAGGTATCAGTGATGATATTTGTAAAATCAATGCTATTGAGTCAATCCCTCAAAGTAGACTTTTGTGTCAGGTGTTTCCCAGAGGTATCAGTGATGATATTTGTAAAATCAGTGCTATTGAGTCAATCCCTCAAAGTTGACTTCTGTGTCAGGTGTTTCCTAGAGGTAGCACAACCTATTTAGCACTAACATTGTACCACTACCTGTGTACCACAACCTTTGTACCACAACCTACCACAACCTATGTAGCACTACCTATGTAGCACAGCCTTTGTACCACTACCTGTGTACCACAACCTATGTAGCACAACCTTTGTACCACAACCTATGTACCACTACCTTTGTACCACTACCTATGTACCACAACCTTTGTGCCACAACCTTTGTAGGTCATTCCAGGTGACCAGATAACCTGTATTAGCTACTATAAAGATAAAGTATTGAGCAGTGATCAATAATCTCCTCCTTGGACATCTAATAAACCTGGACCCTTTATTCACAGGTGTAAGGGGTTTATTGATCAATGAAATGGCTTATTTCTATTATGTGTCCATAGTGGGCCTTCCTGGGTTATTTTCACTGGTAGATAACGAGTCTTCAGGTAGACAGATACAAGGTTATGATTCCATGGGCAGTGATTAAAACCTCTATACAGAAGAAAACTATCAGTGACCTTTAGAGCAGTTCTCCTCCAATACTTTAATGATCAATAATGATTATTTTACCTCATAATGTTATTGCTTGGGAGGTAATTAAATGTTGTGCATTAAATAAAGCTTGGCACTACCTTCCAAGACTCTGTCTACCAGCCTTAGTGCTACAGAGAGAATCCTGCTAGGTAACAATACTATAGTCAGCCTTAGTGCTACAGAGAGAATCCTGCTAGGTAACAATACTATAGTCAGCCTTAGTGCTACAGAGAGAATCCTGCTAGGTAACAATACTGTAGTCAGCCTTAGTGCTACAGAGAGAATCCTGCTAGGTAACAATACTATAGTCAGCCTTAGTGCTACAGAGAGAATCCTGCTAGGTAACAATACTATAGTCAGCCTTAATGCTACAGAGAGAATCCTGCTAGGTAACAATACTATAGTCAGCCTTAGTGCTACAGAAAGAATCCTGCTAGGTAACAACACTATAGTCAGCCTTAGTGCTACAGAGAGAATCCTGCTAGGTAACAATACTTTAGTCAGCCTTAGTGCTACAGAGAGAATCCTGCTAGGTAACAATACTACAGTCAGCCTTAATGCTACAGAGAGAATAATAACAATACTATAGTCAGCCTTAATGCTACAGAGAGAATCCTGCTAGGTAACAATACTATAGTCAGCCTTAATGCTACAGAGAGAATCCTGCTAGGTAACAATACTATAGTCAGCCTTAATGCTACAGAGAGAATCCTGCTACATAACAATACTATAGTCAGCCTTAATGCTACAGAGAGAATCCTGCTAGGTAACAATACTATAGTCAGCCTTAATGCTACAGAGAGAATCCTGCTAGGTAACAATACTATAGTCAGCCTTAATGCTACAGAGAGAATCCTGCTAGGTAACAATACTATAGTCAGCCTTAGTGCTACAGAGAGAATCCTGCTAGGTAACAACACTATAGTCAGCCTTAGTGCTACAAAGAGAATCCTGCAAGGTAACAATACTATAGTCAGCCTTAATGCTACAGAGAAAATCCTGCTAGGTAACAATACTACAGCTGTTGACATGTTTACCACTTGTCTTCTTATTTGGACCTGTTTTACATACTTGTCTTAAAGTTACCAGGTAGGTCATTAAATAATGAGATTTTTCTATAAAATATCCTCCAGCAATTTTAAACGTTTACAGTTAACATACACTCCATCTATCAATAAAGCATTTTTCAACCATCCTGCTACATACGGGTGTAAATCAGCTGAAAGATTTTGTTAATATTGTAGGATCGATTGTGTTTTACTTATCTATCACGTGTGTGTAAGTAAATTCTAAGTATGTCTCTGCACTTGGTGCTATTTACGGTCCACTGAAGTCTATGTTTAGACCGTTATGACAAAAGCTTCCAAAAGGCCTGGTTAACTTACTAATATGGGTATTTCAAGAGGATTTAATCTCTAAACTTATCCCAAAATTCCTTTAACACATTAAAATTTGCATTCAGACTAGACGAAAACTGTACTATCAGCACAGACATAGATATAATAAAATCTACATTCTACTGGTGTTTACAGCTCCTCCACATTGCTGAAAAATCTTCAACACAATTGTAGCAAACTGTTATTTTGTAATTTAAATACCTGTGGTGTAATTCCTGTGAACTGGACAACATGGACACATGACACCACAGTTGAATCAGCTCAAGAATGTCACATTACATTTCTATTGTGTAACGTTATATTTGAACTTTACATGTAGATTAATAAAAATTTACCCGTACATTAATTAAAAATAGCTTAGAGCAAAACGGTAAATATTGCGACTGACTGATTGACTGAAAATTAGTCAACTAACAGCATATCATATAAACAAATTAACGGCAATAAAAATATCAGTGGTACAGCTCCCTCGTGTGACTCTAATATCACAGTGAAAATTACTGTCAGTATTATATAGACATTTCAAACAGGATTTGTGGGAGATATGAAGAATCTTTTTAGAGTCAATGAAATGGAAACTTTTCATACCAATCTATCAGACTAATTGAACAACACAAACTAGTCTGTCTGTCATGATCAGGAAATTCCTTTTGTAGTTGTATCTACTTTCTACTTCTAAGTTCTATAATTTGCTCAGATCCAAGTCCCCACATATCACTTTCTGTCCTCACTAACCTGTACATGCCACCTTGTACACACCACAGTTCCCAGAGGTACATATCTGTACTCTCTGTCCCCTACCACCTTGTACACACCACAGTTCCCAGAGGTACATATCTGTACTCTCTGTCCCCTACCACCTTGTACACACCACAGTTCCCAGAGGTACATATCTCTACTTCTGTCCCCTACCACCTTGTACACACCACAGTTCCCAGAGGTACATATCTGTACTCTCTGTCCCCTACCACCTTGTACACACCACAGTTCCCAGAGGTACATATTTGTACTCTCTGTCCCCTACACCTTGTACACACCACAGTTCCCAGAGGTAAATATCTCTACTTCTGTCCCCTACCACCTTGTACACACCACAGTTCCCAGAGGTACATATCTCTACTTCTGTCCCCTACCACCTTGTACACACCACAGTTCCCAGAGGTACATATCTGTACTCTCTGTCCCCTACCACCTTGTACACACCACAGTTCCCAGAGGTACATATCTGTACTCTCTGTCCCCTACCACCTTGTACACACCACAGTTCCCAGAGGTAAATATCTCTACTTCTGTCCCCTACCACCTTGTACACACCACAGTTCCCAGAGGTAAATATCTCTACTTCTGTCCCCTACCACCTTGTACACACCACAGTTCCAAGAGGTACATATCTGTACTTTCTGGTACACAGGTACATATCTGTGTACTTTTGTCCTTATCTCAAACTACAATCCTGATGGTACCAATATTTGTACAATCAGATTTCCATCATGTTAATGTATAGAAAAAACCTAATACATCAGTCCCCTTTACATTATAAACTTTCATTTTTTTGGCAGTGCACCAAGTAGAAAGAAAGTTAAAGTGGTAATTCTGGCAAGCTTAAGTTACTATTGAACAGCTGAGTTAGGGATTGTTACATTCAGTCCTAACTCACTAAAGCCTTGTATGAATTAAACTTTAATTGTTGTGTAACTATATACCTGTCTGCCCTTGGTTGGCAGCTAAAAGACACCTTGGTTTTCACCTACCTCACCTGGTGAACAGGTAGATAATTGGGGTACAGGTGTAGAATGATATTTTATATCGGTACACATTTCCTAAACAAAGACTGAACTATGAAAGACTGACAGTTGAAGATTGGTGCTTATCATGAGTAAATAAAATCCCTCTTCTCGGTATATGCCAATACTCAGGTAAAATATGTATAGAATGCTACGTCCACTGTCAGGTGTGACAAATGACTTTTGATAGAATCAGATTGGACAGGATTCTGATAGCATATTCAAAATTACTTCTAAATTGGATATAGTCTTAAATAGAATACTCCAGAAATAAACCGACATTCAATTCCAAACTCGATCACAAATCTTGGAAATGTAACCTTCATCAGTAGATGCGGCAACTGATTAGGAGATCTTCATGGCTTCATCTGTTTACATTATAGGACTCTGGGATTACATTTAAGATAGAACAATGTTTGAAACATTATCGAAAAAGGTTTTCATGTAAGGCTGAACAGATTAATTTGATGATTAAAAGGTTATTCAAGATGTTGAACACTTTGATAAACTCACTAACAAGTCTCCAACAACTAGCTTATGTTATACCATGGTAACATACATGATATGTATAATGATATAAATTAAAGTTTTCAATCAGAGAGACATTAGCTGTAATGTAGAAATACAATAATATGTAGTGAAATGTCTTCCAACCACACCCAGGAGTCCATTATATGCTTTCATTAAGTGGAAACAATGGAGTTTACTGAAGTAATGGTGTATAATACATTTTATATCGAATGAAATCATCCTGTGATCAATCTGACCATGAAACTGACCACAACTGCCTCGTCCAGTATCACTACAGACCTAACAGGCCAGTTAAGTAAGGTATCCCATGATTCCCTACAATCAATAACTATATATGAAGAAAATCCCATCAAATTCAATCGGCATTCTTCTGGATAAGTCTGTCCAAACCGGTACAATAACTACACAGTGCATCATCCTAGGGGAGATATAGGACACATATCTCTGTGGTTCTAATCACCGTGGAGACAATAACAACTAGCCAATCAGTGCCAGTATGCCTCTGATGATAGCCAGAATCAATATCAACAAAAACATTTCCAATAAACCAATTTCCTGTAATGTTCACAATATTACTCACGGTAACCTTAAAATGTCCATAAATAAGCATGAGAGAATGAAACAAGAAAAATAATTCATCCACTGAAAATGTTTGATAGCTTTGTAAAATGAGGTGCCCAAGGCAGGAGTTTTAGGGTGACCATTTAAAATTAATTCACTTTTTGTATGTACAATTTTTCTATAATTTTACCTAATAACCAGGTATCAAAATGATACCCCTTCCCTCATTGTTCAATCCTGATTAAGGCACAATAAAGAAGATGAACATTTGTAGGAACTTTCATCAAAATCCCTCAGAGAATGAAGCCTTGGGTAGATATAGGGCATGTATCTCTGGCCTGGTAGGTGCGTAGTAACACTGGACAAGACAGTT
This sequence comes from Ylistrum balloti, assembly GCF_031769215.1. Classification (NCBI taxonomy): domain Eukaryota; kingdom Metazoa; phylum Mollusca; class Bivalvia; order Pectinida; family Pectinidae; genus Ylistrum; species Ylistrum balloti. Next base: position 1,915,515 of record NW_026782224.1, on the reverse strand, counting down.
GTGGTCAGTCTCATGGTCAAATTCATCATAGGATGATTTATGAATGCAGGCAAGAATTTTCTTTAAATAGTAACAGTCACACTGACCTTACAACCCTGAAGCTCCAACCTGGTAGAGATATATTGGTCTTTTATATTTTAAGTGTGTGATGTTTGATTGAAAATTCCGAAAGAAATGACCCTGCTAGAGTGCCAACAAGGTTTTTCTAAACAAAGTAATGATGACCTTGACCCTGGAATTCTGACATGCAAACATGACTGATATGTCTGTCACAAGTGTATAAAGATTGTTCAAAGTCCCTTATGAAATGAAACCACCATGGTAAGAGTTACCTAAAAATAATGATTGTGGATTTCATCATGATCATACATCTTGTGTTGAGATAATATGGTCCATTTTAAGTGTGTGAAATTTGATCTGTTTCCCCTCCCAGACAGGTGTAATTGTTACTAACGTAGAGAAACATCTGTTTCCCCTTTCAGACAGGTGTAATTGTTACTAATGTACAGAAACATCTGTTTCCCCTCCCAGACAAGTGTAATTGTTACTAACGTACAGAAACATCTGTTTCCCATTCAAGACAGGTGTAATTGTTACTAACGTAGAGAAATATCTGTTTCCCCTTTCAGACAGGTGTAATTGTTACTAACGTACAGAAACATCTGTTTCCCCTCCCAGACAAGTGTAATTGTTACTAACGCAGAGAAACATCTGTTTCCCCTTTCAGACAGGTGTAATTGTTACTAACGTACAGAAACATCTGTTTCCCCTCCCAGACAAGTGTAATTGTTACTAACGTACAGAAACATCTGTTTCCCCTTCCAGACAGGTGTAATTGTTACTAACGTAGAGAAACATCTGTTTCCCCTTCCAGACAGGTGTAATTGTTACCAACGTAGAGAAACATCTGTTTCCCCTCCCAGACAGGTGTAATTGTTACTAACGTAGAGAAACATCTGTTTCCCCTCTCAGACAGGTGTAATTGTTACTAACGTAGAGAAACATCTGTTTCCCCTCTCAGACAAGTGTAATTGTTACTAACGTAGAGAAACATCTGTTTCCCCTCTCAGACAGGTGTAATTGTTACTAACGTAGAGAAACATCTGTTTCCCCTCCCAGACAAGTGTAATTGTTACTAACGTACAGAAACATCTGTTTCCCCTCCCAGACAAGTGTAATTGTTACTAACGTACAGAAACATCTGTTTCCCCTCCCAGACAGGTGTAATTGTTACTAACGTACAGAAACATCTGTTTCCCCTCCCAGACAGGTGTAATTGTTACTAACGTAGAGAAACATCTGTTTCCCCTCTCAGACAAGTGTAATTGTTACTAACGTAGAGAAACATCTGTTTCCCCTCTCAGACAGGTGTAATTGTTACTAACGTAGAGAAACATCTGTTTCCACTCCCAGACAGGTGTAATTGTTACTAACGTAGAGAAACATCTGTTTCCCCTCTCAGACAGGTGTAATTGTTACTAACGTACAGAAACATCTGTTTCCCCTTTCAGACAGTTGTAATTGTTACTAACGTAGAGAAACATCTGTTTCCCCTCTCAGACAAGTGTAATTGTTACTAACGTACAGAAACATCTGTTTCCCCTCTCAGACAAGTGTAATTGTTACTAACATTGAGAAACATCTGTTTCCCTTGAGAAACATCTGTTTCCCCTCCCAGACAGGTGTAATTGTTACTAACGTAGAGAAACATCTGTTTCCCCTTTCAGACAGGTGTAATTGTTACTAACGTAGAGAAACATCTGTTTCCCCTCCCAGACAAGTGTAATTGTTACTAACGTACAGAAACATCTGTTTCCCCTTCCAGACAGGTGTAATTGTTACTAACGTAGAGAAACATCTGTTTCCCCTCCCAGACAGGTGTAATTGTTACTAACGTACAGAAACATCTGTTTCCCCTCTCAGACAGGTGTAATTGTTACTAACGTAGAGAAACATCTGTTTCCACTCTCAGACAGGTGTAATTGTTACTAACGTAGAGAAACATCTGTTTCCCCTCTCAGACAGGTGTAATTGTTACTAACGTAGAGAAACATCTGTTTCCCCTCCCAGACAGGTGTAATTGTTACTAACGTACAGAAACATCTGTTTCCCCTCGCATACAGGTGTAATTTTTACTAAAGTAGAGAAACATCTGTTTCCCCTCCCAGACAGGTGTAATTGTTACTAACGTATCTGTTTCCCCTCCCAGACAGGTGTAATTGTTACTAACGTAGAGAAACATCTGTTTCCCCTCTCAGACAGGTGTAATTGTTACTAACGTAGAGAAACATCTGTTTCCCCTCTCAGACAGGTGTAATTGTTAATCTGTTTCCCCTCTCAGACAGGTGTAATTGTTACTAACGTAGAGAAACATCTGTTTCCCCTCTCAGACAGGTGTAATTGTTACTAACGTAGAGAAACATCTGTTTCCCCTCTCAGACAGGTGTAATTGTTACTAACGTAGAGAAACATCTGTTTCCCCTCTCAGACAGGTGTAATTGTTACTAACGTAGAGAAACATCTGTTTCCCCTCTCAGACAGGTGTAATTGTTACTAACGTAGAGAAACATCTGTTTCCCCTCTCAGACAGGTGTAATTGTTACTAACGTAGAGAAACATCTGTTTCCCCGTACAGAAACATCTGTTTCCCCTCTCAGACAGGTGTAATTGTTACTAACGTAGAGAAACATCTGTTTCCCCTCCCAGACAGGTGTAATTGTTACTAACGTAGAGAAACATCTGTTTCCCCTCTCAGACAGGTGTAATTGTTACTAACGTAGAGAAACATCTGTTTCCCCTCCCAGACAGGTGTAATTGTTACTAACGTAGAGAAACATCTGTTTCCCCTCCCAGACAGGTGTAATTGTTACTAACGTAGAGAAACATCTGTTTCCCCTCTCAGACAGGTGTAATTGTTACTAACGTAGAGAAACATCTGTTTCCCCTCTCAGACAGGTGTAATTGTTACTAACGTACAGAAACATCTGTTTCCCCTCTCAGACAGGTGTAATTGTTACTAACGTACAGAAACATCTGTTTCCCCTCCCAGACAGGTGTAATTGTTACTAACGTACAGAAACATCTGTTTCCCCTCTCAGACAAGTGTAATTGTTACTAACGTAGAGAAACATCTGTTTCCCCTTCCAGACAGGTGTAATTGTTACTAACGTAGAGAAACATCTGTTTCCCCTCTCAGACAAGTGTAATTGTTACTAACGTAGAGAAACATCTGTTTCCCCTCTCAGACAGGTGTAATTGTTACTAACGTAGAGAAACATCTGTTTCCCCTCCCAGACAAGTGTAATTGTTACTAACGTACAGAAACATCTGTTTCCCCTCTCAGACAGGTGTAATTGTTACTAACGTAGAGAAACATCTGTTTCCCTTCCAGATTTGTTGTGAGATGATGTTTTCCACTCTGACCTTCACACTATAAAATACAAATGCTATAATGGCAATCTCACCAATTCTCGATTCATTTTGGTTATTACATAAACTCAGCTGGATAGAGTGATTCAGAAATCAACTCATTCTCGCAAACACTTTCTTTCAAGAATGTAGTAGGAATGTGTAGTAGGAAGGAGTAAACAAAAACACCCTGTTTCTCTGGTACTAGAATCAGAAACCTTTCAGGGTCTTTCCAAACACTTTAACCCCTTGACAAAAGGTAAATTCCAGCTTGCTGATATTAGTAAGGTGATCTTAGCTCTCATCTTCTACCCTACTCCCTTCCTCCCAATGTCTTGGTATATGAAAACAACCTAAGTTCTTAAGCTTAGAGGAAGCATCTCAATCTGTTATTGTTGTCTCCATCTCTTGCCTAAAGGGAAATTCACACTAATAAGACAATGCTGATAATGTTATATCTATTCTCAATTTCTACATAAGTTACCATGATGCTCATCAAATGTATTTTTTCTGACAATTCTATAAAATTAGATCAAATTTTGCTGAATGAATAAAGTTACAACAGCAATGACATTGAACTGTTTTATGATTTTTTGGAAACTGTTTATACTACAGAAGTTAATTCACTGGAGTGATAGGACCAGATCAGGAGGGAATGGATTATACCCAACCATTGTAACATTCTCCCTAAACCCCTTCATTACAGTAGCAGGGGCATGAAAGCGGAGACCATAAAAATGTTTTTAATGACAGATTATTATTAAAGACAAGCTGCTGTTTACATGATAAACTAGGTATGACTCCCACTGATACATGCATACCTACAGTATCAATAGATTTCCTTAACAACATAGTTATGACAGCTTACACAATGTGTCTTTGTCAAACACAAACAATGACAGAGGACCACCTGGCATGATATGCCAATTCCATACTGCCCCAAAACCTCACAACACCATACTGCCCCAAAACTTCACAACACCATACTGCCCCAAAACTTCACAACACCATACTGTCCCAAAACCTCACAACACCATACTGTCACAAAACTTCACAACACCATACTGCCCCAAAACTTCACAACACCATTATGTCCCAAAACTTCACAACACCATACTGCCCCAAAACCTCACAACACCATACTGCCCCAACACTTCACAACACCATACTGTCCCAAAACCTCACAACACCATACTGCCCCAAAACTTCACAACACCATACTGACACAAAAACTCACAACACCATACTGACACAAAACTTCACAACACCATACTGCCCCAAAACCTCACAACACCCAAAACCTCACAACACCATACTGCCCCAAAACTTCACAACACCATACTGCCCCAAAACTTCACAACACCATACTGCCCCAAAACTTCACAACACCATACTGACACAAAAACTCACAACACCATACTGACACAAAACTTCACAACACCATACTGCCCCAAAACCTCACAACACCATACTGCCCCAAAACCTCACAACACCATACTGCCCCAAAACCTCACAACACCATACTGCCCCAAAACCTCACAACACCATACTGCCCCAAAACCTCACAACACCATACTGACACAAAACCTCACTACACCATACTGACACAAAACCTCACAACACCATACTGACACAAAACCTCACAACTGTATCGCTTATCAAAAATCTCAAATACAGTAGGGGGGGGGGGGGGGGGGGGGGTGGGGGGGGGCTTTTTGTTTGACATTCAGTGTCACAAGTCACAAACATCTGACCACAACCCTTCAAAATCCAGGGTTAAATGTGTGGTTTTAAATATTTATCAAGAAAAAGACCTTATAACCAATTCTATTGTACAGTGATCAGTATGTAGTTATATGGTACTTAAACATGGAAATTTACACTAAATATGATAAATTCATTAAATTAATCTGCATAAATTTCACCCACATATATGCATTTCTGACATACATATATACTGAAGTATACATTAAGTATATAAAAGTACATTCATTGTGAAAAATAACTCGCATGAACATTTTGCCTCTTGAAATCATGAAAATTACCCTCACAGAAATAACCATGTTTACAGTATCTGCTATGTTTGAATATCATTTGACTAAATAAGATCCAAAAACGATACTGATTCTTTAGTATCAAAATTAAAAGAAACGTTTTTCAAGATTTAAGCAGGTTCTGACGCACCAATGTCAGGTTAAGCTGACAGAATGCAGTGATTTGACTGCCTTTTTGGTCCAGCTGTCCTTTTGTCAGTTGGTCTAAGCAAAGTTGTATTATGTTGCATTATTTTATAGCAAAAATGAAGAGTTTTATGCAAGGGTGAAAAAAGTCCAAGGTGAATCATTTCCCAAGTACAGTATATATAATGTGACATCTATATATAAACATACATATGGCCTGTAAATTTACCTGAAACAACATTATGTATGTCCAACACTTATCTCTTACATATAAAACATATCCTACAGCTGATACCCTATACATAATTTAGATATCAGTGAAAGTTATGACTGGGTTCCTAGATCCTGCTGTATGAAGTATGCCAGCAGAATGCCTGACTAGTCAAACAAGTTATTTGTTTATTGTGTACACAGTGCATGCTAACATAACTAACATTTCTGTGTTAAAATATAATATCATTAATCCTCTAATTTTTACATCCATTTTTAATAAAAGAAATATTTTCAGATGAAGCATATTTATTGACTAAGAAGGAAAAGGTCAGTGATAAATACACATGTACTTGTTAAAGTGCCTCTCCACAAGGACTCTTGTACATAAATTGTAGACTGATCACTGATAGATCACAAAGAGAAAAATCAAAGCTACAGAGATTCAGTGTCAGAAACTATTGGTCACTAAGTCGGATGATTGATCCTGATTGTGGAAATTATAAGTGATCATCGCCTCAGATGAGGTTAAATGATTAAATTATTGATTACATCCTGTCATCGTCCTATCACTTATCCAGTCATCGTCCTATCACTTATCCTGTCATCGTCCTATCACTTATCCTGTCATCGTCCTATCACTTATCCTGTCATCGTCCTATCACTTATCCTGTCATCGTCCTATCACTTATCCTGTCATCGTCCTATCACTTATCCTGTCATCGTCCTATCACTTATCCTGTCATCGTCCTGTCACTTATCCTGTCATCGTCCTATCACTTATCCTGTCATCGTCCTATCACTTATCCTGTCATCGTCCTATCACTTATCCTGTCATCGTCCTATCACTTATCCTGTCATCGTCCTATCACTTATCCTGTCATCGTCCTATCACTTATCCTGTCATCGTCCTATCACTTATCCAGTCATCGTCCTATCACTTATCCAGTCATCGTCCTATCACTTATCCAGTCATCGTCCTATCACTTATCCTGTCATCGTCCTATCACTTATCCAGTCATCGTCCTATCACTTATCCTGTCATCGTCCTATCACTTATCCAGTCATCGTCCTATCACTTATCCTGTCATCGTCCTATCACTTATCCAGTCATCGTCCTATCACTTATCCAGTCATCGTCCTATCACTTATCCTGTCATCGTCCTATCACTTATCCAGTCATCGTCCTATCACTTATCCAGTCATCGTCCTATCACTTATCCTGTCATCGTCCTATCACTTATCCTGTCATCGTCCTATCACTTATCCTGTCATCGTCCTATCACTTATCCTGTCATCGTCCTATCACTTATCCAGTCATCGTCCTATCACTTATCCTGTCATCGTCCTATCACTTATCCTGTCATCGTCCTATCACTTATCCAGTCATCGTCCTATCACTTATCCGGTCATCGTCCTGTCACTTATCCTGTCATCGTCCTATCACTTATCCTGTCATCGTCCTATCACTTATCCTGTCATCGTCCTATCACTTATCCAGTCATCGTCCTATCACTTATCCGGTCATCGTCCTGTCACTTATCCAGTCATCGTCCTATCACTTATCCTGTCATCGTCCTATCACTTATCCAGTCATCGTCCTATCACTTATCCAGTCATCGTCCTATCACTTATCCTGTCATCGTCCTATCACTTATCCTGTCATCGTCCTATCTCTTATCCTGTCATCGTCCTATCACTTATCCAGTCATTGTCCTATCACTTATCCGGTCATCGTCCTGTCACTTATCCGGTCATCGTCCTGTCACTTATCCTGTCATCGTCCTATCACTTATCCGGTCATCGTCCTGTCACTTATCCAGTCATCGTCCTATCACTTATCCGGTCATCGTCCTATCACTTATCCAGTCATTGTCCTATCACTTATCCAGTCATCGTCCTGTCACTTATCCTGTCATCGTCCTATCACTTATCCGGTCATCGTCCTATCACTTATCCGGTCATCGTCCTGTCACTTATCCGGTCATCGTCCTATCACTAACAAACAAAATATACAAATGTTCTGAACAGATTTTGAGATATGGTTGGCCTGCCTGATGGTGTAATACCATGATATGGTGTAATACAAGATCTTATATACCTTTTTGTTAATTATGTTAATTATAGAAGATCCATGAAGTAACTGTATGAGCTTTGGTTTAGGATGCTATAATAAACAATAGCACTACAAACAGATGTATGATATAACCATACTGCTCCAACCCAATTTTTTTGACATCTAAATAGAACTCTAATTTCAATTCTTTACCAAGAACTTTAACCAAGTCCTACTAGATTCGTTTGTTATATCTCAATGCTCACAATACAGTGTACATTCTTTTATGTTCATGTATTGGTAAAGGTTAGTATCCATACTGAAACATTTCAAGCATAAAACATACATAGAAGGAAAACATTTATCAGTACTTTTTCGCCAAAAAATATATACCTTATAAAATTTTTAAAAAAAATGGACATCCAAAAGAATCAAAAAGGACATTCATCCAAAGTATAAAAACTTTTTTTACTGAACCTTGACAAAACTTGTTCCAAAAACTTGATGATGGATAGACGGACAGATGTAATCCATATTCCTTAAAGGTATTTGATGTGTGTAGTTAAGATTTCTTTAACGTTTAAAAGTCAGTACTTCAGCAAAATTAGTATGAGCTGTGATAAATATCTTTACAGATTATTTGTGAAAATTTTATTAGATATAAATAAAATAGCTGCATGGCAAAACTTTTCCAATACAGAGAACTGAGGGAATACTTGGCATATGTCTTCATGTAAATTACATCTTGTGTATTAGAAATAGAGATTTCCATGAGAAAGAAAATTCACATAAAATAAGTAGATAATTCAAAACTTCTGCAATTTAAAACCAACCCAAACAAAAATTATCATGAATTTCTTATTTGAAAGCAGAAATTTAAATCATGCTTAAACAAAAATTAATTTAAAAAACACTTCTGAAAAGGACAAGGATTCCTGAATACAAACTTTAAATTTGCATCAACAGCATGGAAAATATATAGCAATACCAGGAATTGAGCACTCACTAGAGAACTTAAGGATCCTGCTCCAGTTAAAATTTAAATACTGATAAATCCTTGATGTGATCAACAGGACACTGGTGTTTGATTACCATTCAAGGTCTAACATTAATTCTACAGGGTTTTCTCTCCTCTTTATTGAGTGATCGACATAATGCTGTATTTAATTACCACTACTGGATTATCTCCCTTTTCCTTTCAGAGATAATGCTGTAGCATCACAACCTTGCTTCATCTGATTTTTGGTTTGTATATCAATAGACTATGTATTTCAAACTTATATCTAATAGCCATATGGCTATATTGAATGATCCCTGGGCAGAATTTATAATTCAATATTACTTTCTCTGTCTATAAAATGGCATGTTCAAGTTTTACTTACTTATATGGTAAAACACTCTAATATCAATAGATGGACACTACTTCATAATTCAACTTTAATACATCAAATATAAAGTATATATGTATAACCATACTGATCATGATAACTTTCCTAACCAGACAAGCAGGGTGTGTTCATTCCAGGGACACGCCCAACTCTGTGACTACACCAGAGAGATGGGGTTAAAAAGCACTGACCAAACACAGACTTTGTTCACAGACATTAAACCAGTTATCAACAAACCCCCACCCCCAAAATGTTTTTTTTTGTGTTAGAACACTGCTAAATTGACCTAACTCTGCATATCAATAAATGATTACAAGGATATGTAACCAGACAATAAAATACCTGGGTGTTAATCAATATGCTGCATTGCTGTGAATTTTTAATGCATATAAACTGTGCCACATCCAACCAGGCTCAGGGAGGAGACATGTGTCTAATGTAATATATACAGTAGCCATTCAAAATCTGAAACACTTTTTATTGTGTAATCTCTACAGCATTATTTCAACACTTATTCAATTAACAGTTAATTAAATTTTTAATTGAAGATTAAATGAAACAAAATATGCTGATCCAAACGTAAAACAAAACAGTGTTTGAAAAATTTCAGGAAATTGTAATACTTTCTTTGATGTCAGATAGTTTGATGCTACAACTGACCACATGATGATTCTAACATTTTATGCTATTATCTGGTTAGAGACGTTAAAAAACTGCTTTTATACACCAATAAGAGAAAAACAGAGATGTACAGGGTATTATTTGATGGACCCCTTATTTCATTTTCGATTGAAAAAAGAAAATCAGGGAATTTCATTGCAGTGACTAGAAAGGATCATTGTCATTGGTCAGACCTACAAAATTTATATCATCACTGGATACTATGAGTTTGTGATGATATATAACATCCTTGCTGCTGTGAGCAATTCCTATATTCAACTGGCAAAACTATAATAAACATTTACATAGCCTATTCCAGACTCATTTACAAAAGCCTTATTCTAGACAAATTTACATAGCCTTATTGTAGACAAATTTACATAGCCTTATTGTAGACAAATTTTCATAACCTTATTGTAGACAAATTTACAAAGCCTCATTCCTGACAAATTTATATAGGCCTATTCCTGACAAATACATATTGCCTCATTCCTGACAAATACACATAGCCTTATTCCAGACAAATTTATATACCTTATACCTTATATGGATGGTTGGGTGGTGCAGTGGTAATGCACTTGCCTTTCACCTAGCCATCTGGGGTAGAATTTCCAGAGTGGACGTGAAAAGGTATGGGGTCACCTGCCCGACCATGTGGGTTTTCACGCGCACTCAGGTTTCCTCCTACAGTAAGACCCCCTATGCACTTCCATATGGGCCAACAAGAGTGAAAGCTTGTTTCACAATTGTTGTAAAATAAATAAAATTTATATCATATACCAAATAGCTTTTAAATAGTGACTAGATATCTATGGCCTATTGTAGCGTATCAGATATATGTAACATAGTTATAACAGCCATAAAACATCAAATGGAACAACATTGATATCTGTGTATATTGTTCTCCTCACTAAGGTGTTCACTCACTTACGGATTTCATCATATCCCCATAAATTATACCCCCATAACATACAGGAACTTTGCTTACAAACATCTCTTCCCATGTCTACGATCACATCACCAGAGAGAAATCTTAATACATACAAATTATTCTACAGATTTTTGGGCCTCCAGTTTCATTCACTAAGTCCATAAAACACAAGATAAATCACCATTTGTAGACAGTAGAGAGAATTTATTATCCAAGACTGGACTCTTCATGTTAGGTCAAACACTCTTCGACCTCTGACCTGATGTCAGCTTAATTAGAGTGATAACACACCTCTATGAATAGTCCTTGTGTACTAATCAAACCAATACACTGCCTGTCAGAACCAGCTTATTAGGGAGTATAGCCTTAAGCGATTAGCATCATATGATGTGTTTTGAACAGTTTGCATGGCCACACAGCAGTGATAGAAAAAGATGTGCTATTGATTGGTGCTGAGAGGATGAAGAGATTCCCCAATGACAAACTCAGATTCCATACAGTCTGTTTTGGGACACCACAGGACATTCAGAAAAACAGTCTGAGGACATCACTCAGAAGATGTGGGGATCAGCAACCCTAACCAAGTCAGAATCTGACCTATGTTTAGTCTAGTCCTGACAAAGATGATAGCTCATCATAAACAAAAGCCAATGACAGGCCTTTCAGTGATGTGTCTGCACGGATTAGCATCCCTCCAATGCAATCTTACAGCTGAACTTTACGTCAAGGAATCCAACTGCGATGATTTATATGATAACGCACTTGGGACACAACTAATAAGTTCTAATCAGAGAAGTTTGAGTAATGTCTATAAGAAGGAATGGGAATAGGTATGGAGTGTTGTCTCCCAGATATTGAAAGGCTATATACCAAGGTCAGACATAGCTGATGTTGGTGAGAATTAGATCTGTTTGGCATCAATTTGATGTCTACCAGTCAGTCTCTCAGAGAGAGAGAGAGAGAGAGAGAGAGAGAGAGAGAGAGAGAGAGGTTATATAAGGAGCCAAAACTGATGAGCCAAAACTGATGTCTTTGAGGGTGTGAGGCTATACTAGGAGCCATAAAGGATGTCTTTGACAGATAACCTTAAAGGATATCTGTGACATATAATGGGGCTAGGAAAATTAAAGGATGTCTGTGACATATAATGGGGCTAGGAACCTTAAAGGATGTCTGTGACATATAATGGGGCTAGGAACCTTAAAGGATGTCTGTGACATATAATGGGGCTAGGAACCTTAAAGGATGTCTGTGACAGATACTGGGGGTAGGAACCTGAAAGGATGTCTGTGACAGATACTGGGGCTAGGAACCTTAAAGGATGTCTGTGACAGATACTGGGGCTAGGAACCTTAAAGGATGTCTGTGACAGATACTGGGGCTAGGAACCTTAAAGGATGTCTGTGACATATAATTGGGCTAGGAACCTGAAAGGATGTCTGTGACAGATACTGGGGCTAGGAAACTTAAAGGATGTCTGTGACAGATACTGGGGCTAGGAACCTTAAAGGATGTCTGTGACATATAATTGGGCTAGGAACCTGAAAGGTTGTCTGTGACAGATACTGGGGCTAGGAAACTTAAAGGATGTCTGTGACAGATACTGGGGCTAGGAACCTTAAAGGATGTCTGTGACAGATACTGGGGCTAGGAACCTTAAGTGATGGACAGTGGGGGTGATCACTGTTTAAATACAGACTGTGATACAGGTAGATATAAGAAAGACTAGCTGATAACAAGCTTCCTAATGATACCTTTTATCTGCCAAGTGGTGATGGATCTGAACACCCCTGACCCAAACATAGAAAATAATTTGATAAGAATTCTCTTATTGCTGATAACGGCACTTTTCCAGTGGAGAGTGTGATGCTGATCCTCTCCAGAAACAAGTGGGTTATGGCAATGAATCCTGGCAATTCAGTTTGGCTACAAATACATCTCATAATCTGTAGTTGCCAGAGATGTAATCCTCACATTATTTTTTCACATTTTATAACCTTGGTTTTAAGTCTTCCAAAAAATCTACCTAGCCAGCTGTAAAAAAAAAAGCTAACATGGAACAGTTTTTATGAAGCTCCTGTCATAAGTTGATGTTATCAGTACTTACTCTATGTAGTAGATTCTGCCATGGTCGACTGTCAGCTTTGCCTCCCAACCATCTGGTAAACTGTTGTTAATGCGACTGAGGAGGTTGGTATTGGCCATATCAGCCTCTGTGTCACCACAACTCCTGACTCTGTAGTCCTACACAACACTGATAACTCCACCATCAGCTCATTATATCAAATTTATTTCCATTAATCTCCAATTAATTTTCCTCAATCAACTAGAACACACTACACAAAGGGAATATATTGGTCCTGAAAATCCTACATCAGTCGAGCTGGCTTGTCCACTTCTGAAAAAAAGTAAATATTTTGATAAAGATGATATTCCAATTATTACTGATAAGATATTTAACCCAAGTAAACAAAAATATAATCTCTCACACAACAAGACACTTTGAGGTATCACCAAGATAAACACACATACAAGTAGACAACATTTACAGAGACTTCAAAAACTTAATATATATATACATGAGTAGTGATATTAAAACTTTCATATTTCTGCAGTAATATCATTCTTTTTAATCATCTAACGCTATTTTCAGGACTTCTGAGTTTTGCAACGTTCCTAAAACACGATAGAAATTCTTTTAAGTCATCATAAACATTTCTGAGTAAAACACATCTTTTCAAAAACTTCTAAATACCTAGCATTCTAAGGACATCCTGTAATCTTACTCCCACATTTTTTTGATTGATGCCAGAGATAAAACAGACACAATTTAACATTTGACCTTTGATGTGACCTTGCATGGTAAAGCAGTAATTTAAGGAATAACCTTAATACAGGAATGTTGTCATAACAGTGTCAGTTTTAAAAAGTTATAATTTTGGCACAAATTTTGAAAGACACAGTGCATCATTTTATAATTACACTAGGGTATTGATATTTGATATCAGGCTTCCTCAGGGTTTAACATTTTTTTCCTAGAGTCAAACTAAAGACGGTCTAGGAAATAAGAAATGCTTATTTTTTTTTATTACATATTTGACTTTAAATGTGAAAAGTAAAACATTTATTTATGTTTATTGGAATATATATGTCTTTAATGGTTCACAGATTGCTGAAGTGTACCTTCTCTGACAGTCTTCATTAAACTAATAAATAATACAATATTGACTGGTAGCTATGTTAACAAATTCCATTTATAAAGCATATGTAGGCAGGTACATCAAATGACAATAAAAGATGCAAAGCTAAAATCTTAAAGACTGAATTATATCTATTTACATTTTAGTAGAAACTCTATATGGATTAAGCTATTTTCTAAGTGTCGAAAGGCTTGAAATAAGCCAATCAGCTCAAGATTTTCAACTCTCCTTTGTTACTGACAAACATTTGTGTGGTAAGCTATATTGCTCTTTAATAAGTCTAAGCAATAATTTGATTTCTGACCTCTTGACATGACCTTGACCTTGGGCTGTTCATCACTGCTACAGATGTTACTTGGTCTTGTTCACAGTTCTTCATATTTCATTTTTGCACAGAATCTGGATTATTCTCCTAACATCTCAGTTCACCTTTAAGGTTTTTTTTCTAACCGTTAACAAGAAGTGGATTATGATAATGTCAGTGAAATGTACTTCGTGTCATTTTATTAACAAAATCAGACAAATATTTCAACACCAATGAACCAATAAATTCATATGTTGACACAAGTGTCACAGTGTTCATTTTGTCAACCATGCATCTAATCCAATGTATAATGGTAGGTCAGGGGGAGACAACTGACCTTAATTTGCTTTGATGATTGTGTATTGTATACTTGAGGGATACTTTGGTTCATTACAAGTGTTATGAGTACTTCGTTGTCCATTAGTTCGTAACCTAGCCATGACGGACAATGTGCCTACAGCCACACATCTCCAATGATCCACACAGTTTACACAGGTAATTGGACACTCCACCACTTTCCTTCTCATGGTGTAGAACAACATTACCAAACCAAATAACACCAGAGGCAGTGAGGTACACACAGGACAGGTCAATAATTAAAGACTATTGTAATAAGTACTCAATTAAGTACTGGAAAAATTCCATATATCAAATTTTCACATAGAACTGATTTTAGGTCAGGTGGTAAACTCAAACTCTTGATTAAAGACAGTGTCTTCAATAATAAATCATTAACTAGAGCCATTTGTAATCTAAAACACTGTATTTATAGTTTTCCCTGAAGTTACCTCATTCATAATCTGATCTAAACACAAATATGCCTTGGGAAATAAACAAATTAAAAGTTAATAGCTGAAGCCAAATAAACAGCTGTATTTTCTGATGTCATTACACTAGAGTCTGATAAAAATAATAATCAACAGCAGAAGATGTATCTACCTGTTACCATATCTACCTGTTACTGTATCTACCTGTTACTGTATCTACCTGTTACCATATCTACCTGTTACCATATCTACCTGTTACTGTATCTACCTGTTACTGTATCTACCTGTTACTGTATCTACCTGTTACTGTATCTACCTGTTACCATATCTACCTGTTACCATATCTACCTGTTACTGTATCTACCTGTTACCGTATCTACCTGTTACCATATCTACCTGTTACTGTATCTACCTGTTACTGTATCTACCCGTTACCGTATCTACCTGTTACCATATCTACCTGTTACCATATCTACCTGTTACTGTATCTACCTGTTACCATATCTACCTGTTACCATATCTACCTGTTACTGTATCTACCTGTTACTGTATCTACCTGTTACTGTATCTACCTGTTACTGTATCTACCTGTTACTGTATCTACCTGTTACCGTATCTATCTGTTACCGTATCTACCTGTTACCGTATCTACCTGTTACTGTATCTACCTGTTACTGTATCTACCTGTTACTGTATCTACCTGTTACCATATCTACCTGTTACCATATCTACCTGTTACCATATCTACCTGTTACTGTATCTACCTGTTACCGTATCTACCTGTTACCGTATCTACCTGTTACCGTATCTACCTGTTACCGTATCTACCTGTTACCGTATCTACCTGTTACCGTATCTACCTGTTACTGTATCTATCTGTTACTGTATCTATCTGTTACTGTATCTACCTGTTACCGTATCTACCTGTTACCGTATCTACCTGTTACCGTATCTACCTGTTACCGTATCTACATGTTACCGTATCTACATGTTACCGTATCTACCTGTTACCGTATCTACATGTTACCGTATCTACCTGTTACCGTATCTACCTGTTACCTTATCTACATGTTACCGTATCTACCTGTTACCGTATCTACCTGTTACTATATCTACCTCTTATCATGTCCACCTGTTAAAGTGTCTACATCTTGCTGTACCTACTTGTAACTGTGTAAACATCTTGCTGTACCTACCTGTAACTGTGTAAACCTCTCACTGTACCTACCTGTAACTGTGTAAACCTCTCGCTGTACCTACCTGTAACTGTGTAAACCTCTTGCTGTACCTACCTGTAACTGTGTAAACCTCTCGCTGTACCTACCTGTAACTGTATATACCTCTCACTGTACCTACCTGTAACTGTGTAAACCTCTTGCTGTACCTACCTGTAACTGTGTAAACCTCTCACTGTACCTACCTGTAACTGTATATACCTCTCGCTGTACCTACCTGTAACTGTATATACCTCTCGCTGTACCTACCTGTAACTGTGTAAACCTCTTGCTGTACCTACCTGTAATTGTGTAAACCTCTTGCTGTACCTACCTGTAACTGTGTAGACCTCTCACTGTACCTACCTGTAACTGTGTAAACCTCTCGCTGTACCTACCTGTAACTGTATATACCTCTCACTGTACCTACCTGTAGCTGTATATACCTCTCGCTGTACCTACCTGTAACTGTATATACCTCTCACTGTGCCTACCTGTAACTGTGTAAACCTCTTGCTGTACCTACCTGTAACTGTGTAAACCTCTCGCTGTACCTATCTGTAACTGTATATACCTCTCACTGTACCTACCTGTAACTGTCCATACCTTTTGCTGTACCTACCTGTAACTGTATATACCTCTCGCTGTACCTACCTTTAACTGTGTATACCTCTCGCTGTACCTACCTGTAACTGTATATACCTCTTTCTGTACCTATCTGTAACTATGCCTACCTGTCCCTTCCTGTAATTGCTATGTAGAGTTATCAGTTACCTGTTAACAGAACGGTAGGAGTCACATGGTACATAATTGTCTGCATGTTCCACTGATCATGGAATTTAAGTCTCAGTTCAAATGGAGATTTTATGGATCTTCAATTAAGCTCTGGTTTAAAGAAAAAAAATTATTTTCATTTAAATAAATTAACTCCCAGTGCCTTTTATGTTGCCTACAATACAAGATGATCTGATGAATTTCAGAATTAACACATAAATGTTGAAGAATTTTATAGGTATCATTTAGGTAAAGAGATGTCCTTGGGTGTTGTCATCTGATTATGTTACATTTATTTTGACATTTTAAGATGCAAATCAAAACTTCTGTTTATATTCAGCTATGATCTGTTCAATCCTATAGACATCTGTATATAATGTTATTTCATAAACATGCCATCAATTTTGCGTTTTGTGTTGACATTTAACAATACCAGTAAGTTAAATATGTGTAAGAGTATATCGTATTTTAATAGTGCATGTTGTGGTTACAATATTTAGAAAAGAAAACTGAAGTGTCCTCTCAATCTACACAAAGCCTTTGTTGGATATTTTGTCAGAAAAACCTGTTAAGTATATTATGATGTTTCCATAGAGTTTCTATAGTTTACAGCGATTAATCACAAAACAGCTGCAATAAAATTAAACCTACATCATCCCTGCTATCCCTGTGTTCAGCATCCTCTTAAGAAATAAAGGTCATGTGTTCATTCTTCTGAGGCGACAAACAGTATCAATTCTCCAAAGCAAGGAAGATGTGTTCTGCCTCTAACCGACACAAACATACTTATTGTACAAAGTAAGGAAGATGTGTTCTGCCTCTAACTGACACAAACATACTTATTGTACAAAGTAAGGAAGATGTGTTCTGCCTCTAACCGACACAAACATACTTATTGTACAAAGTAAGGAAGATGTGTTCTGCCTCTAACCGACACAAACATACTTATTGTACAAAGTAAGGAAGATGTGTTCTGTCTCTAACCGACACAAACATACTTATTGTACAAAGTAAGGAAGATGTGTTCTGCCTCTAACCGACACAAACATACTTATTGTACAAAGTAAGGAAGATGTGTTCTGCCTCTAACCGACACAAACATACTTATTGTACAAAGTAAGGAAGATGTGTTCTGTCTCTAACCGACACAAACATACTTATTGTACAAAGTAAGGAAGATGTGTTCTGTCTCTAACCGACACAAACATACTTATTGTCTAAAGTAAGGAAGATGTGTTCTGTCTCTAACCGACACAAACATACTTATTGTACAAAGTAAGGAAGATGTGTTCTGTCTATAACGGATACAAACATACTTATTGTACAAAGTAAGGAAGGTTGCATGTTCTGTCCTCTGACAAAGACAAACTATACTTATTGTATTAGGTATGTAAGGTGTGTTCCATCATCAAGTGACACAAATCCAACACTGAGAAATTAGTACTTATTGCCTGCTATAACATAGAATGTGTGTTCCCTCAACATTAGGAGACAAACCTAGGCCTGAGAAGTTGGCATTTGCTGCTCTCTGTTTGACATTCAGTGTAAATCAGCACTTAGGACTGATATACCTGTGGTGATGTGTTATCCATGCACAATTTCTAACTAGGGAAGTCCTGACAGGATACTTAGTGTTCTCACTTCGTACAATTTCTTACTCCAGTTTGTTTGTTTCTCCATTAAGTAAGCAGGGGGAAAGGGGAGAAGGGGGGAGGCATTGTCCCATATCAGGAAATCAATGGGAAGGAGAAGGGGGGAAAGGGGGGGGGGGCACTGTCCCTAACTAGGAAATCAATGGGAAGGAGAATGGAGGGAAAGGGGGGGGGACACTGTTCCTAACTAGGAAATTGATGGAAAGGAGAAAGGGGTGGGGCCACTGTCCCTAACAAGGAAATCAATGGAAAGGAGAAAAGGGGTGGGGGGGACACTCTCCCTAACAAGATAATCAATGGGAAGGAGAAGGGGGAGAAAGGTGGGGGGGGGCAGTGTCCCTAACTAGGAATTCAATGGAAAGGAGAAAAGGGGGGTGCACTGTCCCTAACAAGGAAATCGATGGGAAGGAGAAGTGGGGGGACACTGTCCCTAACTAGAAATTCAATGGGAAGGAGAAGGGGGAGAAAGGGAGGACACTGTCCCTAACTAGGAGTTCAATGGGAAGGAGAAGGGGGAGGGGAAGGAGGAATTGTACCAGTTTTATTTTTTAATATTTGCAATCGCACAACACATGACAATTGTAGGTAGTTCAAATACATAATAGACCATATCACAACACCAGACTGAAAAGCAATAATGACTGTTTACCTCTATTTGTCTTCATTAGAATCACTTTGACTTGATAAGATATTATCATACACATCCTAGGGTCATTTAGTTTTCTTGGAGACAGAGATATGCCTAAATTTAAACAACCTAAATCAACATATGTAAGTTTATAATCATATCATTATTATCAACACACTAAAAACTAAAATGATTGGGAAACAATACTGTGCACAGTTGATTTTTACTGTAACAGGAAGGAGTAATGAAAAATATCCTTCACATGCTGGGGCTTAAACTAACTACCCTTCTGGCTCTAGTCTTCACAAAGACAACAACCAAGGTGTGTTATGTCCAAGGAAGCATCTAAATGATTTTACCCTTGGATTGATCAATGGCATGAAATCTATAACAGGAGGAATAAAGATTACCATTCCATGTAGTCGGACACTCTACTGCTCAACTATAGGAAAATTCCCACTAACCGAGGCCAGTAAGGCACCTGTACTCTCAACTCCTACATCTTAGTGATACAGATAAACTTATCAGTTTGAAATTTGGACAAAATTTATTATGAAGCAGTTTAAAGCAGAAGATGTAATGGCTGTGCTTCAATATTTAAGATGAAATATGGAAAGCAAACATGTCTCATTGTAAATCAATCCTAAAATAACAAGTTTCCGCAACATTGTCAGCTCGTATTGATTTTACTAATTGATGATAAATAAACAAGAACTAACTTCATGTAGTTAAGTATGGAATACCTGAGCGATATATCAAATGTTATAATGCAAAACAGTAATAAGTTGGCAACACCTGTTCCAAGACTTGTCAACTACCTGATAATGTCTATATATCTATCTACGACCTGATACCAATCAGTAGAGATTCAGATTTTATTTCCAACAGAAAAAAACTTTTCTATTCAGGTAAAGATTTGTATATAGGAACATATCTATAGGATTTTTCTCAGGAATTCTAGTATACTATTACTCCATATGTAATGGTGCCAATATAACACACATACAGATGTGTTAATGCTACCTAATACACCTATTAAGTGGTGAATACCTCTGTGTACACCATACCTAAAATTATACAAGCACTTCTGTTAAGTTTTCTAGTTTGTTTTTAGGATTATTTTATCTACACAGCTAAAACAATTTGAATGATTAAATAATTCTGAAATACTTCAAAGTATCACTAAAATGATATCACCTCTTTAGTTTTAATTAGTAACATTATCATTGTTTTGAAGCTTTTGAAATACTACAGTTTGAGTGTAAAATGTATACATGTATAGGAAATTCAGGGTTTAAATAATACACACATGTAACAGTTGTATACAATTGGGCCTGTACTAATCCTGTTGTACACAGTAGTGTGATATATTGCTACAACACCTGATAATCTAAAGAACCATTCACTTACTCATTACCTAGCACACACACATCACACAATTGTTCTCTCATAAACTTGAACTGAAATACTTTAAATAATCACTATTGTCAAAAAAACACAAGTGTTTATCTTGTAGCATATCTGGGTCATCCTTTAGACAACACAATGTCAAGTTTTGACATGCTTTGAATATTTAGGAAATATTTATTTTAACAACAAGCATCTACAGCAGGCTTTCAAATCTGTTACAAAAACACTGTTTTAAAGTCTAAATCAAGGTGTAGGGGGACTACTTATGTTGGACACAGTGTTTGCCAATGGGCTCTTCCCTTATCTGATTGTGATATAGGACAGTATATGCCTCGCTGTCTCTTACTCGGATCTTTAACACTACCTTATTATTTTCTTACAAACAAATCTACCTGTCATCGCGAAATTAAATCACGGTACACTTGAATGAACCAAACTAAAAATACAAATAATCCGGAATTACTAACATTTAATCAGACGAAGAACATCAATGTTCACATGTCTAATTAATGTTGAACATTTACATAGTTTATGAATATTCGGTTAGAAAAAACATTTATAAATAGATTTCAAATGAAAATTTACTGATATCTCGTTGGACAATACCTAACCAGTAGGAGGCTAGTGTCTCTGTTGGGGAGTATGTTTCATGTGATGACTGTGATGTCGGTACAAAGGGAAGGGGTGTAGGTGTTTCAGTGATTTACAACAAAAGCAAAAGCACACAGGTGTGACAAGTGGGCCACTGGCAGTGAGGGCGAAATACATACAAACATTTCAAAGGCCATCATTTTTTTTCACTTTTCCCTCAAACTTCAGTAGCCAAATAAACTGTTAAATGCATAACGCTAGTTCTCTTTTACATAAAACTGTGCTACTTACAAGTGAGAGGCATGACTGAGTCCGGTCGTTATGGAGTCCGTGAGACAGTAGAGCTAGCGTCCGACATTTTAGGCTTGTCACTCTCAGTCGACATTCCTCGTGGTTTGTTGACAGCTTGAATGAACTCGTGTGTGAACGAGCACCTTATCATGACGTCACAGTCATGTGACTTCGATGAAAAATCCAACATGGCGACCGATGTTAGTTGCAACATTAGTACACAGTAGAAAGGAATATGCATTTATTGTAAATAATACTCGGGTGTGAAGCTAATACTTGATTTGTTTTTAGATGCAGTGGTGCCCGTATTAATTTCACGTACTATATGTTTTTTCTCTCCGTTTCTTTTAAAGTCTGCCTGTTGAATGTTGAGTCATACGTTTGCTGAGGTTTGCCCGAGGACTTCTCCAGCATCTGAAGTGACCGACATCACGCCATCCTTGCTGGGTCATTTCTACGAAGACAGGCATAAACTCACATCACGATGTCTTCTGGGACAAATAAGGAAGAACTCTTTAATGTACAACTCTCAAGTGACAGTGACACAGGTTTGAGTCATAATGTATGGTCTCCCCTCCTGCTTCTATCGTCTTCCACATCAGAAACATTATATTTGATAATACAAACGCATAGATATGCAATTTCGAACATTTCCTTTCTTTGTAGGAATATTCTTAATTACATTAACTGGAATGGTCCCAGAAACGTATATGTATTTTTTTTTAAAAAGTGTCCAGGTCACATAGCATCATAGTTAATTCGTGCAAAATAAGTCTAATAAAGAGATCATATACCACGCATCATTCAGTACTTCAGCCCCAGGATCACTTCCCAAGCTGATCAAGCTTGTTTGATGATTGATGAAACATGTTTTCCCTGTCCTTGATTTGCTTTTTACTGTGCTATTCTATCAATAATACATGTAATTAGTTTGTTTGACCCCTACTAGAATACTTCTCAATCTAGGACCTCAAAACTCCACTGATTTTAGTTACCAACAGGGATTTTCAGCACCTATTAAATTTCGTTCAACATTGGTCAGGTCACAGTACCATGGATTTTACAAATATATATTCTTCAAAATGCACCATTGATTCTTCAAAATGTGTGCAATTTAATCCATATAGTAATAAACATTAAGGTAATCATTACCTAATTTCACGCTGGTTATATCAAAATTTAATATGAAAAAGGAAATTCAGTATGGATCAACATTTTCACGATTTTATAATG
The DNA here is from genome assembly GCF_031769215.1 of Ylistrum balloti. Lineage (NCBI taxonomy): Eukaryota > Metazoa > Mollusca > Bivalvia > Pectinida > Pectinidae > Ylistrum > Ylistrum balloti. The sequence continues at coordinate 1,892,618 of NW_026782224.1, read as the reverse complement.
TCTTCAGAAAATTGTTCAATTATCTGCAGGACCACTTTTCATATTATCTCAACCATCTTGATAATAATGTCAAATTACATAAAAAAAAATGCTGTTGTACTTAAATAAAAACAAAATATTAAGTTAACACATGTTTTTTCATCGCATGTAAATTGAAGTACCTGTTGATATGTGGATTTTATTTAGTTGTTCATTTATTAAAACAAAAGAAAACATTTTTCAATGCACATTTGTTTGATTTATTCCAGGAGATGTAAAAACTGTTGACAATCCATTTATTAACCCTGGAGAAATGAGAACAGACACTTACAGCAGTAAGTACAGTTAAATATAACTTAGAATAATACCTATTGCTGATTCTTAACATGATTACATCAAATAAAATCAGTTGAATATTTCATCACATATTAACGACAGAGAATTCAATTTGTATTAAGTATTTCCAATAATGTATATTTCAGAGTTATTGGTGAATGCTTGCTGTTATCTGTCATATTATCTCTCAAGATATGGTGTTTTCCATTTAAAAACAATGTCACATGATTAACAAGTTCGCGTTATATTAAGGCTTAATTCACCATATAAGTGTTTTGATACACTCGCGTATAATTTAGACTGATAAGAGGGGAGTGTTGGGGGGACTAGGGGGTGTTGGAGGGGGAAGGAGCCTAGGGGGAAGGGCTTGTTGGTATTTTTGTAAGAAAAGAAGATGATTGAGACTTATCCTGTTAATCAGATGAAACTTGTTTTACAGGCCTAGACCCGGATGTGAACCCAGATGAAGAGGAAGAGAAACATCGTCTCATTGCCCAGGTGATGGAGTTGCAGAATACTCTGGATGGTTAGTCTATGATACAAGTTTTATAACATGCTGGACAGTTGGGTCAGGGACTCAAGCCGTAGCATCTTATTGTAATAAGAAGGGAATGTCCTACCCAAGTCTGGTAGACCTGACCTCTTCCACCTGATTAAATGTAAATTACAACTAGAAAGTCACCAAGCTTCTACCCTCAGAATAGTTAGTGTCACTAAATCTGTAATGGGAAGGAGTACAGTATCAAATGCCCTCAGTTCCCATTGGGATTTGTACTAGTCACCTTTTCCTCACTAGCCAGACACTCTACCACTCAACTAAAGGAAAGTTAGTAAGATGATACTATAATTAGTAACCAGGACATCAATCTTATTGTAATTCATCAACATGGTATAGTCTTTCACTAAACCTTGTAAATTAGCAACATGTTATGTTGTAGCCAAATTTTGTTATTAGCAACATGATATAATGTTGCTAAATCTAGCCTTATTATTCTGCATCATTATATGGTGTTGCTAAATCTTGCCTTGTAATATTGCAACATGATATAATGTTGCTTAATCTAACCTTGTAATTCTGCAACATGGTATGATATAACTTCCCTCAGCAGACACATATCTCTGGTGTTGATAAGGGAAATAACTCTATATCTATATCCCAAATCAGTTTAAACTCCGATATATATACATAAAGAATTAATCATGTTCTTATTTTGTATTGATGGAATGTGTGATGTAAAACTATTATTATAGAAATATCAGTGGTATTAATATTTGTTGCCTATAATGGCCTGTTTTTTGGTATAACAAAGCCTTGGGGGGTGTGTTGTCTATTTACAGACCTATCATCACGTGTTGACACTGTGAAGGAGGAAAATCTGAAACTCAAGTCAGAGAACCAGGTGCTTGGTCAGTATATAGAAAACCTCATGGCTGCCAGTAGTGTGTTTCAGTCAACATCTCCCAAGAGCAAGAAAAAGTAAGTGTCACCAACATATACTGATGTCTTGTCTTATAATACTGAGGAATTCTAGATTTAGTGTCACCAATATATACTGATGTCTTGTCTTATAATACTGAGGAGTTCTAGATTTAGTGCCACCAATATATACTGATGTCTTGTCTTATAATACTGAGGAGTTCTAGATTCAGTGTCACCAACATATACTGATGTCTTGTCTTATAATACTGAGGAGTTCTAGATTCTTTTTTGCTTATATTTACAGTAATTGACAAGATTTCTAAGAGATAAAGTGAGTCTTCAAAATTTGAGTGAGTCCCACACGAAAATTATGAGTCCAAGACTCAAATATGGGAGTCCCAACAATCGCTGCATTTAACCATGTACACAGGCAAACCTTTTGGTTGGGGATAGGGATGGGAAGTTCTTCAATTTTACATTGGCATACTTGGGGTACGGGTTCACCTTGGTGAGATGGTTTGTTGCATATCAAAAGTAGGTCACTCAGACCTACATTTGACCTTTGACCTACATCATAGAAAATGTTTGTTTTGCATATAATTTCACAGTGGATGGGGGACTGTACTTCACCAAATTGTCTTGTTAAAATGGGAATATATATTGAGGAATCGAAACAAGGATATGCTGTTTATCTGTATCAATTACTATAGATCCTGTGTATAAAAGCTTTATCAACAAACCTATTTAGATCTGAAAAGACAGGCTTTATCGACAAACCAATTTAAATCTGAAAAGACGGGCTTTATCAACAAACCTATTTAGATCTGAAAAGACAGGCTTTATCAACAAACCTATTTAGATCTGAAAAGACAGGCTTTATCAACAAACCTATTTAGATCTGAAAAGACAGGCTTTATCGACAAACCAATTTAAATCTGAAAAGACGGGCTTTATCAACAAACCTATTTAGATCTGAAAAGACAGGCTTTATCAACAAACCTATTTAGATCTGAAAAGACAGACTTATCAACAAACCTATTTAGATCTGAAAAGACAGACTTATCAACAAACCTATTTAGATCTGAAAAGACCGGCTTTATCAACAAACTGTCTTACATTAAGATCTGAGAAGACAGGCTTTATCAACAAACAGTCTTGCATTAAGATCTGAGGAGACGGGCTTTATCAACAAACGGTCCTACATTAAGTTCTGAAAAGAACAGCTTTTTCAACAAACCTATTTAGATCTGAAAAGACAGGCTTTATCAACAAACCCATTTAGATCTGAAAAGACAGGCTTTATCAACAAACCTATTTAGATCTGAAAAGACAGACTTATCAACAAACCTATTTAGATCTGAAAAGACAGACTTATCAACAAACCTATTTAGATCTGAAAAGACAGACTTATCAACAAACCTATTTAGATCTGAAAAGACAGACTTATCAACAAACCCATTTAGATCTGAAAAGACAGGCTTTATCAACAAACCTATTTAGATCTGAAAAGACAGACTTATCAACAAACCTATTTAGATCTGAAAAGACTGGCTTATCAATAAACTGTCTTACATTAAGATCTAAAAAAACCAACTTTATCAACAAACGGTCTTACATTAAGATCTGAGGAGACAGGCTTTATCAACAAACGGTCTTACATTAAGATCTGAGGAGACAGGAATACTATTTTATGGTGCAGTTTTATGATTGCTTTTATTCAATTCTATAAGCCAACAATGAAATAACAATGTTAGTGATTTTATGTCATCTTAAAGTTGTCAGTGATTATTTTTTTTATTTCCATTTTAGGTCCTCTAAGAAAAAGTTTGAACAGTGAGGAAACACTGTCAATGAATTCATTTTGCGGCAAAGTGCAATAGTGACAATTTGTTGTTGTACCAAAGTGAACAGTATTTAGAAGCTTTTTTTGCCATGCTGTTCATTGTATCACACTTGGAGCTGTCACTGCTAAGCATGGGCCACCTGTATCACCACTAGTGTTGTGTTACTCCGTTTGGCTGAACATGTGTGTAGATTTTCTTGAAAAGATGATCTACTGCATAAGTTTTGTAGTCAGTATTGATTTTCTATTCTCTGTAAATGAGTAAGGTTCTACGCTGGAAGTTAATGTAAGTATGATTTATCTGTACGTTAGATCTGTACTCAATATGATTTTCTCTACCTGAAAGTTTCATATTTGATGATATGAGTATAATTTATCTACTTGGTACTACCACATCAGATCTATACTCTGTAAAACTAGGGAGATTTTCTTCATTGGATCAGTCGATCATGTCGTAGGTATACAAACTAATCAGCAATTTGTATAATGTTTGGTATATGATATCTTTTCTATAATTGGTAAGTAGGTATATTTCTTGTCAAGAGTAAGACAGTAACATTCCAAGTGATCAGTTTTCAAATTTCATAGACAAAATGAACCTTTGGTAAAACACCATTGTTGAATACATTGACTATCACATTCTGTACAGGTTTTAGTCATCTTACCTGGTATTTTGTCCATCTTGTCAATATAATTTAGTAATGCTTTTTTTGTTCACATTAACTTATGCACTGATCATTATTATATAATGTACACATTACATTTTTTATGTAACATTTATACTGATCTTGAGAAAAGAAATGCTAATTTTGAATATATATCTGTGAGATTATTCAGAACCAGAGGAAAATAATCTTGCATTTAAGTACTGCTGTATTTAGAATATAAAGAACATCACAGGGCACGAATTGAGCATCTTATTTTGGAAGTTGTAATTCCATTTTCAGACAAAATTGATATTGTTAATAAAAAAAAAAAAAGGTAATTGACAAATTGTGATTATGAACATCTGCATTATGTTTTTATAGACCTGATTTGTTTATTATCAGGTTTCATGATAGAGATATTATTTGCAGTGACCCTATTATTGCCATTTTACTTCAAAAGTGTTTGCAATCAATGTATCTGAAGCATGTTTGTCTTGTTCCATATTAAAATTCTCAAAATACACTCGATGTCTTTTATATTTTGTGTTATCTTTTGTTTGCCACCATAACGGTATGTTATTTCTTATTACTTACTGGGACTTCAGAAGTTATCAAAACATTTTTTAAAAAGGACAAGAAACATATTTGACCTTGTGATCTTGTGAGGGAATTTGAAGTAATTAAATTACCAATTTCAATGAAACATGAGAAGATATAGCAATAAATTTGATCTCTTGAACCTTAAAAGTGTAGGTGATTGAATGACTGATGACAGCTTTGTATCTAGCTATTGTTGATGATAACTCTGATTTGAAACTGGAGGCATTTACCTGGTAATGGTTTAAATCACACTTCTGATCTTCGTCAATACAGTATATTGATAAGCCTTCATACAAGCTATTTACTGGTCATATATTAGGATTTCACATTTCAATGACAATGTTGATTGTTTTTGAACAACTCTGCAATAATTCTAGTAATAAATTCTCTCATTTGGTCTTAATTATACCAAATTTAAGAATTCCTTGCGAGGACACTCTTTTGCTAATGGAACAAAGGGCCATAACTCCATGAATTACGGTGATCAATTTTCTTTGAGCTATCATGGTATTGAACCTTTCTATGAAGTTTGAAGTTGATCTTGTGAAAGCTACTTGCCTTATCAAGCGGTCACTGTTTAGGTAATTGAATAAGGGGCCATAACTGGATGAATTGCAGTCTGAAAATTACAGTGATCATACTTGTCCCTGCTATCATGGTAATGAACCTCCCTATGAAGTTTGATACTAACTATTGAAAAATATTCAAGTTACCGAACAGACATTGCGTGTGCTACTTGCCCACCCACTCGTGATAACACACAACCCATCTTTTGACAGATGTAGAAAAAGCTTTTTCTAATTCAAATAGAATGACAGACTAAGTGGATTCAACATCTCAATGTTTATGAATAAAAACAAAAACAAAAATGTTTAACATAAAATTTTCATCTTTTATTTTGCAGACACATTCATCACAATTGATCAATGTGAATCATATAAACCACATGAAATGTACATACCGAAATAAATAGTGCGCAGACGATTCCGTACTAGCGGAGACTAGTGTGAACCGCATCTAACACAGGTCAATCAGTGTGACCTCTGGGTTTATCCATGAGGAGTCTAGTGCCAATCCTACCTAATATAGGTCAATCCTACAACAGTGTGACGTAAGGGTTTGTCCATAAGAAGAGCAGAGTAGTGCCAATCGTACCTAATATAGGTTAATTGTACAACAGAGTGACCTCAGGGTTTAGCCATAAGGATAGGAGACAAGTGCTAATTGTACCTAACATTTAAATTGTGTACCGAAAGGTTGACAAATACTGTTTAATCCATAAAGAGGCTCCTTAACATTACTTCTATTGGAAGCATAGTACAATAATCCTATAGTCAACAGATACAAACAACCTTCCTTCAGTTAATATCAAAAGTCTCAATTGGACTGCCTTATCAACAAACAAGCCTGTGGACATCGTACTACTTGTATGATAAACAAAACCAAAATATCACCTTAACTAAAAAACAATTTTAAACCTTTTTTTTTTAAAGAAATAAAAAAATAGGACTAAACTGATTCTGATATGTTAAAGTTGGCTATAAAAAGACTAGCTTCAAGCAGGCATGGAATTACTCCCTTTGGATCTTGACTAGAAATATGAATGATATTTGATCTTGTCATTGGCTCAATCCAGTTTCTGGTCCAAATGTTCTATCCTCAATACAAATTTTCTCTCATTGCCTTTTTTTTTTTATCTGAAAAGAATCAACAATCACCCTTATTATTTCTATACTGTCAAATGAATACGGCATGTAAAGTATTAACTGAAATCTTACACCGAGACACGAGTTCTGACAAGTTTGGTAGATTGTGTTAGATATGTTTTATACAGGGAACAGCTTAGCTTGAACAGTAGTGAAAGAATGACGGAACAACATGAAGTTACAAGAAGACAGCATTAATCATTATAACATCTCCCGCAATGTCTATGAATGTATGTGATCAATGTCTGATCACAGGAATGACCATTAATACACAATATTACTGTCCTTGCTGTGAGACTTCAATGGTACTTAACATCAGTGGACATGATTATATAACATTCACATAATTGTCACTGAACAGCAGCAAATGAACACTGAAGTGCTGTTGACTGGGACACTGTGGAGGCATTCACTGATTAAATGATCCCTGTATTGTAATAACATCCGACCCCTCCTATAAGCTTTGATCAGTAAGGCTCTACGCTCTGTAGAGAATTTGTCAGCGTTCCATACCTCAGTAAGACTACTCCAATAGCCACATCAGGTAATTGAGAAGAACCTTGTATATTTACATATATTAGCACTTCCTATCATATCCAGCATCAATATTTAATCATGCAAAGCAGAGAGAGGACTGATGTGGCCCTCACTTTTCATGATCCCACAGTTGCTGCCAAAGCAGTCCTCATTATAACAAGAAATCTAACAAATCCTCCATCAATCCACATCCATGTCCACTTTTGGGGCCTCAGATGATTCAGCTGTCTGTTCAGGCTGGGCGTTCTCGGTGGGCGTTTCCTTTTCACTCTTCTTTTCCTTCTTGTCATCCTTGGGAGGTTCTTCTTTTGGCTTCGGCTTCGTCTTGTTCATGATTGGATTGCATGTGTTTTCCAATAACTGTAATGGAAATGTACAACTCTACAGATGTAAAGTGTCTTCTACCTTTAAATATCATTTAAAACCTGCTTGATATTCCATGGTTTACTATAACATTATGCTTCTCAAGAGGTCATAGGTTAACACAAAGATATCTCAAATAAGAGATGCTCAGTGTACCAGCGAAAGTTATGGAGGTCCATGCCTATCTGAAAGGCTGGTAAAAAGCTTTTTCAATAACTTTAGAAATTACTGTTGGTTAAATTCACTCACCTCTTTTTCCTGATATATCTGTGAGACTAGTACTACAGATTTTTTGTATGTTTTAAGGCCATTCTGTTGGTTTGTTCTACTCACCTGTTTTTCCTGACATATCTGTGAGACCAGCACTACAGATTTTTTGTATGTTTTAAGGCCATTCTGTTGGTTTGTTCTACTCACCTGTTTTTCCTGACATATCTGTGAGACCAGCACTACAGGTTTTTCGTATGTTTTAAGGGCATTCTGTTGGTTTGTTCTACTCACCTGTTTTTCCTGACATATCTGTGAGACCAGCACTATAGGTTTTTCGTATGTTTTAAGGGCATTCTGTTGGTTAAGTTTAGTGTTGTACCACTCCTCCTTCTCTTTTAAACATTTAGCCACTTTGTCTACATCCTTGGTTTCTATGTGACTGTATTTCTCGTCCTAAAAAAATCATTCATGTCATGCTGGTGAAAGGTTATTTTAAACACATACAGTATTTAATAAATTAATTATTTGATCGTCATCTCATACATATTTTCCTACAAATTAAACATCTTAATGATCCAAAACCCCTCCTTTACATTCACCTGTACAGAAAAACAAATTCAAGTCAGACAGTATATTTTTCATGAGTGAAAATGGGTCTGTTAAAAATGGTTATATTAAAATAGATGTATTCGTTAAGATCCACTGATATAAATCACAGCACTCTGATTGCTTGAATTTTGTCAAATGTTATCAGATGTGATCTCCACATAACAACACTGGTCAGAAACACAACCATTAAAAGTTCTTATTTTCTACAAAAGAATTTCTATTGAAAATATATTATACACGTCTTCAGAAATCTCCGTCCTACAAACAGTAAAATACCCATGACATAGACAAAATCACAGGATTGATTTTCATCTTGAAGGACAGGATGATAAAATTGTAAATTGGTAACATGTAGAACTGTCTATGGTAAAGGAAACACAAGGACAAAGGGGCCTGCAACACACATCTCGCTAATTTAGCTATTCAGCCATTTAATAAAGAAATTTCAAAGATGACAAATAATTTCTGAAATAATTTCCCTTCTGGGTCCCATCCGTGTGGTCAGATTCACTATTCATAAAAATTGCTTCAGGCCAAACCAGACAATATCATTGCATGGAAGAAGGACTTTCAAGAACTTCCATTTCCCAAGTTTGGGCCCACCCCTCCAGCCCATGGGGGCAGGGATACACTATTTATTCAGAATATTCATACTGTCCCCTTTACCCAAGAATACTTGAGCAGTATCCATTTATTCTTATATGAGGAGTAATATTTTAAAGAATTTGCACAATTTCCCCTTTTGGGCCCAGTCCCTACAGGCCCTGGGAATAGAGAACCAATCCTTATACAAAGCTTTGTTCCCCTTCAACCAAGAATACTTCTTACCAAATTCAGGCAACATCCAATTCCAGAGAAGTAGGATTTCTGTATTATTCTTACAGGAGGAGTAGGATTTTTAAGTATATGTTCTATAACCTGTATAAGGCCCCGCCCCTTCTGCCCCTGGTGGCCGAGACCCGCCATTATTTTTTAAACCTAGGGATGCTGCTTGCCATATTCGGTCAAAATCCTGTGAGTCATTCATGACTAGTAGTGATTTGTATAAATAGTTGATGGATGGACACAGTATGCCAAAAACTCATTGTTGTATATAAGTCGATTTTTACCTTTTGGGCACAAAGGTCCAGAAACTTTCGTACTAACATGACTGCCTTTCCAAACTCCTCAAATGCCTGTGGCCGTTCTTGGAATTCACTAAATCTTTCCTGGATTGGATTTCCCATTTTCTGAAAAAAAAAAGAAAAATCATAATAGTTTTAATAAACTACATTTAAAATAAATAATCACATGATTCAAATCATATCCTTGTGAGTTATTTCATTTAACATAACTAATCTTTACACAAACAATTCATTGTTGGTAATACTTTGAGAGTCTCACCTTGAGTTCTGCAAGTTTGTCGATGTACACCTGTTTTAACTGATCCTCTCCTTCATCATAGAGCCAGTCCTCGGTTTCACTAAGACTCTTGCTGAATGCAGCACGCTCCTTATAAAAGTTTTCAAATGAAACAATTTACACATCATCAATCCATCTGTGATATTTTTAGATAAGTATATACTGGTGAAAAATATTGATATATCATGCCATAATAATGAAATTGAACTGAAACGACACAAGCTGGTATCCCTCCCCTCTAAATAATAATGACACTGAACTGAAACAACAGACAGGTGTCCCTCCCCTCTACATAATAATGACACTGAACTGAAACACAGACAGGTGTCCCTCCCCTCTACATAATAATGACACTGAACTGAAACAACACAGACAGGTGTCCTTCCCCTCTACATAATAATGACACTGAACTGAAACAACACAGACAGGTGTCCTTCCCCTCTACATAATAATGACACTGAACTGAAACACAGACAGGTGTCCCTCCCCTCTACATAATAATGACACTGAACTGAAACAACAGACAGGTGTCCCTCCCCTCTACATAATAATGACACTGAACTGAAACACAGACAGGTGTCCTTCCCCTCTACATAATAATGACACTGAACTGAAACAACAGACAGGTGTCCCTCCCCTCTACATAATAATGACACTGAACTGAAACACAGACAGGTGTCCCTCCCCTCTACATAATAATGACACTGAACTGAAACACAGACAGGTGTCCCTCCCCTCTACATAATAATGACACTGAACTGAAACACAGACAGGTGTCCCTCCCCTCTACATAATAATGACACTGAACAGAAACAACAGACAGGTGTCCCTCCCCTCTACATAATAATGACATAATAATGACACTGAACTGAAACACAGACAGGTGTCCCTCCCCTCTACATAATAATGACACATAATAATGACACTGAACTGAAACACAGACAGGTGTCCCTCCCCTCTACATAATAATGACACTGAACTGAAACACAGACAGGTGTCCCTCCCCTCTACATAATAATGACACTGAACTGAAACACAGACAGGTGTCCCTCCCCTCTACATAATAATGACACTGAACTGAAACACAGACAGGTGTCCCTCCCCTCTACATAATAATGACACTGAACTGAAACACAGACAGGTGTCCCTCCCCTCTACATAATAATGACACTGAACTGAAACACAGACAGGTGTCCCTCCCCTCTACATAATAATGACACTGAACTGAAACACAGACAGGTGTCCCTCCCCTCTACATAATAATGACACTGAACTGAAACAACACAGACAGGTGTCCCTCCCCTCTACATAATAATGACACTGAACTGAAACACAGACAGGTGTCCCTCCCCTCTACATAATAATGACACTGAACTGAAACACAGACAGGTGTCCCTCCCCTCTACATAAAACACAGACAGGTAATGACACTGAACTGAAACACAGACTACCCCTCTACATAATAATGAACTGAACTGAAACACAGACAGGTGTCCCTCCCCTCTACATAATAATGACACTGAACTGAAACACAGACAGGTGTCCCTCCCCTCTACATAATAATGACACTGAACTGAAACACAGACAGGTGTCCCTCCCCTCTACATAATAATGACACTGAACTGAAACACAGACAGGTGTCCCTCCCCTCTACATAATAATGACACTGAACTGAAACACAGACAGGTGTCCCTCCCCTCTACATAATAATGACACTGAACTGAAACACAGACAGGTGTCCCTCCCCTCTACATAATAATGACACTGAACTGAAACACAGACAGGTGTCCCTCCCCTCTACATAATAATGACACTGAACTGAAACACAGACAGGTGTCCCTCCCCTCTACATAATAATGACACTGAACTGAAACACAGACAGGTGTCCCTCCCCTCTACATAATAATGACACTGAACTGAAACTGAAACAACACAGACAGGTGTCCCTCCCCTCTACATAATAATGACACTGAACTGAAACACAGACAGGTGTCCCTCCCCTCTACATAATAATGACACTGAACTGAAACACAGACAGGTGTCCCTCCCCTCTACATAATAATGACACTGAACTGAAACACAGACAGGTGTCCCTCCCCTCTACATAATAATGACACTGAACTGAAACACAGACAGGTGTCCCTCCCCTCTACATAATAATGACACTGAACTGAAACACAGACAGGTGTCCCTCCCCTCTACATAATAATGACACTGAACTGAAACACAGACAGGTGTCCCTCCCCTCTACATAAAAATGATATTGAACTGAAACAACACAGACAGGTGTCCTTCCCTTATACATAATAATGACACTGAACTGAAACACAGACAGGTGTCCCTCCCCTCTACATAATAATGACACTGAACTGAAACACAGACAGGTGTCCCTCCCCTCTACATAATAATGACACTGAACTGAAACACAGACAGGTGTCCCTCCCCTCTACATAATAATGACACTGAACTGAAACAACAGACAGGTGTCCCTCCCCTCTACATAATAATGACACTGAACTGAAACACAGACAGGTGTCCCTCCCCTCTACATAATAATGACACTGAACTGAAACAACAGACAGGTGTCCCTCCCCTCTACATAATAATGACACTGAACTGAAACACAGACAGGTGTCCCTCCCCTCTACATAATAATGACACTGAACTGGAACAACACAGACACGAGTCCCTCCCCTCTACATAAAAATGATATTGAACTGAAACAACACAGACAGGTGTCCTTCCCTTATACATAATAATGACACTGAACTCAAACAACACAAACAGGTGTCTATGCCCTCTACATAATGATATTGAACAGAAACAACAAAGACAGGTGTCCTTCCCCTCTACATAATAATGACACTGGACTGAAACAACACAGACAGGTGTCCCTCCCTTCTACGTAATAATGACATTGAACTGAAAAAAAACACAGACAGGTGTCCCTCCCCTCTACATAATAATGACATTGAACTGAAAAAAAACACAGACAGGTGTCCCTCCCCTCTACATAATAATGACACTGAACTGAAACACAAACAGGTGCCCCTCCCCTCTACATAATAATGACACTGAACTGAAACAACAAAGACAGGTGCCCCTCCCCTCTACATAATAATGACACTGAACTGAAACAACACAGACAGGTGTCCCTCCCCTCTACATAATAATGACACTCAACTAGCACACTAGAGACGTGTCCTTCCCATTACTGTCACTGCTTACCTCCTCCTTAGCGAACTCTTCAAGCTGAGAATAAAGTTTGTCACGAAGATCATACACATATTCCTCAACTGCATTCTTTGCATGTGATCGTTCCATTTCCAACTTATCCTGCATAATCATCTGGTTCTATGCAAATCAAGAAAACAAGAATAAAAAAACCCATTCTGTACCAAGATTACTGATTGAGACAAGTATTAAATGATATTTCTAAATAGAAATATGCAGGAATATTGCAAAGTATCTAAATCTTTATCTTTCCACTTTCTGACAGAAAACTAAAGAGAAAAAGAAAAGGTACCTCTCTCTCAACCAGAAGGTGTAACTGTTCTTTAGACATCTGAGGAACCTTCGACTCAATCGGTAAATCTACCACTTTAACGGTTTTCTTCTTCTTCTTCTTTTCTTCCTTTTCTGCTGTTTTCTCTTCCTGCAATTATTTTGAGAGATTCAAATGAAAATCTGTTTTTACATTAATTAGCATCATACAAATAAAGTGGTTTAACAGCATTAATCATAAATCAATAATTCACATCAATTTTTTCAAATTTTATTAAAAATAGTGAAACAGATTAAATGTGATGTACAAAAAGGACAACATATCTATAGATAGCACTTTCTACCTTCTTTTCTGTTGACTGTTCACTATTCTGTTGATCTTGGTCTGTTTGCATTGGTGTCTGTAACAGATATAAACAACAATCTTAGGAATACAAAGTTTGACACAACCATGAATTAAATACTAAAACAACACTTATTTTTATCATTTCCTAAAATAATCTTATTTCTACCGATTTCATGACACATCTGAAAATTCTTCTACTTCAGCATCAATAAAAAAACTACCAATCTTTCATTTTCCAACAGTTTTCTAAGAATACACATCACACACTAGTCTGTTGAAACGAAGTTGACAACTTCATTTTTTATTTGAAGCAAAATTTCCCAGAAACTGTATATAAAACACAACAACCCACATACCTCTTCTGATGTTTGTGAATCTGAATTGCTCGGTGGTTGGGGATCTCCTTGTCCATTATCCTCAGACTTCTTTTCCGTTGAGTCTGTTTCCATGGCCTCCAGGCCGTTTTGATCACCCTGGGCATCATCCTCCAATTTCTCAGTCATTGAGGCTGAAGATACTGTGAAGACTCCATGGTTATTGATCCTGACCTTAACTTTGACCTTTGAACATGACCCATCTTTTTGAGGTGCTACATTTTTTACATTGAAACTGCCTGGAATTAACAATAATAGAATGAATATTTGATCACATACAGGCATTTGGGATAGAGAACTTTCATCTGAAATGTACAACATATCAAAGACATCAATCTTCATATAATAAGTTAAGAGTGTATCAACAAACCTACCAATATGTGGGTCAGGAATTGGTACATCTTTAGCATGTGTGTAGAAGGATTCTAGCTGGAATGGTTCCTTACGATAAAATGTCATCATCTTGGCAAATGGAATCTGGTGAAATTTGGGGAACACTTCCAGTGTACTGAAAAAAGAGTACAAATAGACTTCAGTATCAAAATGTCTAGGAGTCCTTTTCTTCTCTAAAATACCATACTACCAGCAATCAGGGGACTGGATAGATTTCACAAAGAAAACAAGCGAAGAAAGTTTACACAAGGTGACACCACATGAATCTAATCTGTAATTGTTTGGAACTCTTCACCGATTTACAAGTTAAAAGTGGCAAAGTTTTAACCTTCCACATTTTCTAGACTAATGATTCTCTTACGTAAATGACATGACCCCGTCCCCTCTAAATGTCGAGTGACCCTATAATGTACTGTATATTTTACTTACTTATCATCCTCCATATTACCCTCCCAGCTCAGTGTGATCGGATAGGGCTGTGCTTCAACAATGGAGAAATCTCGAACACGGAACGTTGGTGAAAGAATTGCACACTGAAATCAGTAATACACAATACATTAATACTAATAACCCAGGGGCAATCTCCATTGAATCTAATTTGAATTTATATTAAAAAGTGTTATTCACTTGCTTTTTGTAAAATTTTCTCCTAACTGACTAATCAAACCAAATAATTGTCATGTATACATCACTGGATTTACACAGGTGGTACGACAAATCACTTTCATTTCCCGAATATTCAATTCCGCAAACATTTCTATTTAGATGTATTTATGAATACATGATTTGGCAAACTCTTATCAAGAAATGACTTGAAATTTGCCAATAAGCTATTGGAGACCATGACTCTCCAAAAATCTGATATCAGTAACCAAATCAACATGAACACAATCCAGAGTTATTTTCTAACAAATAATTGCATGTTAATGCAAAAATAAATTCCATTCTAAATTTAAGTGATTCACAGTATATACTATAATAAGAGGTATCGATTAGAATTGTAAGTTACTGAAAAGTGGTCTACAAATATGTTAGATTTAAGAGACTGCTCCATTGTTAGACTGTTACTCAGGAACCATGATCTACCTGAAGGGCACACCCTCTAGCCACTGCTTCATCAGCATTTAGTGTTGTACTTGGCTCCTTAGCAAACACTTGTTGAACCATACCCTTTATGGCAGGTATTCTGGAGCTGCCCCCAACAATCTCCACGGAGTAGATATCATTCTGAGATAGTTCTGAAAATGAAATTAGATATTTTAGAAATTCTTATATAGTATCATCAGGTTCACGAGAAATGAAAAAAAATATATATGAAATATAGTAATTACAATTTTGATTAACATTATCTGCTGTCACTAACAGGAAACAGTAGCTCTTCTCTTGATACCTTGTTAAATATCTTCATTCTTTGAAAAGTGTTATGACTTAGAGTAAAAAAGTTCTGCTAAACCAATATCCATACTTACTTGTGTTTTGTAAAAGGGCTTTAAATAGTACCTCTGCTTTAACCATCAAATGTTTTGTCAGCTCCTCAAACTTTTCCCTGTAATCAATACAAACGAGTATCACTTAGCAAGGTTAGTGAACTTTCATTCCATCCCTACCAAAAGTAAAGTTACAAAGTAGGATGTATGCTTACCTTGACAATGATACAGGATATAGTAACATACATGTAGAATTAAAGATACTGGACCACATTATGTTAATGACAAGTTGCGAGACGGCTATGTATTTCTTTGACTGTAAATTATAATTCTAAAGCAGAAGAACCAGCAAAACCACTACTTATACAATTGTCTCCCTTCTTTCAAATCAATCTGTTTAAAAAACATGAAGAAATCCTTTCAATATAAAATTAGAAATAAATTAACATAATCTATGATCCCAAAAGTCAATTCAGTTTTGATTTTCTAAATAATAACACTTCTTATTTGACTCAAAAATCAATCTTGACCTCACACTTCAGGTTATGGATACCTTTAAATAACAAAAGGATTGAGTTATACGCTACCTATCCATCCTGCCACTGACATCTTTGTCATCCATAAAGCACTCAATATTGATGGGGATAGGTGTTGAGTTGGCGCTCATCAATTTCTTCAGCTTCTCACACTCCTGTGTCAGTCTGACAAGGGCTTTGGGACGTGTCATTGCATCAACTTTAAACCGTGTCTTGAAATCATCCACAAAGTAGCGCACTAGTTCATTGTCAAAATCTCTACCTCCTAGTTTACGATCACTTTCCACTCCCAAGACCTGTAATAAGGATAAAATATAAAAGATATGTTGAATAACAATAATCTCAAGTTCTGTTTACTAGTATCAATAGTATGTTTGCCTACTATATCCCTTGCCGTTGCCTACCAACATCCCACCTTATTGTCACTCACAAATAGCCTACAATGTTACTGGTCTATTTACCTTCCGATAGCTCTCCTTTTTAACTGTCATTTTACTTACCAATAGCCCACCCTGTTGCCTGTTGGTTTACTTACCTTTAGTTTACCCTTGTTGAAGGCCACAGCTGCCACCTGTGTAGAACAATACCCCATGTCTACAAACACAACAGTGCGGGCCTTCTCTGTTTCTGCTGGTAAGTCCTGTTTGTATATACCATATGCCAATGATGCTGCAAAACAAGATTTACTTTTCTAGAATAATCCACAAAAATCAATCTCACAGTCTAAAACACAAATATGTAATGTTATGTGTTGCTGTAGGGAAGCGAGTGGCAGATATGGCACAAATAACCAATCTATCAAAGTCTTCCACATTTATCTAGCACTCAACTGAATGTTGACATCTATGGACAGAAGTAACAGCAGGATGAGTGCAGTCCCTTGGTCTGCATAGCAAACACCAGTTTATAAAGTAGTGTTGCATGTATAAACCCAATCTAAGAATAAGAATTTTAATACATCTAACAGTTTTCATTACAAATCATATTTTGTTACTTATGAAATGTTTAATGTTAAATCACTTAATATAAATGTACACGTAATGAAAATTTTGTCCCAACATCAGCATATAAGTAACATGTATATAAATAATGCTGGCATCACTGTACCATCCGGATGACAATTTCGGCTCAATGTCTGTATCATCATAACATGATGTAAATATAACTACTGAATGACCTAAAACACAAATCTCACCTGCTGTGGTGTCACTCATGACCTTCAGACAATTCAGACCAGCCACTTGACATGCATCCAACATTGCCCGACGCTCAATATCTGTGAAAAATGCTGGAACCTGAAATAAGATTATATTTTACCAACTTGAGTATTTAATTTCTAAAGGTGTCAGATATTTATAGATCAATATAGACCACATTTGTACATTTTTCTCTATCTTCATTTAAATTCAGTAATCTTCCACCCCTATATATTTGACTATCTTGTATACCAACAAATTAGTAACTAAAAGGAGAATATTTCCTCAAACATTATTGAAATCTAAACAAATTAGAAAACATACAAGTATGTGCATTTTTCCTGGTCACTGTGAATTTCCAGTTTCCATCATGTTCTTATATTTAACTTTCCTTTGATCTTTCATTAAATCCACAATTTTTTACATACCGATACCACAACATCAACAACTTTCGTTTTCAGGGCTGCCTCAGAGGTCTCTCTCAACTTGGTCAGTAACATGGCAGTCAACTGTGTTGGTGTGAAGGACTGTTTCTCTCCCATATAATTCACCTGTATAATATCAACACAACATCTGTAAAAAGTCTTCTGCTTTTTTAATGCTTGAAAAATCATAAATAAATAAAAAATAAATTCAATGAAATAATATCTTATAAAATAATGTCGGTTTTTGCATTGCACTGGAAGCAAACAATGGATGCTGAATGACTTTAGTGATGAAGTAATGAAATGCACTTAAGATTTGAAAAACACAACTTAATCATACAGATCTCCTGGTAAAGCTGTCTGTCATAGGAACATCATTAGTGGCATTGCAGCTTGCAATAATCACAGTTAACTTAATGCTTGAATTCTTGATTCAAATAAAGAGTTTCAACATAGGAATTAAAAAGATCTGTAAGTATTTGGATCTAAACTCAAGAAAAGTACTCTCCTCTTGCCATCAGATTTTAAGACATCTGTTACACAGAGTAAATGAATGAACCGTTGCTACACATAACAGGAATACAAACAGCACAGCAGTATGTTACTGTAAAGGCAAACAGAAAAAAGAAGAGTACGCAACTATAACTTCATTTTCCTCACCTGTACTAAAATTTCTCCCCCTGGCCCCTCCACGACCTCGTATGGTTTGAAGTAAGATTTTAACTCCTCCTGTACCAAAGGGTCGTTAAATTTCCGTCCTATCAAGCGCTTAAAGCAAGATACTGTGTTCTTTAAGTTGGTTGTGTTCTGATTTTTGGCGGACACCCCCATGCAGCGATTCTTCTCGTTCATTGACACATAGGCTCTGGAACATTAAAATGAAACATATTGAAAAGGTCGGGTTTTGAAGATGTTCCAAACAATACATCTATCTGTTCATATAACTGGCATCACTTGAGATAACTGTTTCACATATATATTGAAAAAAGCATAGGAAAAAATCTTCAAATGATGGCAGTAAACGTACAAGTTCATATCCTTAGTTGTAACAAAAAATAAATATCTTTAAGTCATGGATAGAGTGTCTTGGTATTAATCTAATGAATACCACTATCAGACATAATAATATACCAGCTAAAGATGCTAAAAATCTTGTCATCCACGATCATATGATCCTCAAGATAGATCTTTTCTCTATGTTAAAACTGTTGTACTGTCCGATATGTCATGAAGTAATCATATAGTTACATGTTTGAATGCAAAATTACAAACAGCCTGGTTATAGTTTTTCCTTCTGAGAAATACCATAATTTTGAAGAAATGTTCAAAACACTACATGTTTACATACTGATTGTGCACATAAAGCTTTTAAGAAGAAATCATGTTGAGTGTTGGACCATGCTTGATGGCACATACAAAAGAGCAGGTAAACCCATATTAATCATGTTCATTGAACTTGTCTGAATTTTTTTATGAGTCCAGTTAAAGCGATGTAACTTACAATATGCACAAGAGTGAACAAAAGTAAATTTGTTCCTTCTGTGGGATCAAACAATATATCACAAAGAAGTACTGTAACATATTTATTCTAGTATCAGAACATGTCAAACAAACCAATAATTGTCTAATCAAAATACTGATGAAGACAGCACTATCAAAATTTTATAGTGTGTCATACTCAATAAAGTTTCAAAGATGATGTGTTTGAAAAAAGTAAAAACAGATTCAAATTCAGACATGTTGATAAAAAATTCTGGTCATCGAATTAGATATTATTTCAATCATTTTTATTCCAAATAGTTTTGAAAGATCCTTCGAGATTAAGGAAGAAGAATGTCACTTTCCATCGTATTTTTAGCCATTTTTTAAGGAATTTGATTCCAAATTTCAATTCTACCTTCTAGTTTTATTATATATATTGGGATCTTTTTTCCCCATTATTACACATTATTGTTACACTATGGATCAAATCCAGAACCTCTAGCTTACCAGCTTTCACTCTGCTAAACATTTAAGTTCTCACTAGCAGGGCAGTATAATGCGGCTTGTGTTGTTAGGGTACAACTTGGCCAACAATTCTAGAAAATACTTTTCCTGTGATAGAACAAGTTATTACAAAGCTCTTTGTGTAATTTCAGTTCAGTAAGGGCCATTTCCCCTGTAAATATAGATGTTCCGTTTTCCCACAGATCACTGTCGAGTTCGTACTTCGGATTTCCTGCTACACTGTTTGCACTCTAATTTTATCAAATCAAGAGAAATTTGTTTTCATTTCCTTGTTAAGTTAAGTATGGTCCCCCATAAAGAACAGAATATACCGGTACTGGAGGTGACCATGTTGTTTTGAACATTTCTATGATTTTGTCCTTTGTAACGACATATTGATGAATGGATAGATTTTATGTCATGTTCGTACTTACGGGGTACATCGGTCGCTATATTCGTTTGCGATGGTTTCGATGCCTCCTGCCCGCGCCACTCCAACAAAACAGGTGAGGCATCCCAGATCGAAGCCCACAACAGACATTTTTAGTCAATCAATCACCAAAACAATTTCTGTGAGTTGAATAATAAAAAAATCAGAATTGACGGGATTCTGTCGCTTGCTGTAGATCTAGTTTTCGTAATATATCACTCTCAGATATGAGCCTAGCCTTCCTCGCCAATATATTATGTCGGCGAATCTTCTGGAACACACGTGAACAAACGCCTTCGATGGGGTCTTTCCCAGAATGAGTAGTGCCGCAGAAAATTCTGGAATATATTAAAAATTACAATTATATCAATTATTACTGAAACTATGTCAACGTATTTAAATTTGGAAACAATACTCAAATATAAATATCTTATTTTTTATTGCTATTATATGTATTTATTTTTTCAGTGCAGGACTATAAAACCGGTTCAAGTTGAGGCGCGTCTTTAAGATTTTCAAAACATGGCAGATCGTTCAGAAAAGCATGAAACTGAAAAGGATTTTATTGACAATCTAATGTAAAATGAGTGACATTAGTGTGATATATATGGAGGATTATATATATTCAGTTAAATAGTAATATGGCTGATCTGTTCACTATGGGAGAATCGATCGACGTAAGTAAAACATTGATAATGTTGCGTGTTTTATCAAGCATGTCTGTTCTTGATCACCTCAGCGAAATATGTTTTCATAAAATACGTTTTAACCATTCCCATGATATTTGAAATAGGAACAGTTTTGTGCTGTTGGTGTTTGGTATCACGCCATTTTTGTATACGGTTTATGTTATCACATTTACTTCAGAAACCCAAGTCCCTACCGATCACCTCGTTTCAGCCCTGTCATCGTTGGTGACTATGGGCCATAAAACATAAGCTATGTATTACTGCAGCGCAACCAATAGTACAAATGTTATTTTTCTTTTTGGAAAAACAAATTTGCCATCGATGAGTAACCAGCTAATTCTGTGTCTGGAACGTGCACTTTGAAAACAAAACTCTCGCCCACTATAGCGTCAGAGGTAGGACACTTGCCAGTTTGACATCATAGGAATGATATTTGAGGGTCCTCAAAAATTTGAAAAAAATGATATTTTCACTATTTGTGCCACTTAAAAGTCAACTTAAACGCCAAAACATGTTTGACTAATTATAACCTTTAACTAAAATTAAGTTCACATTTCACATCAAGATTCGTTGTGAAATGTCACTGTATCTTCACTCAAGTTTTTCAAGCGGTCAGTCCATTTCTGTAAGACAAATATCATTCAATCTAAATATTAATCCCTCATATAGAACTCACAAGAGTTAACCAATCAGCTAGCTCCTTAAAAATCTATGATTAGAAATGACACACTAATGTCTTACAGAGACTGGCCCTTGAACAGGCAAGTGGTTTACCAATTTGTATGATGTATGGTGGACAGGATTTAACCTCCGCTACAAATACAGGTGCCTGTGTCCATTCTTATGAAGAGTGATCTGGAGCTCACAGCTAGTGAGATGCAAGTGCACAGTGTGACTTGTTCACATGAAATAGTAAATGGCCAGTCAGCTGATAGAGTATAGAAGTTAAGAGTACATGTTGTCTTACTAAACTTGGTTAGTGGGAATTTAACTTCATTTGAGTGGTAGAGTATCTGGCTGGAGATCAAATGATCACTAGTATGAATCCGAGCCAGATAACTTAATAACTTCTTCCTATTGCAAATTTGGTGCCGTTGATCACTCAAAGGATAGAAGCTATAGAAGACTGAGATGTTACCTTCAAGATATCCCCAGCAGAGACTGGCAAAAATAGATGGACATGTGATTAAAATTTTTAAATGGCAACTTGTCTGTAAGATGAGCAGATTTTTCTTCGTGTGATTCCATGTACTAATGAAATAAAAGTCTTCATAACCATTGACAATTACGCATTCTTTTTAGGAAACATTGTGCAATAATTTGATGATGATAAATACTTCACTAGTAGAGTCTCAATGTTTCAATGCCAAGTATAAGATTACTTGAATGAAAATTGCCAACACCTAATAATGTCATTATTTTCATGCGGGCAACGCTTCATATCACTTCATTTTGATGACTATCACAAAAACACAGGTAAATCACATGCAAGTGAGGAGAGGAACTATGTATTCATTCCTGAAGGGTCATATATCACAGCTGGACATGTTATTTAAACATTGTCACTGCCCTACTGGCTCAATTTACGACTCCCTAATGATTTGATTGCCCCACTTTCCTGTATGGTCTAGCTTGGTCAAAGGAAGCCTGGTGCATTTTTTTTTTCATTGGCTAGCACATTCCAAGAGTTAAATTGTGTTTTAAACCCTTTGTCACTTGGAACTTGTCCTGAATACAACCAATGTTTGAATGAGCGTCATGTCGCTAAGTTCTGTGACATGTTTGACATGCTGCAGAAACTTTGAAAATGAGTCTTACATTACATACAGGGATCAATTTCAAAACTGTTTTGCAAAAGACATTTCAGAAAATGATCAACCACAAATCATAATTTATGTTAAATTGTGATAAAACACGGCATGACAATGTTGTCATTACAAATGTCACCATCTTTAAATGTACGAGAACATACGATACAAAGCTTAAGATGCTAAAATAACTGATTAGAACTTTAGGATTGGCGAAATGAAGTCTGGATTAGGCCTGATTAAATATAAAAAAGTATCACATGTACCCCAAAAAAGCTTCACAGGGCTGCTTATGTCTTTGATGCTAATCATTTTTGTCAAGACGATTCCTTCATGGTAAACAACATGTTGTATGGAATGAAGATTGAAAATCCAATTGGTCAGAATTTTCAATGTTTTAATCTATCTTCAAATCATTCAGTTTTTTTTTATTATTGCAAGCACTGGTAAGGTGCCAGTAAAATTGTTTGAAACCCTGTTTTCCCTATGCTGCATGGCATCTGATTGGCCATTAAAGATAGCCAATAATTTACCAGCCAATGAAACAAGGCATTTCAAAGGTAAACATTTCACACTCTGTTGGCTATTTTTGTTGGCAATGCTCAAGTTGCGATCTTCAGAACATATTTTATCATAGTTGCAAAGATATATACTGTGTATATATCAACTTTGCGATGATGCACCATAATGAAGCCTTTATAATAATGGATGAATAAATTACCATAAAAAACCATGTAATGTGCGCAGGTTTATTTCTCTCTTTTTTGGAGAAAATTAATGTCCAAAGTTGGGGGTGTGCACATTACATAGCTATAGGATTTTCAAGAGTTTTTTTTTGTATGGAAAAACCGAAGATTCTGTGGGGCTGCCATCATTGTTTGTCAGGATTATTTGGTACTTAAAACTGGCACAAAAATGATTAGACAATTTATTTATGAATTGAAATAATAAAAAAGATAATTACTGTATATATTAATGCAACCTACAGCAGTGAGTATCATTCAAAACCTGAACGAAGTGTTTGAAAAATGTGATAAAAGCTAGACAGACAGAAAACTAAGAATCAGCAAAGACAGTGGCCTGTTTGGGACATTGAAAAATTTGTCAATTGTAATCTGATTATCTTTTAAAACACTTTCATGTTCAGCTGTTCAGAAATTGATAGGGTTCATTTTATTTCCCGATGCATCATATATTGCGACGAAGTAGAAGCGATGAGCACATGTCTCTTTTCGTGTGTAATATGCAGCGTGCGGATTGAGACTAATAATCGGACTATGAATTTAATTCATTATTTATCAATATGTTCCTTACTGATGTTTACAAAGCATATATTGTCTAATGATTAAGGAATAGTCTTTGGGTAATTATCATACCAAAGTGTGTAATGAAACACTGTTCTTCTTTTGACAACACACATTCCATGTGATCCATTCAGTGTTTTGTATACCAATTACTTACATATACAGAGGTGGGGCCTCAATTTATGTCAGCTGGCGTATGCCCTGTGACGATGAGACACAAAAGAAAGGTTGACTCGCAGAGATCATATTTACCGCATCATGAATAGGTAGATAATGACTTGTGCCTCTGGTTTTAACACTGAACACTGTTGGTTAGGGCTAGTGTGAAGATAAGTGCTTGTGTACGTAAGATAAATAAGGGATAATTGGATAGATAAGTGAAAGACAAGTTAAGGAAAATTACTGTTCTTATGGGAAGAACAAATCAAATTAGAAATTTCTGGTCTTTAATCAATTTCTGTTAGATACAAGTCAGTGTAGTGCATCAGGAAATAAAATTCAATATATAGACATCCGGAAAAAAATGTTACCATTAATATCACATTCCATTGAATTAATCAAAGCCTGAAACATGACAAGTGAATGCTCTATGCATGGTTATGAAAAGTTTTGATATTAATTTCCATACTAGTGAGTTCCTTGTCCTTATTATGGGTTGAAGATTTTATAAAAAAATGAAGAACATCCTGGGTACTCCAGAGGTTACAATCACTTTCGCTCCTTGCACCCCTGTTATGTCAAAATTGAAGGCACAAGCAAAGTAATTTTATTGGTTCCAAGAGAAAAAGCTGACTAATGACAGACCAATACACTCCTAAATTTGAAGATTACAAAGGAGTGACATTTAACTTCAAAGCCATTGAAATATACTACAACTTTGAGATACATTTGATGTACATCAGAGGATCAAATTAGCCTTTTTTTCGTCTTGTCCACAAGGTGTCGAACATGGAATCTTAAGTTTTGCCATGACATATGCAAGGTGCAGAAAGGATCAAAACCTAGGGAGTATTGAGGATAAGAGAAGTGTAGAGTACGTGTCATCTTACTGTCATTGGTTAAAGGAAATTTAGTCAAGCTCAAGAGTGTCTGGGGACACAAGGGCTTCAGTGAGGACATAGTGTTTTCATTACTTCTTATATATATAAATTTATTTATTTTACAACAATTGCGAAACAAGTTATATCAACTTATACTAATCACTCTTGTTGGCCGGGATGCAAGCGCGCGAGGGGTCTTATTGTGGGAGGAAACCGGAGTACCCGGGGAAAACCCACGTGGTCGGGCAGGTGACCCCTTACCTTTTCACGTCCGTTCCGGGAATCGAACCCCGGTCGGCTAGGTGAAAGGCGAGTGCGTTACCACTGCGCCACCCAACCACCCTACTTCTTCCTACATCATCCTCGTCTTAAACCTCTGATATTGTTGGAGGTAGGTTCTTTGGATGTTGTTGCTTTACTTGATTTTAATGATACATTTACAGAACTAATGAGAACGTGATTGGGTTTTATAGGCATATCAAAGGATGTTGTCATGCATAGTGTGGTATCCATAGGCAGGTACAATTTCGTAATGGAGTCCCCTTGTCTGAGTTTTTGGTATTTCATGTATATTGTTTGGTATACATGCTTTCAGAAAGACTCTTGCATGCTTTGCTGCTGGCCAACAAGTGTATTGATATCTTAGCTATGATCCTTGCTAGAATTTGGCAATACTGTATTAGGGTGGTCGGTTAGGGCAGTGGTAATGTACTAGCCTTTCATCAAGCTGTCCGGGGTTCGATTCACGGAATGGATGTGAAAAGGTATGGAGTCACCTGCCCGACCACATGGGTTTTCCAAGGGTACTCTGGTTTCCTCCCACAGTAAGACTCTTCGCACTCTTCCATCGGAGCCAACAGAGTGATCAACATAGTTTGGAAAAACTTGCTTCGCAGTTGTTGTAAAAAAAATAAAGTGTATTATTTTTTTGGTGATAAATAATGCATGGACACTACCCATTTTGACGATATAATTGCAAGGAGATTATTCCTATTTATCTTGATAGTTTGAACTCATTTTTGTTTATTGTCACAAGTATAATGTTCTATTTAAGTTTAACTTCAGTTTGGACAGAGCAGAGGTTAACCATATATTGCCTATCAGCCGATTTGTTATTTGCACATTTATTAGGCCAAGGTCAGTCATATCAGTGAAAGGTCAAGGGCAGTTGTGATGGCAGAGATCCAATAATCGTGCCTGTATAAAATCAGCTACAGTTAAGTAATATGGAAAGATTATTATGTACCAGTGCCATAGACCTATAAAAATATAAATAGGGGTTTATTCATTTAACTAAAATTTCTGACACTTTACAATATTTTCGTGTTCAATTGCTGCAAATTGTATCTGGTGTCACAGTATTCGCAAGTAGCGCAGGAAATGTTAGCAAACCTCTCCAACTGATAACTTTCATATTTGCTTCCCCACAATTTCTTTCTTGTGTTATCAACTGCCTCAGTAAACTGAACTCTAATAGCTTCTAACTATAGTTGGTAATCAACATGACTGAGTTTGCTGTTAATGAACGTCATACAAATGTAATATGTACATAAATAGTTGATCAATAACAATTCATACAGTGAAACATTTGTCATTATATAAAACGATATGTATGTAGATCTCATGACACACTACATAAGTAATTATCAGGGGTCGAAATTAACTGTTTTAGGCACTAGCAAACCATTGCTAGTGCCTAAAATTTCCACTAGCAAAAATGATGAACAAACTAGCAATTTTTTGGTGAATAGGTTTGACTTTTATTTACTGTTATATTGAGTTTTTCAGGAACTGAGTGATATTGGAAAAGTTATCCAAGACATTGGATAAGAATGGCTGATTGCTACCTGTATCAACATTTTAAATCTGTGTAACTTTGAATTTATCAGTTTTCTTTTTTCCATGTATGAGCTACATCTAATCAGACTGTCATATGATCAGATCCATTTATAAATGTAACTATATCCAAATTTATATTATTTAAAAAATTGTTTACATTAACGATCATTTCAATAAATTATTATCAAGACAACTATCTTCCGTGTTCTCGGCAGTCATTGCGCCATACTGTATTAACAACATCGTTACTAGATGAATTGTTGTATCCTAGAATAATATTCAATTCTTTTTCTCATTTCTGTACCGTTTTTAACGTGGCCGTATATGCACGTTGTTGTGGCGGTGATTTTATATCAGCAGCGTCAGGAGAAACGCTCTCCGATTTCGACGAATTTTTTTTCAGAAGGGCCAGGCTGTGGCTGTTGACTATTGCCTTGGTCATCGCAAGCACTGTCAGATGCTTTCCTTTTGAAAAAGTTTGTTATCATAGCTGATATGTCACGTTTCACATGATGAGCAGACAGAAATCATAGAGTTTTCCAAGACAACTTTTTATTCGGTTTACACATAACTATCAAGGGAAAAATTGGAGGAATTCCGAATGTATTGATAATCTATGTCACTTTAGCGTTTGTAACCTATTTATTCATTTAAAGGCAGACAGAGAAAGGCATTTTGTGGCAGATGTTTCGTCAAAAATAGTGATTAGGTATAGTTCATTTCCACTCGCAAAATTTTGCTAGTTCATTATTTTCCAGCTAGCAATTACCAGATTTTAGCTGGAATTTTGCTAGTTGTATATAGTTAATTTCGAACCCTGAGTATGTCATGTAATTCTCAGCAATTTATGATCAGAAAATGACTAGCAGTTGGTGAATAATCGGCCCTATGATAAATTGTCCTAAGAATCTCTAGGGGGTAATAAAGACTAACTATATAGACCTCGTAAAATATCTTTTCCCTTATTTGTGTAAGTACAATGTAATGTGATCCTGAGTAGTCATACTTGTCTACCTGGTATCAGTGTTTCAAATTTTATTAAGTCATCTGACTTTTTGACACAATTTCAGAAACAACATGTATATGCACATAATATAGTATAAAATGTACTCTTTGCTAGTTACTATTATTGTTCTATACTCATCTCTTCATTTCCGTATAAAAATTCTTTCACTACAGATATTCATTCTTAAATACAAATGATACCATGATTTATTTGAAATATCACTTGTAATAGTGATCAGTTTAAAGACTGCATCATTTTGAGTATATAAATAGAAGCATAGTGACATGTATACATTATGCCACTTTCATGTACAGCATACTGCCTCATGGGATACATGCATATTTTCATGTACAAATATATATGATTCTACAGGGTGATGTTAAACCATGGTCACTGCTGGTCAGTCACCTCTCATTGGATGTATGCACCATGGTATGCTTAGTTATAGGTAACATAGTGATTAAATCCATACTCAAGATCTAGAGGATTGTAGACTTACTGGCCATAACTGGTCAGCTTATTGGTCAAGGTTAGACATAGAAAGTCCTTTATTCACTTACTGGTACTTGCAAGTTATTACAAAGCCAAGGGTACCTATAATATAACATTTTCATTTGATGTACATTTATAGTAACTGTTTGTAAAACTTCACCACAAAAGTAGAGTTTGTGTCACTATTGCAAATATGCATTAACAGATAGAAAGAAGAGATACTACTCCTTATGGCAAAATTACTCTGGACCTTTCCCAAATCTATTTATATACACGTATGTCATCTCAACATCTTTATTAAATAATCTTCTATGATGTCAGCGCTTTTTGAAAATGATGGTTAGATATGTATCAAGAAAGCATTTGATTAAATTTGCTTTGTGTCTGTTTTATCAGGTAAGGTCAACATCACAAAGTCACAGCTAAGGCTAAGTTTAAAGTTTTTCTTTTCCAACTTTAGATTTTAAGACAAATCCAATCTTCAAATATATTTTGCAGTTTCAACTTGAGGTACAGAGTGAGATCGTCGTAGTACAAGAAACTTATTATTTGATTTAAAATAACTGGATTATATCATTTTGTTTGTAATGTTCAGTAACACATCTAATGTACAGTTTTATCATATGGATAAAACTAATCAAGGTTGTTGTACCCTTGTAACCACATCAAATGTACTGAATACAGATGTATTAACACTCCCAGACATTTAAGACACTGGTCTTGTTGGCACCTATTAAAATTTCTGGCTTTCCTTTTGGCATCAGACATAAGAAAATGACGCACTGCATTAATGCAGCACTTTAGAAGTCAGAGGGTTTTTTTTAGTGGTAATCCTGTATTGATATTTGTTTTTGCCCACTGTAAGGGGAGTAGGATGTCATACTCCTTACTTGATGAAACATCAAAGGTAAAACATGCTGTATGTAATAATATTGGTTTTTCTATGTTGATTTTACAGCAGCCTTATTGAATTGAGAGAATTTTCAGAAAAACTTTAGGAAAACATTATTGAATTTTGTTTTATTTTGGAAAAATAACACCAATTTTGACTGGGGGGAAACAGCCTTTTTTCAGCTGTAAAATAGGGCAAAAAAAATCAAGGAATAAACCATGTTAAATTGTACTGTTTATATCATATTTTCCAAATCTCAAAAGCTTGGACTAGATTAAGAATTTGTATAAAAATGAACAATTTCAAAGTTGGGTTAAATTTTTGTACATGTAGAAATGGTTATAATTATCATTTTTTGAACCTAAAGGCAGCCTTTCAGTGATGATATTCATAGACAATAGTAAATAAGGATTTTTTTATACTTAATGATATAAATGGTGAGTTTTCTTTTAAAGATCAAGTTTATTGATTTTTTTTCTTGACAATAAATGAATTTTAACATTATTGACACTTTGATAAATAAAACATTTGTGAAAATAGCTGAAAGTTTATGAAAGAGAATTTGTAACAAAATATTAAATACATTTTTATACATATCTTTGTAGTTGAAACAATAAAGATTTTCTACACATAATGATACTTGATATGAAAAAACATATGCAACCCTATACATACACATATATATTTTTTTATCATTATTTATTTCTTGTTTTTTTTTCTCTCATTTAAAAATAACTGAATATTTATTGTCAAACATATTCATGCGTGTGTTGGATTAAGATTGAATTCTTGTGGTTTTTTCAACAGCATGCCAAAGGTATTTTATCTACGATCTTGTAAGTAATGGTCGGTGCGTCTGATCTTGTACATAGAGGATCGATCCTGTTAGTTTTGTACACATAACAATGGCTCATTGATAAGACAATTGAGGGGTCATTGAGACTCATTATTTACTGACACATAACTGCCCACCCCTCTGCCACACTGTCAGTAATCCTCAGTTAATCCCTCGGGTAAACACCTGATCACAGCCTGCTCAAACAGGTAGCACTGTCACTGGGACCTTTAATCTCAAAATATAACCAGCAAGATCCAACTTGTAGGCAAATATGTGCGCTAATTTTTCAATTTGTGTAGACATTGGCGGTCAGTCATTTAAAGTTTGGTGTTTGTGCGTGTGTGACCGTGGGAGTTTATTATGCAGTGATACTATACCAAAGCTATGAAATACACTAGTAGCTTTATAGATAGTTGGTATTGTGAAAGTCCCTTCCATGTTATGTCCCAATGGGACAGCTCTTTAATGGATGGAGTTTATAACGAAAGGATGTTGGAGGAATCATTACAGGTAAATTATTACAGCTGTTAGGTTGGTGTTGCCTGTCCATCAGTTTGTTAGATTTAATATATGTCAGCTGTATTATTGAATCAACATTGAAATAACATGCTTTCTAAAGCATACCCAAAAGCATACCCTAAAGCATACAATGAACATTATTCCTGGAGAAGGAAAATGCTGGTCAAATGTAAGATGAATGGGATATGTATTAGACTGTATTCAGTGTATTGCCCCTTAACAAACACCAACCACAATAAAAAGTGCATGGTGTATGTTCAGTGGTCTTTCAATGCTACAGCAGCCAGTTTGTTAATGTTTTTTTTTACTTTTCTGTATAGAGTTTCAATGATAACTTGCTTTCTTTTTGCAGGACTACCAGGTGTTGAACCTCCTGGGGAAGGGAGGATTTGCATGTGTGTACCGTGCTCGCTCCAATAAAACTGGTCTTGAGGTGGCTATTAAAATGGTATGTTCAGATTCCCTATCTATTACTTTATCATGTATAGATTTATAACATTCCAGTATATCTAATATCAGATTGTACAATTGATTCTGTTTTCGTAATGTGAAGAGAGAAAAAAATCACATGCGTTATCAATAACAAAAATTACTGAATAATCCAGGAAAAATGTTGCACTTTTCAGATTGACAAGAAGTTGATGAAAGCAGCGGGTATGGTAGCCAGAGTAAAGAAAGAAGTAGAAATCCATTCAAGATTAAAACACCCATCAATACTTGAGGTATACATACCACTGAGTGGATTGATTACACATATGTATACAATGTCGCTTGTATACATTTGACAGCTATAAAGTAAATCTTACCTCTATCAGAATGTTCTTTGTGACTTACAGTTAACCTTTAAATGGATTACACACAGGTACCTTTAACTACTTGATATACAGCTAACTCCCAGTAGCAGTAAAATATTTAGTCGTTTATGACTACTGCTCTCGTTACTGATTTTGATACAAGTACATCCTTCATAACCACACAAAGGCTGTTTTCATGCGTTGCATGCCTTGTAATGAAGTATATATATAGGCCTGTTTGTGAGAGTTGAAACTGGTGTTACATCCTTCTTTCTTTAATATTCAGTTTATTTATCCCTGCGTAAGTTGTCGTAATGCACATAACTTCATAGAAATTGATGTACTGTTTCATTGTATGATTTTGGAAATAGAAAATTGTTTGAGGTTCATGTTAACGACCTACATCAGAAGTTAATTACAGTGTACTTGTATCTATTAATAATCAGGCTTTAGGCTTAGTGCTCCTGTCTGTCAAGTATAAATGTAGCTAATTACAATTAATTTGGAGAATGTGATCCTGTGTTAGGTCACACTTCCTTGACCACTTAACACCACTCTGCACACTGACTATATTACATAGTATGTCACACTTCACTGACTACAGTAGACACTGACCATATTACATCGTACGTCACACTTCACTGACTACAGTACACAACACTGCACACTGACCATATTACATAGCAGGTCACACTTCACTGAACATAGTACATAGCACTGCAATCTTTAAAGATCATAGCAATATTCAAATTCTTAACCAAGCATGGTTTATCCATGTTGAAAATGTAAAGTTTAATTAAATGTTTCCTATGCAGCATGACATACCTACATTTTAAGTTGTGTATAAAGGAGAAAGAAGACAAGTTTTTAGTATACATAAGACCTTTAAATTAAACAACTTCACATCTAGCATACCAGTCCAGAGTAAATGAAGCATGGTTTAACTGTCATTATTATGTTGTCGTTTCAGCTTTACAATTATTTTGAAGACAACAACTATGTATACTTAGTTCTTGAGATCAGTCACAATGGAGAGCTCAACCGCTATCTCAAGGCCAACTGTAAGGTGCTGAATGAGGCAGAAGGTAAATATTACTGTACTATATAGCTAAGATAAAAAAAAAGTGCAAATAATGGCTTCATCAATTCTTAGTTACCTGAACTGATAGCTCTCGTTGAGAAATTGGTTAATTTAGTTTAGTTTAATCCCTAACGAAACATTTATAACATAAAAATGTTTACGTCATGTTTTTCAATGTCACATTTGATTAGCCAATATGGCAGTGTAAAAAATTATTAAATACAGTCACTTATAAATGTTAAAATATAATGAAATCTGTTGTTAGATTTTAAGGGTAAACTAGAAAGAATTTTTCATTTATTTATTACACAGTGTACTAGTTGTCATTATTTATAGTTTCTTTGTGTTATGGCTAAAAAACATCAATAATAAAATTAAATCAAACACACGAAATCTTATGTTTGACAAAGATAACATGATTATACTGTGTAGTTATTCTAATCAACACATTGTCATTTGCAGCTCAACACTTCATGAAACAGATAGTGAAGGGGATGCTGTATCTTCACTCACATGGAATCCTGCACCGTGATCTCACGTTAGCCAACCTCCTTCTTACTCGCAACATGGATGTGGTATGAATATTTTGGTTTGCTTAAGAATACATAGTATTATTTATTTTCTTGAAAAAAATGATAAGGGTACCTTATTTTGAGAATATAAGTATTGTTTTTTAATTGCCTCTAAAATATTCCCTGATTTTTTATGAAATTTTGTAATGCATGTAAAATATAAAAAGATCTACATTAAGGTGTTCATGTAATTATCAGGAGATTTCTGTATGGGCCATTGTTCAACTTTTACTTGGAAAGTAGTAGTTTTGATACTTTTGTTTGTAGAAAATCGCTGATTTTGGTTTGGCTACCCAGCTTAACATTCCTGATGAGAAGCACTTCACAATGTGTGGGACTCCAAACTACATTTCACCGTGAGTTCTCCTTTAAACATTCCTCTACCTTAAATATTCCTAATCTAATATCAAATCAACTTTTGAAATAGGCTCTTAACTTAAATATTAAAGTTGGATTTATTCAAAACTCATGTATGGAATCAAACATTTCTCTTCTAATGAAAAGATGTTTTTATTGTTTTGATAGTGAGATTGCTATGCGATCAGCACATGGACTGGAGGCAGATGTGTGGTCCCTTGGCTGTATGCTGTACACATTCTTGGTGGGGAGGCCTCCTTTTGATACAGAGGGTGTTAAGACTACACTGAACCGTGTTATCCTGGCAGAGTTCCACCTGCCTGACCACATATCTAACGAGGCCAAGGATCTGATTCAGTCTCTACTCAAAAAAAACCCAAAGGAACGCCAAAATCTCAAAGGTAGTTTCAGCTGTGTTGTGTAGTTAGATTTAACTGGGCTTTTTATTTGACAAATGTAGTAATTAATCACTTTGTTGTCATTATTTTGGTTTTGTGTGACTTATCTTATCTATCATGTTAAAGACACTATCCCTATCTGTAATAGTAAAAGCTACCAATGTTTATCTACAGACACACAGGCACACAACCTGTATGTGTTGATACTTACTTTCTGGTGTTATTTTTTCCCCAGACATCCTGGGTCACCCCTTTATGACAAAGGATAACAGCAGTAGCCTTAGTAAAGGCTCTCATGGCTTTGGGGAGACATCCATTGACAGTGGCAGGGGTACCATGGCAACTATTTCATCATCACGCATATCCAGTCACCCAAAGCCACGACCCTTTCCAGCATTCCCTCTTGAGTCCCAGATTTCTGAGGATGAGGAAGGTTTAGTAAATGGCAAAAATCAGGGATCTGAGCAGACAGAGATGTTTTTCCCCAGAAAGGGGGCCCCGCCTCCCTCCAATCCCGTACTGCGACACCCACCCTCTCCACCTGTGCGTCTCCGGGACAGGTAAATTTGTTAGTACTGAAACATGCCTCTTCTCATGGTATTAATAGAAACTATTCTTGATACAAAAACAAAAGAATTTTACTTTTTAAAAGGATTTTCAGCAAAGTTAATTGCACAGATTGTTGATAAGAAACAGTTCATCAGTTTTCCTGGTGTTATATAGGGCCAATGATTTTCCATTTCAAATTTGCACCAATTCTGTTTCAGATTTTCATGAATTCTGTTTTTTACCGGTTTCATGAGATTGAACAAAAAAAACATAGCAGATTGTCATCAAAAACTTTAATGACTGGATAATTGAAATTTTCCTGACTGGAACAATTGAACTAATGAACAATCGTAGAATATGATATCTCGGACTAGTTTTCTGACTAGAATACGCCAAATATATTGCAGCAGTAGTATTAAAACAAATATGGACTGGGATCATTAAATCACAAGTTGCAGACTGGCAGTCTGTAGATAATCAACACATGTTATGTTACTGGCAGTCTGCAGATAATCAAGACATGTTATGTGAAAATTTAGCAATTTCAAATGGCAATGTTTCCTCAAATTTTGGTGCTAAGTAGTACAATAACAGAACAAAATCAACATGTTTTCCAGCAGTTACTGCTAGGTAGATTTGACGACAGATGTGGTTTGTTTAAGTTCTGTTTGACTAGAGCCAGCCGACTTTTTTCTCTCGGCATGTTTCTTGGATTTTATATGATCCTTGACTGTGTCAGCTGTGCTGGCAAAATTTACAAAATAAAACGTCTCCATCTTCATAGAGGTCGTCTGGGAACTGTGATGCCCAAGATTTCGCATTGACTTTTTTTGATAGGATCAAGCCAACGTTTTTTCACACCCGAAATGCTTGGCGAAGGCATCGTTAGCCATGATATGTACATGCACTAACCATGTGACTTTGGCAAACTGGTCCGGTGGGGGATGTCATAAATGTTTCCGAAGCATGGTTCAAGCGCTTACTTGTTTATGCCATGAATTAATGGAAATGAGCACAGGGGAATTGGGATTGGAATGAAAAGCATACAGAATTTCAGTCAAATTCAATACGAATACATGGGATTTTTGTCGACTTGGATTCTTGTTTTTCAAAAACCAAAATTCTGTTTCAGAATGCAGATTCCGCGATCATGGAAAATCATTAGCCTTAGTTATACATTTGCCCAGTCATCTATCTGGATGCGTAGATCGTCATGAGACATTTTATTACTGATGAAAACATTTCACCATTTTGTAAAATGATTTTGAGTTTTTTCAGTATTTGTAGTACTTATTTAACTGAACAGGCTAGTTATATCAAAGTTACTCTGTTACAGTGACAAAGAAGTTCGCCTGGGCAGTCAGCGTTCAACTGACCGCTACATGAGAACTAACAGTCAGGACAAATCTCAGGAATTATATGGAGCTCCAACCTTTGATCCCACTAAGTACCAAGAAAATACACCCAACAGCTCAACAGGTTGGTCCTGTAGTCTGAGCACCCACAGTAATGACCCACGTGGACGCATCAGTCCACCACAACTGAGTGACACCAGCAAACCTTCTATCAGCTCTGCTCTATCTGACCTTTCTTCCCAGGAAGGTACAGAATTCTCCCTCCAAAACACTAAAAAGGCTCTAAATTTTGATGGTGATGCTATGGGCAGCTGGCATGAGAGATGTCCATT
Organism: Ylistrum balloti; assembly: GCF_031769215.1. Lineage (NCBI taxonomy): Eukaryota > Metazoa > Mollusca > Bivalvia > Pectinida > Pectinidae > Ylistrum > Ylistrum balloti. Next base: position 1,856,485 of record NW_026782224.1, on the reverse strand, counting down.
GCCAGACCACAAGGCCGGTCAGCGCTACCAGGACAGTCACTCCATGGAGGACAAGTTAGGCTCCAATCGCAACAACAATACAGACATGAAAACTCTCCAAAATAGTGCCAAGGCTAGTACTTCCAACAAGACATTACACGATGTGGTGGCACCTCTGAACTCCTCACGACTGCGACATATCAGACAGAGGACCAGGAATGCAATTGTAAGTGTTTCACGATGATGGTGTATCTATATATATATCAACACAATTTGTATTTATTGACTATGTTTTCTCATCCAGAAATGTAAGAATTTATCATAGGAATTAAAAGTAGGCTGTGAATAATAGTTGACAGATTGGAATCTTTTTATAATGGAGATTTAGTTAACTTGATCTCAAACTTGTCATTTCTAGGTGAACATTCTGGAGTGTGGGGACGTATGTTTGGAATTCCTCAAACAGAAACAGAAGACAGAGAAGGTTGTGGAGGTGTTTCTCATCTCTGTGGATGGAGAAACCATCAATATCTACCAGCCAAACAATGGACGTGGTGAACCTGTGGGTGATGTTCCTGTACCGCTCCCTCCTGTTCCCTCCAAGTCCTTCACTTTCAACACTCTGCCAGAGAAATACTGGAAGAAGTACCAGTATGCCTCCAGGTAAAGAAACTAGCTTATCAAAATAGAAACAAACATAGATATCCCCTCATCTTTTTCTTTTGATCTCAATGTATTGAGAGTTAATCTATTAAGTTCATGAGATATTTTGTACACAAGCTTTTGATTTCAAGAGTGGTTAATAATAGCCTTTGGTCTTTCATCTTGACAGATAACCTTGTAGACTTTGGTGGAGTGATTATGACTTAAATCTGTTCCCGATAGTTTGTGCACTAAGTGATTAATATGTACAAACAAACCCAAACACACCACACACAATTTCATCTATGTTGTGGGGGATGAAGGTTTTATTAATACAGTAACTTAAAGAGAAATGTTACTAGTTGTCAGCAACAAACATACATTCATTCTTTTGGTATTGGAAAAAAGACTTGGCTGTCTTCAAACAGTTTTATCATGTTCATGAATTCAAACAATGGTTGACTTTTCATGCAGGTTTGTGAAGCTGGTACGATCTAAGACGCCAAAAGTCACTTTGTTCACCAGCCGAGCCAAATGCATGCTGATGGAAAACTCACCTGATGCTGATTTTGAAGCCATATTTTATGATGGTATGTATCTCTCAAGGCGACACAGTGATAGCCTTTTATAGCAAGAAACTAAATTTTGTAACAAAATTAATCACTATCCCAATTTATTAAAGTACAATAAAAAGAAGTGACTTTCAATTGAAGCGACTGTAGAAGTTTCATCATTTTTTTTCATCTGTGAAATTTTGGCAATTAGTAATAAGAAAAATTGTAATTCCTATATTGTGGTCAAACTATGTGAAATATGATCTTGATGTCATTTTCATTAAAATACCAGTGTAATTGAAATGATTTATCATATAACTTAAAAGAACAAGTCTATTTTGCCGGTCCAATAGTAATCTCTTGTATGTGATGAATGGATTAGTATTCAAAAAGAGATCCTTGAATACACTCTCTAATACTCTCTATTGTATGATAGATTGCGAAAAATCTTACAAATCTCAAATATGTATTGACATTAGAATAGTAGCCCATGTAAACGGCAGTTTTCTAGAATAATGACAGACTGTTTAATGATGATTAAAGATATTACATCTGTTGGGGAAATGAGGAAAGAGTGAGATGTGAATTATATGGTATTTGAAGGGTCCTATGTAGTGGATGGGACATTGAGCTCCAGTAGAGGGGAAGGCAGGTGTGCCCCTCCTCGCAGTAAGTTTGACACCTGTGGCCAGTCCCTACACTTACAAAAACTCTCCGCCCCTCCACACTGTAAATCCCATTCTTACAATTCAATCATGAAAATTTAGATTATATATGATGTTATAGAGGGGAAAAAAACAAATTAGAAAGGGAGAAAAAAACACTTTTTCTCCAGGCTTGAATTTTGTTTCTTAGGGTAACAGGAAGTATAGAATAAGTACAATTATGCTATGCTTTCAATTAACAAAGTTTCAAACTTTACAAAAATAAAGGGGAAAAAAAGAAATTCATGATATTTTAAAAGTTATCAAAATGAATGCTTTGAAGTATTTATTAACTGATGGATCATTTAAACGACAAATAAAGCTATTAGAGTTTAATTGTTATTAAATCATAACTGGAAAACAAAAACATTGTATAACTGAAAGTATTAATAAAGTTTCATTAAACATAAGAAAACTGGCGGAGAGTTGCGTGGGTGCTGTGCCATCTACACATATGTCTGTGCTTGTTTGTTGGTGTGTTTCTTGACCTGATGGGTCAGATCTCAAGCATGGTGATCCTTCCTACACAGCCCAAACCTAATGTTTTTATTATGCCATTTTCTCTGTGACAAAAGTCTGAGTGCCTGGTACTGTGATATTTCTGGTGTTTTGTGAAATGCTTTTCTATCTCTCTACAGACAAATTTTCCTATCTTGTTTGTATACCAGCATGTGAACTGTTCCATGTCCCTTTTTTATCTGCTTTTCTACCTGATGTCTTTGCAGATGTGATTTTTTTAAATACATTTTCTATCATTTATCATATTTTTGATACTTAATAGCACCTTGATGTGTAATCTATTAAACTACATTTTATAATGCTTTAATGTAAACCACATTTTAAATAATTTTGGTTGATGCATATATTGCAATATTGAATACCCTGATTTGCCAGCTTTGATAATGGTTTTTAGCATGAATATATCCAGGATTCTCCTGTATTGTAATCACACATTATATTTTTTACATTTAACTATCCGGTGAGGTACTTGTGTCTTACAACTATTTACATGTATTCCTTTTATTTCAGGTGCCAAATTTACAATAAATTCCACAAATACAAGAATAATAGAAAAGTCTGGGACATCTTTAGTCCTGGATTCTGTAGTGGCGGAGGAGAGATTAACCGAGGACACACAACAACTGCTTGTTTATGTCAAACAGGTGAGTCTTTCCCAGGGTACAACATGGGGAAATTCATTGAAAGTTCTTTCTCATTAAAGCAATTTTGTTCCTGTGAAGTAAAGTGAGATTCATATTTAATTGTAATTGTATGCTGAGTTAAGATCAGGACAGACAGCAGGCTGAATTTCATGAGTTCTGGTTATCACTGCATATTTCACTTTTCCTAATACTTACATGTTTTAGCTACTGTTTGACCTCTGCTGAAGAGCCTAGAAAAAGTAATGATATTGTTGTATATTGTGTTACAGTGTCGACAACAGTGCCTAGAGATTGAATCTGTGATCGGTGCTGTACAGCAAAGATGTGCTTTAAAAACACATTTCTTTCCCATCATTATTGGCAGGTAAGCTCTTACAAATATTATTTGTTGTAAATGCGACATTCAGCTGAAACCTTTTGATTATCACAAAAGTTTTTAAAAAAAAATCCCTGTATGCATTCAGATAATTTTGAAAATTTTGTCAAATGTACGTGTTTAAGCCACATTCTATTTACCCTTTCCAGTCGCCCAAAAAACCAGAATTTAAATGATTCTGGTCGGTCCACATCAACAAGTGGAACAGGACCCAGCTCTGGAGCTTTTGAGAACATGAGCACCCCATCATCTGGATCACGACCTTCTCCTTCTGTGGTATGTCAAGCCAATATTCTCTCCTCCACTGGAATTAAAAGATACCAATATATATGGTTATATGTATAGTCTGTTGAACAGGTAGTAAGAGCCCTGTGTATTAATCTGTATAGCGGTACAGACAGAAAATTTACTATCGATAGAGGTGATTTTAGTCTTGAAATCAGAAATTTTTACTGGAATTATTTCCTTAAATAATAGCATTATGGTTGTGTAATTTGAGATTTTGTATGATTGATGATTAGGAGGATTTAGCTTTAAATTGATGCATGTCTGTTTTACAGATGACATCGTTTGATGGGACAGTGGTTAGCACGATGACAGACTGTGTTGACCAGTCTGTGAATGATTCCCAGGATCGTACCCTTAAGTCTGAAGCTGTGCGGCTGTCAGCCGAGAAGTTAGGGGTGGAGAAACTTACTGGCGGGTTAGAGAAACTGGGCACTGGGGCAGAGCGAGGGGCAAATACAAGCCCTACCTCCAGTCATAGTGGAGGCAGTCAGCTGCGAAAGGGTGGCCATGACATCACACGCCAAGTGTATGTACCTGATGTGGGCATCGCCTCTCAGGTAAGTGCTTCAATAATATTGAAAAGATATTTGATGCAAAGCAGCCCAAAGCCTTTTGTTTGTAACAAAGTAATTCATATACAAAGTTTTTTGACCAAAGGTGCAGAGTGTATGTTTTAGTAATAAGTTATTTATCTATTTACAGCTCACCAACGGCGAAATCTGGGTCAAATTCAATGATGGCACTCAACTTGGTGTGCGCTCAACCACTACCACTATCAAGTTTGTTGATGCACAGGGAAAGCTCTTCAGGTACTTATTGCTTACTGAGTCCATCAAAAGTTTGAAACAGTCTATTTACAAAGTTTTTAGGACAGTATATACACAGGATTTATGACTGTCTATATACACAGGTTTTAGGACAGTCTATTCACACAGGTTCTAAGACAGTCTATATATATACACTTGTTTCAGAACTGTCTATATACACAGGTTCTAAGACAGTCTATATACACAGGTTTTAGGACAGTCTATTCACACAGGTTCTAAGACAGTCTATATATATACACTTGTTTCAGAACTGTCTATATACACAGGTTTTAGGACAGTCTTATTCACACAGGTTCTAAGAAGTCTATATACAAAGGTTTTAGGACAGTCTATTCACACAGGTTTTATGACTGTCTATATACAAAGGTTTTAGGACAGTCTATTCACACAGGTTTTAGGACTGTCTATATACACAGGTTTTAGGACTGTCTATATACACAGGTTTTAGGACAGTCTATTCACACAGGTTCTAAGACAGTCTATATATATACACTTGTTTCAGAACTGTCTATATACACAGGTTTTAGGACAGTCTTATTCACACAGGTTCTAAGAAGTCTATATACAAAGGTTTTAGGACAGTCTATTCACACAGGTTTTATGACTGTCTATATACAAAGGTTTTAGGACAGTCTATTCACACAGGTTTTAGGACTGTCTATATACACAGGTTTTAGGACTGTCTATATACACAGGTTTTAGGACAGTCTATTCACACAGGTTCTAAGACAGTCTATATATATACACTTGTTTCAGAACTGTCTATATACACAGGTTCTATGACAGTCTATTCACACAGGTTCTAAGACAGTCTATATACACAGGTTTTAGGACAGTCTTATTCACACAGGTTCTAAGACAGTCTATATACACAGGTTTTAGGACAGTCTTATTCACACAGGTTCTAAGACTGTCTATATACACAGGTTTTAGGACTGTCTATATACACAGGTTTTAGGACAGTCTATTCACACAGGTTCTAAGACAGTCTATATATATACACTTGTTTCAGAACTGTCTATATACACAGGTTCTATGACAGTCTATTCACACAGGTTCTAAGACAGTCTATATACAAAGGTTTTAGGACAGTCTATTCACACAGGTTTTATGACTGTCTATATACAAAGGTCTTAGGACAGTCTATTCACACAGGTTTTAGGACTGTCTATATACACAGGTTTTAGGACTGTCTATATATTCAGGTTTTAGGACAATTATCAGCCAGAAGCTTTTTACACAATCACTATATTACAAAGTAGTTTAGAAACTCAGGGACTGGAATTAGATTTGAATATTCGATAAAAACTACTTAATGTACATTTAATAGTATAAATCATGAATTTATCATCTTTTAGAAATGCTAAAATTTTGGCAAAAGATCAATTAATGAATATGATTTGTTATTTCAGGTTTCAGAAGACCGATATTTTACCAGACCTTGTCAAGTTACGTCTAGGGAAGGTGCCTGTCGTGCTAGAGCACTTACTACAACAAGAGCGTTCTGTGGTGGGACACAATTATGCTCGATAGTCTGTGCCAACACACTCCCTTATGGTGCCATACTGAACTTGTTTTACTCCCAATCATGGTTGTCTCACCTGAGAACGCACATTCTCCAATTTGTTACTGGACAGTATTGAGATTAGTATGTGAGCTACTGGTGATGGGGCCAAGGTGCTGTGATATCTCTCTACTCAATTTCTTTTGCTCATATTTTTACTCTGTCATCTGTTTATTTCTACAATGTAAACACTCATTTCCTCTTCACTGAATTTGTATTTCTTACCTTCATATTGTGTGTCTATCATGAATATTCACAGTTTTAACTAGTCATTTACAGTGAATATGTTTGACATGGTTTTAATTTGTTGTGAATATACATTGATAGACCAATCATTATTTATTTGTATAAATGTTTAATTTTTAAGTAAATCTTCATAGGCAGCTATTTGTATGTCTTAGTGGTCGTTAGTGTATTGGGGACATTTGTACTGAATAGTTGTAAGTAAGTGATAGGCGTATGTACAGAAAGTCTATATATTTGTAAGTATTTGTAAGAAAGATTTGTAAACATTATGTACAAAGAGTATATATTTCTGTGTATTCATGAGAGGTGAGTATACATCATGTACAGAGAGTATATATATTTCTACATATGTACTTGTGAGAAAGATGGGTACTCATTGTGTATACATCCTGTACAAAAGTATATGTAGTTTCTGGTATATTTAAGGAAGAATATCTATAACATCACCTGTATGTAAATTTTCCTTTTTGAGTTGAAAGGAGAAAGAAAAATGTATAAACGATATGCAGGATATGTCCGTCAGCAGCATGTTCTTGTAAATGTAGAAAGTGAAAGTACTGAAAGTATTGAGGGTTGTACTGAGCTGTGTAAGTAGAAAATTGGGTGAGTTTTGTATGTATGGAGAGATACATACCTGTATGACATAACATAATCATGTGTCTATTAGTCTCTTGTCTGAACCTTTGACTTCAATCAAGGTTGTGTTCAGGTGAGTTCCTGTTAGTGCTAGATTAGCATTAAGCTTGTCCACCTCATAGAATGACCTTCTGCAGATGAAAGAAAACTTAAAAAGCACTACCCCCTTTACATCAGTGAAAAAACTTGTCAGTTAAAAAACATCAAAGATCAATTCAGACCAATTCAAATTTATACCGGCATACGTCTCCATGGTCAAAGTATAGTGTTGTTCAGTAACTGAAAAATCTGACCACAAGGGTATGTGTATCAAGTGTTTTCCCTGAACCCTCTAATATCTTTTTTACTACATTGATCAGTGCTACATACTATTTTGTTTTGTGCTAGACTTTGCCATGTAGCTAAATTAACTTCTCTTCAGAAAATATACAGATAAAATACTTAGCTTAGAAATTATATTTGTAAAAATCTGTTGTCATTTTTTAGTTAATTTTAATAGGTTAATTTTTGTTTATGATTCTTAAATTATTTTATTTAATAAAAATTTATATTTTAAATCACAATTGTAAAAGAGTAACAAAGATAGATTTCTGGAACAATGTTTTACAGCATTTTAGTGCAGTTTTTATTTAAATTATTGCCATTATTATATTATATTACAAATGTTTTAACAAACTCAACATTACAAACATAAAACATTGGCATAAAGACAAACAGTATTTTTACAGATAATTTACTTTTATAATGCATTTGTTCTTTTCAATTATAGTATAAACATGGATTTGTTAGTGAGTCATGTGACAGCATTCCTGCAATCATGAAGCCTGTTACTCTCTGGTTTAAAATCATACAGTACATCACACCTAGTCTATTGTATGTGAAATAAAGGCATTAATCATAGTAATATTTTGTCTTTTATCATTTGTTAATACTGTCTGGCTATCTTGTTCTCCCACATGGAACTTACTCATGTATATTATATTTATACCCTCTATCTTGGAGGTTAGGATAGTATCATTTTGTTCAAACATACTTCAACAGAAAAAAGTTATCTCTCTAAGACATCTCATGAATCCCTTCAAAGGTTTAGATCAAGTCAAAACACAAAAGTATTACAATTCCTAAGTCTTTTTAATTAACATCATAGAGTTGTCCCACACAGAGATGTATTTCATAACTTTACTGTCACTGATTCATCTGATTGTCGAGTTAAAATGGCCATGTGGTGACCTGCTTAAATCATTAAAAATAATAGAATGCATGATAATTGATCATCAATTAAGAAAGTGAAAATCCATTTTTATGCTTAGAGCATTTTCAATGCTCTTCAGCATGTTGCTGTCGCCCCCGGCCCTGAGTATCAGTACTTCGTTTTCATTGAATCATGTAGTCAAAATGGTATTGAAGCGTACCATAACATCTTAATGTATACATATGTTAACTGACAGTAAAATAAAATTGATGGATAGGTCTTTTTACTTGATGACTCTTTAAAACATTCTGTCATCTTCACTTGAAGGACTACGACCAAATGTATTACGTGATAAATGGTTGGTGACATAGTAATTGATAAATAACATTTTTAAGCATTCTGTTTAATAGTGTGTCTTAAGAGAAGATATATTCTGCAATTAAGAACTATGTAAAATAGTGTATGAAATTAAGAATAATCTGAGTCATGCAAATAAAACCAGGAAATGGAGGTTGTGAAAGCATCAGATTACAATACCATAAAAACAACTATTTATGTGTAAAGAACTAGTTTCTATGAAAAAATCATCTTGATAGAGCAAACATTACTGGCATGTCAGGGAAAGACTTAATGATGTCACTGAGGACCATGTCGCATCACTGGGGACAACATCAGCTACTGACATCACGGGACAACATTAGCTTCTGACATCACTGAGGACAAGATCAGCTACTGACATCACGGGACAACATTAGCTACTGACATCACTGAGGACAACATCAGCTACTGACATCACTGAGGACAACATCAGCTACTGACATCACTGAGGACAAATCAGTTACTGACATCACTGGGGACAACATCAGCTACTGACATCACAAAGGACAACATTAGCTAATGACATAACTAAGGACAACATTAGCTACCGACATCACTGGGGACAACATTAGCTACTGACGTCACTGGGGACAACATCAGCTACTGACATCACTGAGGACAACATCAGCTACTGACATCACTGAGGACATCATTTACAGACATTTCTTGTAATTATATCATTTACTTTAATCACAGGGTAACCTCGATGAGACTGGCATCACTGGGGACAATATCATTGACTGATATTACAGGATAAAATCACTGAAGATGACATCATTGATTGACATCACTGGATAACATCACTAAGGACGACATTGACTTGACATCACAGGATAACATCACTGAAGATGACATCACTGATGACAACAATATTGACTGACATTACAGGATAACATCACTGAGGATGACATCATTGACTGACATCACAGGATAACATCACTAAGGACGACATCATTGACTGACATCACAGGATAACATCACTGAAGATGACATCACTGGATAACATCACTGAGGACAACATTGACTTGACATCACAGGATGACATCACTGAGGACGACATCATTGACTGACATAGGATAACATCACTGAGGACGACATCATTGACTGACATCACAGGATAACATCACTGAGGATGACATCATTGACTGACATCACAGGATAACATCACCGGGAATGACATCATTGACTGACATCACAGGATAACATCACCGGGAATGACATCATTGACTGACATCACAGGATAACATCACTGAGGATGACATCATTGACTGACATCACAGGATAATATCACTAGGGATGACATCACAGGATAACATCACTGGGGATGACATTACTAGGGATGACATCATTGACTTGACATCACAGGATAACATCACTGAGGACGACATCATTGACTTGACATCACAGGATAACATCACTGAGGATGACATCACAGGATAACATCACTGAGGATGACATCACAGGATAACATCACTGAGGATGACATCACAGGATAACATCACTGAGGATGACATCATTGACTGACATTACAGGATAACATCACTGAAGATGACATCACTGACGACAACAATATTGACTGACATTACAGGATAACATCACTGAGGATAACATCATTGACTGACATCACAGGATAACATCACTGAGGATGACATCATTGACTGACATTACAGGATAACATCACTGAGGATGACATCACTGAGGATGACATCATTGACTGACATCACTGAGAACAAAATCATTGACTGGTATCACTTGATAACATCACTGAGGATGACATCATTGACATTACAGGATAACATCACTGAGGATGACATCACTGAGGACGACATCATTGACTGACATAACAGGATAACATCACTGGGGACGACATCACAGGATAACATCACTGAGGATGACATCACTGTGGATGACATCACAGGATAACATCACTGGGGACGACATCATTGACTGACATTACAGGATAACATCACTGAGGATGACATCATTGAGTGACATCACAGGATAACATCACTGAAGATGACATAGGATAACATCACTGAAGATGACATCACTGGATAACATCACTGAGGACAACATTGACTTGACATCACAGGATGACATCACTGAGGACGACATCATTGACTGACATAGGATAACATCACTGAGGACGACATCATTGACTGACATCACAGGATAACATCACTGAGGATGACATCATTGACTGACATTACAGGATAACATCACTGGGGATGACATCATTGCTGACATTACAGGATAACATCACTGAGGATGACATCACTGACAACAACAATATTGACTGACATCACAGGATAACATCACTGGGGATGACATCATTGCTGACATGACACAGGATAACAACATTACAGGATAACATCACTGAGGATGACATCACTGACAACAACAATATTGACTGACATCACAGGATAACATCACTGGGGATGACATCATTGCTGACATTACAGGATAACATCACTGAGGATGACATCACTGACAACAACAATATTGACTGACATTACAGGATAACATCACTGAGGATGACATCATTGACTGACATCACAGGATAACATCACTGAGACATCATTGACTGACATCACAGGATAACATCACTGGGGATGACATCATTGCTGACATTACAGGATAACATCACTGGGGACGACATTATTGACTGACATCACAGGATAACATCACTGAGGACGACATCATTGCTGACATCACAGGATAACATCACTGGGGATGACATCATTGCTGACATTACAGAATAACATCACTGGGGACGACATTATTGACTGACATCACAGGATAACATCACTGAGGACGACATCATTGCTGACATCACAGGATAACATCACTGAGGACGACATCATTGACTGACATCACAGGATAACATCACTGAGAACGACATCATTGACTGGCATCATTGAGGACGACATCATTGACTAGCATCACTGAGAATGACATCATTGACACTAGCAATTAATGATATCACTTGATCAGACATCATTTACTAAGATAACTAGGTTATTGACATCACAAGGGACAATATAATTGAGGACATTATTTTCTGGCATGACAGCTGGAAGATATAAACTGACAACACTGAGAAAAACATTATTTTCTGACATTGTTAAGAATGACATCATTTGAAACCTTGACTGGCTTTACTAAGAATGACATAATTTACAGATATCACTGGGTAAAACATTTACAGATATCACTGGTAAAACATGTACAGACATCACTTGGTAAAACATTTACAGATATCACTGGGTAAAACATTTACAGATATCACTGGTAAAACATGTACAGACATCACTGGGTAAAACATTTACAGATATCACTGGGTAAAACATTTACAGATATCACTGGGTAAAACATTTACAGACATCACTTGGTAAAACATTTACAGATATCACTGGGTAAAACATTTACAGATATCACTGGGTAAAACATTTACAGATATCACTGGGTAAAACATTTACAGATATCACTGGGTAAAACATTTACAGATATCACTGGTAAAACATGTACAGACATCACTGGGTAAAACATTTACAGATATCACTCGGTAAAACATTTACAGATATCACTGGGTAAAACATTTACAGATATCACTGGGTAAAACATTTACAGATATCACTCACTGGGTAAAACATTTACAGATATCACTGGGTAAAACATTTACAGATATCACTGGGTAAAACATTTACAGATATCACTGGGTAAAACATTTACAGACCTCACTGGGTAAAACATTTACAGATATCACTGGTAAAACATGTACAGACATCACTGGGTAAAACATTTACAGATATCACTGGGTAAAACATTTACAGATATCACTGGGTAAAACATTTACAGACCTCACTGGGTAAAACATTTACAGACATCACTGGGTAAAACATGTACAGACATCACTGGGTAAAACATTTACAGACATCACTGGGTAAAACATTTACAGATATCACTGGTAAAACATGTACAGACATCACTGGGTAAAACATTTACAGATATCACTGGGTAAAACATTTACAGATATCACTGGGTAAAACATTTACAGATATCACTGGTAAAACATGTACAGATATCACTGGGTAAAACATGTACAGATATCACTGGGTAAAACATTTACAGACCTCACTGGGTAAAACATTTACAGATATCACTGGTAAAACATGTACAGACATCACTGGGTAAAACATTTACAGACATCACTGGGTAAAACATTTACAGATATCACTGGGTAAAACATTTACAGACATCACTGGGTAAAACATTTACAGATATCACTGGGTAAAACATTTATAGATATCACTGGGTAAAACATTTACAGACATCACTTGGTAAAACATTTACAGAAGACACATTTTTAGATATCAATGCAGAAGTTTACTGACATTATTGCATCAACACCCTCTCTCAATGTCCCCATTAGATTTTTTCCTGAACTGAAGAAGCTCATCCCTCAACACCACCACCACTGGAGAAAGAAGCTTGAAAAACAACACCAATTACAGACGCTTCAATTTACTTCTGTGAATTGAGGGTTCAGCTAGGTAAGCTGTCAGGCTGGGCCTCTTGTTTATTGTTTCAATTTTCAGGTACCACACATGTACAGCTGGTTATAAATGTGATCTGCTACCAATGCATCTAGATATCACAAATACACATGTATGACTGGCTGTTGTTGATCTTTGTACATCTTAATCTGTTTAGTACTTGTGTACTTTAAGTATATATTATCTAAGTGATGATCTTTGTTTTCCGGTTCACATGTTCAATGGACAGTGTTGTGTAAATGCTGATGTATTGAGTTCCAACTGATGTTACTTCCCTTTCAACCTTTGCTCTATTGATTTTACAGCGTGTTTCACTGTAACGGCTGCTGATAGCTGGAAGAGATCAAAGTGTAAGTAGCTGTCCCTGCTCGGCATGTGTAGATACTAATACAGGATAGACAAACTGTGTGTCAATCAGGTAAGACATTTCAATCACTGTTATTTCATTAAATACAAGTTTCTCTCAGGTATCAACCCCTACTACTAAGTATTTTATGTTTTTGTTGCATTTGTCTTATTTAGCTTCCATAGTATCATCTCCTAGCCTCTCCCTTTCTACTGAGTATTTTCAGTTGCCATGGTAATGTCTCCTAGCCTCTCCCTTTCTACTGAGTATTTTCAGTTGCCATGGTAATGTCTCCTAGCCTCTCCCTTTCTACTGAGTATTTTCAGTTGCCATGGTAATGTCTCCTAGCCTCTCCCTTTCCAATGAGTATTTTCAGTTGCCATCGTAATGTCTTCTAGCCTCTCCCTTTCTACTGAGTATTTTCAGTTGCCATGGTAATGTCTCCTAGCCTCTCCCTTTCTACTGAGTATTTTCAGTTGCCATGGTAATGTCTCCTAGCCTCTCCCTTTCTACTGAGTATTTTCAGTTGTCATGGTAATGTCTCCTAGCCTCTCCCTTTCTTCTGAGAATTTTCAGTTGCCATGGTAATGTCTCCTAGCCTCTCCCTTTCTACTGAGTATTTTCAGTTGCCATGGTAATGTCTCCTAGCCTCTCCCTTTCTTCTGAGTATTTTCAGTTGCCATGGTAATGTCTCCTAGCCTCTCCCTTTCTTCTGAGTATTTTCATTTTCCATGATATTGTCTCCTAGTGTCATCCTCACTGCTTGATTTTTTGGGAAACAAAGATATTGCATCGAAACCTTTCATTCACTGCTCCAGAATTTTCAATATCCTCAACTGCAAAGAGTTTTCCAAATCCTCTCTGACTGATCTGTCATGGTCACCCTTCATTATAATTATAATCTGGCCAGACTGACCTTTCAAGGTCACTTTTTATTATAAATATAATCTGGCCTAGTGTCATCCTCACTGTCATTTTTATTATAATTATAATCTGGCCGGAAACTTTCATGTTCACTCTTTATTATAATTATAATCTGGCCAGACTGACCTTTCAAGGTCACTTTTTATTATAAATATAATCTGGCCAGACTGACCTTTCAAGGTCACTTTTTATTATAATTATAATCTGGCCGGACTAAACTTTCATGTTCACTCTTTATTATAATTATAATCTGGCCAGACTGACCTTTCAAGGTCACTTTTTATTATAAATATAATCTGGCCAGACTGACCTTTCAAGGTCACTCTTTATTATAATTATAATCTGGCCAGACTGACCTTTCAAGGTCACTTTTTATTATAATTATAATCTGGCCAGACTGACCTTTCAAGGTCACTTTTTATTATAATTATAATCTGGCCAGACTGACCTTTCAAGGTCACTTTTTATTATAATTATAATCTGGCCAGACTGACCTTTCAAGGTCACTTTTTATTATAAATATAATCTGGCCAGACTGACCTTTCAAGGTCACTCTTTATTATAATTATAATCTGGCCAGACTGAACTTTCATGTTCACTCTTTATTATAGATATTGTCTGGCTAGACTGACCTGTGTTGCCAGCCTGCCTGTGGTGGTCACCCTTTACTTAAGAAATTGATTACAGTCAATATATTGGAAACATAGACAAATGACTTAATACATTTAACAGGTGGTCATACTTCAGAATCAATGTTTTAGTCTAGATTGGATATTACAGGTAAAATGTGATGCTAGTCAGACAGGACATGAATCATTAAATGTTTATAAGATGCCATCTGTAATTTCATTACATTAAAAAGGTGACCACAATCAAAAGTCAAGATGGCTGATCAACCAGGCAAGAAAATGACAGACTACCAGGAACAGGGTCTGTTACATGAGATGTTTTCCCGCCAGGCAGAAGTCACACCGTCTCAGGTGGCACTGGTAGAAGAGAATGGCTGTCAAATGACTTTCAGAGAACTGGAGGATCAAACCAACATCCTGGCTAGTTACCTTTGTAGTCAGGGTGTGGTCACAGACAGAAGTGTTGGGATCTATCTCAACAAAAGCATAAACTTTTCACTGTCCTACATAGCTATCCTAAAGGCTGGTAAGTCTCCTTGTCCTACATAGTTATCCTTAAGGCTGGTAAGTATTCCTTCCCTACATAATTGTAAAAAAAGCTGGTGATTGAGTTATTCCTTGTGAGGGCTGTTTGTGGTTCTTGTGATATGATCCTCTCTCACACCAATTCTTGTAAGAGCAGCAATGTTAATGTATTCATACCATAAACTGCTATTTTAACTGAAATTCATTTAATACATAGTTTAAAACATTTACTACCATAAAAAACGTTGACACATAATCGAATTGTTTCCTTTTGAAGGAGGAGCCTACCTGCCACTTGATGTTGCTTACCCACCATCCCTACTACATTCAATACTCGATGATGCTGATCCTGTTGTTATCATCACATCTCCAGACCTTGTCTCTGCTCTTCCAGGTAACAATATATATTGTCATTACATCTCCAGACCTTGTCTCTGCCCTTCCAGGTAACAATATATATTGTCATTACATGTCCAGACCTTGTCTCTGCCCTTCCAGGTAACAATATATATTGTCATTACATCTCCAGACCTTGTCTCTGCCCTTCCAGGTAACAATATATATTGTCATTACATGTCCAGACCTTGTCTCTGCCCTTCCAGGTAACAATATATATTGTCATTACATGTCCAGACCTTGTCTCTGCCCTTCGAGGTAACAATATATATTGTCATTACATCTCCAGACCTTGTCTCTGCCCTTCCAGGTAACAATATATATTGTCATTACATCTCCAGACCTTGTCTCTGCCCTTCCAGGTAACAATATATATTGTCATTACATGTCCAGACCTTGTCTCTGCCCTTCCAGGTAACAATATATATTGTCATTACATCTCCAGACCTTGTCTCTGCCCTCCCAGGTAACAATATATATTGTCATTACATGTCCAGACCTTGTCTCTGCCCTTCCAGGTAACGATATATATTGTCATTACATCTCCTGAACTTGTCTCTGCCCTTCCAGGTAACAATATATATTGTCATTACATGTCCAGACCTTGTCTCTGCCCTTCCATTTCAGCATTAACAATGTTTTTTTTTTTTTTTTTTTTGTAATTTCTAAATTGATGACCCTTCAGTGGTAAGAAGTAAATGGGAAATGTTTGTCCAAAGTTTTTGTGTGTGATTTTTTTCCCAATAATGCAGAATCTTGTTGTCAACTTTTAAATCAATTTCTTAGGTCAGACACAGAATAACAATACACAACTGCGCTCAAAGAGTAATTATAACATTGTATCATTTTTGTCTTTCAGATGTAAGGTGATTAATCATCATCATTTACAACTACATCTATAAATATTTGACAGTTTTCAATTTTGTATTTTCATAACAAGAAGACAGAAAAAATGTCCTGGTATTAAAAAAGGGATGGTCAGAGGAACTGGACATCAAAAAGAACATTGACCAAACAAAAAAGGCTGACAGTGAAGTGACGCTGGACAGTCTGGCTTATATTGTGTATTCTTCAGGAACAACAGGAAAACCTAAAGGTACTACAGAGTAGTGTTTGGGTGGAGTACATCCTGCATATAACCTAGAGGTACTACAGAGTGGTGTTAGGGTGGAGTACATCCTACACATAACCTAGAGGTACTACAGAGTGGTGTTAGGGTGTAGTACATCCTACACATAACCTAGAGGTACTACAGAGTAGTGTTAGGGTGGAGTACACCCTACATATAACCTAGAGGTACTACAGTAGAGGTACTACAGAGTGGTGTTAGGGTGGAGTACATCCTACATATAACCTAGAGGTACTACAGAGTGGTGTTAGGGTGGAGTACATCCTACACATAACCTAGAGGTACTACAGAGTAGTGTTAGGGTGGAGTACATCCTACACATAACCTAGAGGTACTACAGAGTGGTGTTAGGGTGTAGTACATCCTACACATAACCTAGAGGTACTACAGAGTGGTGTTAGGGTGGAGTACATCCTACACATAATCTAGAGGTACTACAGAGTGGTGTTAGGGTGTAGTACATCCTACATATAACCTAGAGGTACTACAGAGTGGTGTTAGGGTGTAGTACATCCTACATATAACCTAGAGGTACTACAGAGTGGTGTTAGGGTGGAGTACATCCTACATATAACCCCTAGAGGTACTACAGAGTGGTGTTAGGGTGGAGTACATCCTACATATAACCTAGAGGTACTACAGAGTAGTGTTAGGGTGGAGTACATCCTACATATAACCTAGAGGTACTACAGAGTGGTGTTAGGGTGGAGTACATCCTACATATAACCTAGAGGTACTACAGAGTGGTGTTAGGGTGTAGTACATCCTACATATAACCTAGAGGTACTACAGAGTAGTGTTAGGGTGGAGTACATCTATGTTTTATTTTACTCTCACACCTCACCACACAAAAATTTACTTTACAGGTATTATGTGTCCTCACAGAGGGTCAGTTTTCTCCTACCACTGGCGCCATGTAGCATTCCCCTACCATCCTGAGGACAGAGAGGCTTGCAATGTCTTCTTTACCTGGGAAATGTTACGGCCTCTCCTTAAAGGTAAGAATTACCATTCCTTAAAGTATTTAACAGTCACCTGTTAAAGATAGGAATTTCTGATTACTCCTCAGAGGTCTCCAGTACTTACCTCCCTTAAATGTCAGTATGTTATTATAGAGTGAGTAGCCCATTGTGGTTCTTGTATTTTGATGTGATGTCTCTGTGTGGTTCCCAGGTATCCCTATGTACATTATCCCAAACACTGTTATCTATGATCCACCATTGTTATGCGACTTCTTGGAGGAACACAAGATCACGCGCATGCTGTTCACGCCATCACTCTTGGAGGCTGTTCTGAATACCTCAGGACTTGACCTGAAAAGCAAGCTTAAAAGTATGAGGTATGTACTTCTGTGTACACATTAGGCTTGAAACTCGACTTAAAAACAAATCTTTAGAATATAATGATGTAGGATGGTGCCTTAAGTAAAATAGCGAACGTCCTAAAGTCCTACAAAAATAGCAAAATAGAATCTGAAAAGTTTGAGTAAACAAAACAATTCTCCAGGTAAATAAATAACAGTGATCTGAAAATGATCTACTGTGATTCACACAGGGTAACATACTTACATTGTAAATACTAGTTGGTGTTTTTAACTGAATAAATTAATTCCCTGGTGTCACCATAGCTAGCTTAGACCATTGTCCGAAGCCGTTGTACTATTTTCTCTCAGACAGATCTTGTTCTGTGGGGAAGTGGTCACCACAGCTCTATTTGACCGTTGTTTGAAGCTGTTACCATGGATACAGTTCCTGAACCTGTACAGTGTGTCCGAATGTCATGATGTGGCATGTGAAGATCTTGGAGAATACTTCCAAAACAATAAAGTATAACAAACAGTTTTTTATGATTAAAGTTAATTGATGGTTTAATTACATATATATGAGTTGGAAATAAGATTTTATCAGTCACAGATTCACCTGAATTATCTCTATGCAAAATCTCACAAATTCATTTTCTTATTAAAGAGGAAAAATATTAACACCAATATGTGACACTATCACAAGGTGTCACATTGTAAGATACAATCACTTAAATTCAGTCTGATACAATCTTTATTTTTAACACATCTTGCATCAGGTTGCTGTGTTGTGATAACATAACAGCTGAAATTTCAATATAAAACTTTATACTACAGGGAGTTATAAACTCACGAAAGTTTTGTCCAGTTGGACGGATATTACCTGGGGTAGAAGTGGTCATTCTTGATGACCAGTACAATCCACAACCAGTAGGAAGCTCAGGGGAGGTAAGTAGAACTAGGATCCATTTTTTGAAAATCTTCTGTGTAGATTTATATGTTCATGTGATACCTTTTGAAAGCCAGTACAATATACTAAACCCTTTATGAGAATTGCTTTATGTCAAAAGCTGTATGCATAATGGTTAATGTGATATGTTTTGCTTAAGGTTACTGGTAAGTAGAACTGGAGGGGATATACGAAGCGTCCATGGTTTTCAGTAGGCAAAGTGCAGCTGTAGAACATTCCGCATCTCAAAATACTGGAGCCTTGAAGTACTAAACATTAAGCATATTTCATTCAGCATAACACATGAAGCATTTTGCATTCAGCATAAAACATTATTCTATATTATCATATAACAGAATCTCAAAATACTGGAGCCTTGATGTACTACACATTAAGCATTTTTAATTCAGCATTTCCCACAATGCATTTTGCATACAGCATTAAAAGTGTTATTCAATACAGTATATTTTACCATATATTATAATATACTTTATACTTTGTTTATTGTTCATTTACATACAATGTCTCAAACCAATAAACAAATGACATCAACTCTGAATATTTATATATGACGACATAAGCCAACTAAACATTTATTGCTCTCAGAAAGACATTCCTAGATATTTTCTAATGACATTCCATCATCATTAAAATTTCAAAACAAATCAGAATTAGAGATAAAGCATTAAGCAAAAAGCATTTCCCATTTGGCATAAAACAATTAGAAAACATCAAAATAATTGCTGTATATATAGCCCCAGTGCACTTCAGATGTTCATATAGTTTGCCTCACTAATAATAGGCCCAGTGTACCTCTACATAGATCAGTTGTACCTATATATGTGTCCCTAATGAGCTTATGTACACCTGAATATACCACTATATCGACCAGCTGTTGTCTTTATTAGATCTATGTGGGAGGTCCTACTCTGGCCAGAGGGTACCTTAACCGTCCAGAGCAGCAGGCTGTTAGGTTTATAACCCGACCTGCATCAGTACCTAAAGGAATTGGAGATAAACTGTACCGCACTGGTGATTGGGGATACATGCTGTCTGATGGGAGTCTGGAGATCTGTGGAAGATGTGATTCAATGGTTAAAATCAGGGGCTACTCCATAGAGGTACAGGTAAGTGTTTGTACTGACAATCGTGAACTACAAAGTACAGTTGCAGGTAAGTGTTTGTACTGACAATCGTTGACTACAAAGTACAAATTACAGGTAAGTGTTTGTACTGACAATTGTGGACTACAAAGTACAGTTACAGGTAAGCGTTTGTACTGACAATCGTGGACTACAAAGTACAGTTACAGGTAAGTGTTTGTACTGACAACCGTGGACTAAAGTACAGTTACAGGTAAGTGTTTGTACTGACAATCGTGGACTACAAAGTACAGTTACAGGTAAGTGTTTGTACTGACAACCGTGGACTACAAAGTACAGTTACAGGTAAGCGTTTGTACTGACAACCGTGGACTACAAAGTACAGTTACAGGTAAGCGTTTGTACTGACAACCGTGGACTACAAAGTACAGTTACAGGTAAGCGTTTGTACTGACAACCGTGGACTACAAAGTACAGTTACAGGTAAGCGTTTGTACTGACAATCGTGGACTACAAAGTACAGTTACAGGTAAGTGTTTGTACTGACAACCGTGGACTAAAGTACAGTTACAGGTAAGTGTTTGTACTGACAATCGTGGACTACAAAGTACAGTTACAGGTAAGCGTTTGTACTGACAACCGTGGACTACAAAGTACAGTTACAGGTAAGCGTTTGTACTGACAACCGTGGACTACAAAGTACAGTTACAGGTAAGCGTTTGTACTGACAACCGTGGACTACAAAGTACAGTTACAGGTAAGCGTTTGTACTGACAACCGTGGACTACAAAGTACAGTTACAGGTAAGCGTTTGTACTGACAACCGTGGACTACAAAGTACAGTTACAGGTAAGCGTTTGTACTGACAACCGTGGACTACAAGGTACAGTTACAGGTAAGCGTTTGTACTGACAATCGTGGACTACAAGGTACAGTTACAGGTAAGTGTTTGTACTGACAATCGTGGACTACAAGGTACAGTTACAGGTAAGTCTTTGTACTGACAATCGTGGACTACAAGGTACAGTTACAGGTAAGTGTTTGTACTGACAATCGTGGACTACAAGGTACAGTTAGAGGTAAGCGTTTGTACTGACAATCGTGGACTACGAAGTACAGTTACAGGTAAGTGTTTGTACTGACAATTGTGGACTACAAAGTACAGTTAAAGGTAAGTGTTTGTACTGACAATCATTGACTACAAAGTACAAATTACAGGTAAGTGTTTGTACTGACAATCGTGGACTACAAAGTACAAATTACAGGTAAGTGTTTGTACTGACAATCGTAGACTACAAAGTACAGTTACAGGTAAGTGTTTGTACTGACAATCATGGACTACAAAGTACAGTTACATGTAAGCGTTTGTACTGACAATCGTGGACTACAAAGTACAGTTACAGGTACCTCTTTTTTACAAAACTGACAGACCGAAAAAATGTGCAGAAATATTTTACTGACTTGTATTAAAGAAATGGTGCCTGCTGTCATAATGCTATTAACTTGATATACTTAAGATATGCTTCTAATTTAAAATTCTACTGAACATATTTTTGGTATGTTTGGCATGGATGAAAATGACAATCTGATATCCTACTGTAAGATGATACTTTTGATGCTGTAGGCAGTGGAGACGGCCATACTAGAGTTGGATTTGGTGACTGCCTGTGTCATTCTAGTAGAAGGAGATGAAGGAGACAACAAGTTTCTGGTTGCTTATGTTGTTACTGAGAGTAAGACATCTAAGAAAGCATTACGAGCCGCCCTCAAACTCAGTCTTCCCTTCTACATGATTCCATCCTACTTTGTCATTCTGCCAAGGTTTGTTCCATAATTTTTTTTAAATCCCTCAGGTCTTTCGAAGACTGTAACAAGGTTTCAGGTTGTCTGATCAAATGCTGCAATTAGTCGTTACTCAAATTATGTAAATAGATAGCATCCTGAAACATTAATTGATGTCTTTAATTATAATTTAATACCATCCTAAATATAGTAATATACTGAACTAAATATAGTCCTATACAGCCCTATACAGTCATATACTGCCATAAATATTGTCAAATACTGCCCTAGATATTGTCATATACTGAACTAAATATAGTCATATACTGCCCTAAGTATAGTCATATACTGAACTAAATATAGTCATATACTGCCCTAAATATAGTCATATACTGAACTAAATATAGTCTTATACTGCCCTAAATATAGTCAAATATTGCCCTAAATATAGTCATATACTGCCCTATACAGTCATATACTGCCCTAAATATAGTCATATACTGCCTTATACAGTCACATACTGCCCTAAATGTAGTCATATACTGCCCTAGATATAGTCATATACAGCCCTAAATGTAGTCATATACTACCCTATACAGTCATATACTGCCCTAAATACAGTCAAATACTGCCCTAAATATAGTCATATACAGCCCTAAATGTAGTCAAATACTGTCCCAAATATAGTCATATACTGCCCTATACAGTCATATACTGCCCTAAATATAGTCAAATACTGTCCCAAATATAGTCATATACTGCCCTAAATATAGTCAAATACTGCCCTAAATATAGTCATATACTGCCCTAAATATAGTCATATACTGCCCTAAATATAGTCAAATACTGCCCTAAATATAGTCAAATATTGCCCTAAATATAGTCATATACTGCCCTACACAATCATATACTGCCCTAAATATAGTCAAATATTGCCCTATACAGTCATATACTGCCCTATACAGTCATATACTGCCCTAAATATAGTCAAATATTGCCCTAAATATAGTCATATACTGCCCTAAATATAGTCAAATACTGCCCTAAATATAGTCATATACTGCCCTAAATATAGTCAAATACTGCCCTAAATATAGTCATATACTGCCCTAAATATAGTCAAATACTGCCCTAAATATAGTCATATACTGCCCTAAATATAGTCAAATATTGCCCTAAATATAGTCATATACTGCCCTAAATATAGTTAAATATTGCCCTAAATATAGTCATATACTGCCCTAAATATAGTCATATGGTGCCTATTTCTTACTGATTTCTGGTACTAATATTTTGTTGACAGTCTCCCAATAGTTGAGGCAACAGGTAAATTAGACAAAAAAGCTCTGCCTCCATTTGATAAAGAATGTGAAAACGATATTGACAAAGAGGCTCAACCCTCTACTGACACTGAGAAAGAGGTGGCGCTGATATGGAAACAGGTCCTACAGATCAAGGATGTGGACATTCAGGAGAGTTTCTTCGACCAGGGAGGGTGAGTTGAGTGATTAAGTCAAAACCAGAAGACAGGGGAAGAGATAATGATAAATAATGTGGGATTCACTGGCAAGGTTGATCTGGTGTGGGATCAGTGGTGATGTGGGATCAGTGGTGATGTGGGATCAGTGATGATATGGGATCAGAGGTTGATATAAGGTATCAGAGGGTAATGTGGGATCAGTGGTGATGTGAGATCAGTGGTGATGTGGGATCAGTGATGATGTGGGATCAGTGGTGATGTGGGATCAGTGATGATGTGGGATCAGAGGTTGATATAAGGTATCAGAGGGTGATGTGGGATCAGAGGTGATGTGAGATCAGAGGGATATGTGGGATCAGTGGGTATGTGGGATCAGAGGTGATGTGAGATCAGAGGGATATGTGGGATCAGTGGGTATGTGGGATCAGAGGTGATGTGAGATCAGAGGGATATGTGGGATCAGTAGGGATTTGGGATCAGTGGTGATGTGGGATCAGAGGTGATGTGGGATCAGAGGTTGATATAAGGTATCAGAGGGTGATGTGAGATCAGTGCTGATATAGGATCAGTGATGATGTGGGATCAGATGTTGATATAAGGTTTCAGAGGGTGATGTGAGATCAGTGCTGATATAGGATCAGTGGTGATGTTAGATCAGAGGTTGATATAAGGTATCAGAGGGTGATTATTAAAGAAGATATGGTGTCAGAAGAGAAGATATGGCGTGGGAATAGAAGATGTGGTGTGGGAAAAGAAGATTTGTTGTGGGAAGAGAAGATATGGTGTGGGAAGAGATGATATGGTGTGGGAAGAGCAGATATGGTGTGAGGAGAGAAGATATGGTGTGGGAAGAGAAGATATGGTGTGAGGAGAGAAGATATGGTGTGGGAAAAGAAGATATGGTGTTAGGAGAGAAGATGTGGTGTGAGGAGAGAAGATATGGTGTGGGAAGAGAAGATATGGTGTGAGGAGAGAAGATGTGGTGTGAGGAGAGAAGATATGGTGTGAGGAGAGAAGATATGGTGTGAGGAGAGAAGATGTGGTGTGAGGAGAGAAGATATGGTGTTAGGAGAGAAGATATGGTGTTAGGAGAGAAGATATGGTGTTAGGAGAGAAGATATGGTGTGGGAAGAGATGATATGGTGTAGGAAGAGAAGTTATGGTGTAGGAAGAGAAGTTATGGTGTTAGGAGAGAAGATATGGTGTAGGAAGAGAAGATATGGTGTAGGAAGAGAAGTTATGGTGTGAGGAGAGAAGATATGGTGTAGGAAGAGAAGATATGGTGTAGGAAGAGAAGATATGGTGTAGGAAGAGAAGTTATAGTGTGAGGAGAGAAGATATGGTGTAGGAAGAGAAGTTATGGTGTAGGAAGAGAAGTTATGGTGTGGGAAGAGAAGATATGGTGTGGGAAGAGAAAATGTGGTTTGGGTAATAAGGAGTATTCCAGAAACTGCAAAATTTAAAAGCATTATCATGTTTGTACTGCAGACACTCCCTACTAGCTACACAACTACTGGGAAACCTTCGTGACAAGTACCAGCTAAACATCACTGTACATGACCTCTTCATTCACCCAACCATTGCCAGCATCAGTCAGCTGATCGAAGCAAAAAAGAAAAACATTGATGATGTAGACCTTGTGATTCCAAAAAAGAAATTGGATCTGAAAGCAGAAGTAGCTCATCATGATATGGCAAAGGTCGAGTAAGTGTTACCCACAAAATCAGGGGTTTAGACACGAGTATAGATATCTGTCCAGTATATCATACTGTTGTTAATTCAGGAAATCTCACTTTTGTTTCCCCAGTATAACATACAGTTGTTAATTCAGGAAATCTCACTTTTGTTCTCCCAGTATATCATACAGTTGTTAATTCAGGAAATCTCACTTTTTTTCTCCCAGTATATCATATAGTTGTTAATTCAGGAAATCTCACTTTTGTTTCCCCAGTATAACATACAGTTGTTAATTCAGGAAATCTCACTTTTGTTCTCCCAGTATAACTTACAGTTGTTAATTCAGGAAATCTCACTTTTGTTTCCCCAGTATAACATACAGTTGTTAATTCAGGAAATCTCACTTTTGTTCTCCCAGTATATCATACAGTTGTTAATTCAGGAAATCTCACTTTTGTTTCCCCAGTATAACATACAGTTGTTAATTCAGGAAATCTCACTTTTGTTTCCCCAGTATAACATACAGTTGTTAATTCAGGAAATCTCACTTTTGTTTCCCCAGTATAACATACAGTTGTTAATTCAGGAAATCTCACTTTTGTTTCCCCAGTATAACATACAGTTGTTAATTCAGGAAATCTCACTTTTGTTCTCCCAGTATATCATATAGTTGTTAATTCAGGAAATCTCATTTTTGTTTCCCCAGTATAACATACAGTTGTTAATTAATTCAGGAAATCTCACTTTTGTTTCCCCAGTATTGACATGAAACTGAGAGCCTTTTGGAGGAGTTTTAATCTGCACAATGAGAGTAAATTTAAAAAAGCACGAGTCTTACTTACCGGAACAACAGGTTTTCTGGGGGCCTTCCTCCTCAGGGAGTTACTACTCTCCACTAAGGTATGATACAACATGTCTTCTAGCGGCCTTCCTCCTCAGGGAGTTACTTCTCCCCACCAAGGTATGATACAACATGTTTTCTAGGGGCCTTCCTCCTCAGGGAGTTACTTCTCTCTACCAAGGTATGATACAACATGTTTTCTAGGGGCCTTCCTCCTCAGGGAGTTACTTCTCTCTACCAAGGTATGATACAACATGTTTTCTAGGGGCCTTCCTCCTCAGGGAGTTACTTCTCTCTACCAAGGTATGATACAACATGTTTTCTAGGGGCCTTCCTCCTCAGGGAGTTACTTCTCTCTACCAAGGTATGATACAACATGTTTTCTAGGGGCCTTCCTCCTCAGGGAGTTACTTCTCTCTACCAAGGTATGATACAACATGTTTTCTGGGGACCTTCCTCTTCAGGGAGTTACTTCTCTCTACCAAGGTATAATACGACAGTTTGTGGTAATTTGGAGAATCTTGAACAATCCCTGAACCACCCCCCACCCCATGCCCCCAAATAACCCTTCAATCAATTTTTAATCCTGAATCTTACCCTAGACAGTTAAATGTTGAAAATGAACTAAATTTTCTGTATTGATGACTTATTGACTGTGTCTTTATGTTGAGATTGTTTCATGCCCGTAACAGACTATGATTTACTGTGTGGTTCGGGATCTGCCTGACAAGAGTCCTACTGACCGTGTGGAAGCAACACTCAAACAGTTTGGAATTTTGCCCTGTTCAGAATCCCCTACAAAAGAGCAAATCTTTCTTGCTAAGCAGTTCAGATCCTATGTCCATGCCATAAAGGGAGATGTGGCATTGGTCAAGCTTGGCATGAATGAGGATGATTACACATACTTGTGCACAGAAATTGATTACATCATACACGCTGCAGCATCTGTCAACCTTGTGTATCCCTATAGTGTAAGTAAAATAGCCATGACCACATGTACATAAAAATCGGTAACATCATACAAATGCAAGATCTGATCATGTTGTATACCCTGAAGAGTAAGTAAGAATGTCGCTATAACTAAGAACTGGTATGTAATATAAGGTAATGATTATATAGAATACAGATTCTATTGTTCTTTACTTGTATTGTGATTGCATGTTTACTACAGGGTTATTATGATTGTATGTTTACAGGCTCTACAGGGTTATTGTGATTGTATGTTTACAGGCTCTACAGGGTTATTGTGATTGTATGTTTACAGGCTCTACAGGGTTATTGTGATTGTATGTTTACTACAGGGTTATTATGATTGTATGTTTACAGGCTCTACAGGGTTATTATGATTGTATGTTTACAGGCTCTACAGGGTTATTGTGATTGTATGTTTACAGGCTCTACAGGGTTATTGTGATTGTATGTTTACTACAGGGTTATTGTGATTGTATGTTTACTACAGGGTTATTATGATTGTATGTTTACAGGCTCTACAGGGTTATTATGATTGTATGTTTACAGGCTCTACAGGGTTATTGTGATTGTATGTTTACTACAGGGTTATTGTGATTGTATGTTTACTACAGGGTTATTATGATTGTATGTTTACTACAGGGTTATTATGATTGTATGTTTACAGGCTCTACAGGGTTATTGTGATTGTATGTTTACTACAGGGTTATTGTGATTGTATGTTTACTACAGGGTTATTGTGATTGTATGTTTACTACAGGGTTATTATGATTGTATGTTTACTACAGGGTTATTGTGATTGTATGTTTCCAGGCTCTACAGGGTTATTGTATGTTTACTACAGGGTTATTGTGATTGTATGTTTACAGGCTCTACAGGGTTATTATGATTGTATGTTTACTACAGGGTTATTGTGATTGTATGTTTACTACAGGGTTATTATGATTGTATGTTTACAGGCTCTACAGGGTTATTGTGATTGTATGTTTACTACAGGGTTATTGTGATTGTATGTTTACAGGCTCTACAGGGTTATTGTGATTGTATGTTTACAGGCTCTACAGGGTTATTGTGATTGTATGTTTACAGGCTCTACAGGGTTATTATGATTGTATGTTTACAGGCTCTACAGGGTTATTGTGATTGTATGTTTACAGGCTCTACAGGGTTATTATGATTGTATGTTTACTACAGGGTTATTATGATTGTATGTTTACAGGCTCTACAGGGTTATTGTGATTGTATGTTTACAGGCTCTACAGGGTTATTATGATTGTATGTTTACTACAGGGTTATTGTGATTGTATGTTTACTGCAGGGTTATTATGATTGTATGTTTATAGGCTCTACAGGGTTATTGTGATTGTATGTTTACTACAGGGTTATCATGATTGTATGTTTACAGGTTCTACAGGGTATTAGTGATTGTATGTTTACTACAGGGTTATTATGCTTGTATGTTTACAGGTTCTACAGGGTTATTGTGATTGTATGTTTACAGTTTCTACAGGGTTATTGTGATTGTATGTTTACAGGTTATACAGGGTAATTGTGACTGTATGTTTACTACAGGGTTATCATCATTGTATGTTTACAGGATCTACAGGGTTATTATGATTGTATGTTTACTTCAGGGTTATTATGCTTGTATGTTTACTGCAGGGTTATCATCATTGTATGTTTACAGGCTCTACAGGGTTATTGTGATTGTATGTTTACAGGCTCTACAGGGTTATTATGATTGTATGTTTACTGCAGGGTTATCATCATTGTATGTTTACAGGCTCTACA
Source organism: Ylistrum balloti (assembly GCF_031769215.1). Classification (NCBI taxonomy): domain Eukaryota; kingdom Metazoa; phylum Mollusca; class Bivalvia; order Pectinida; family Pectinidae; genus Ylistrum; species Ylistrum balloti. The sequence goes on along the minus strand of NW_026782224.1, from coordinate 1,827,539 downwards.
GGGTTATTGTGATTGTATGTTTACAGGCTCTACAGGGTTATTATGATTGTATGTTTACTGCAGGGTTATCATCATTGTATGTTTACAGGCTCTACAGGGTTATTATGATTGTATGTTTACAGGTTATACAGGGTTATTGTGATTGTATGTTTACAGGCTCTACAGGGTTATTATGATTGTATGTTTACTACAGGGTTATTGTGATTGTATGTTTACTGCAGGGTTATTATGATTGTATGTTTATAGGCTCTACAGGGTTATTGTGATTGTATGTTTACTACAGGGTTATCATCATTGTATGTTTACAGGTTATACAGGGTTATTATGATTGTATGTTTACAGGCTCTACAGGGTTATTGTGATTGTATGTTTACAGGCTCTACAGGGTTATTGTGATTGTATGTTTACAGGCTCTACAGGGTTATTGTGATTGTATGTTTACAGGCTCTACAGGGTTATTGTGATTGTATGTTTACAGGCTCTACAGGGTTATTGTGATTGTATGTTTACTGCAGGGTTATTATGATTGTATGTTTACAGTTTCTACAGGGTTATTATGATTGTATGTTTACTGCAGGGTTATTATGATTGTATGTTTACTGCAGGGTTATTATGACTGTATGTTTACTTCAGGGTTATTATGCTTGTATGTTAACAGGCTCTACAGGGTGCCAATGTAAATGGAACAGTAAACATGGTGTTGTTTGCCTGCACTGGGAAAATCAAACCAATTCACTATGTCAGGTAGGCTTCTCCAACCTGTCAATGACATCATTTTCATGTCTCCATAAATTTATAATGTGTGGTAGGTGATCCACTATGTCAGGTAGGCCTCTCCAACCTGTCAATGACATCATTTTCATGTCTCCATAACTTTATAATGTGTGGTAGGTGATCCACTATGTCAGGTAGGCTTCTCCAACCTGTCAATGACATCATTTTCATGTCTCCATAACTTTATAATGTGTGGTAGGTGATCCACTATGTCAGGTAGGCCTCTCCAACCTGTCAATGACATCATTTTCATGTCTCCATAACTTTATAATGTGTGGTAGGTGATCCACTATGTCAGGTAGGCCTCTCCAACCTGTCAATGACATCATTTTCATGTCTCCATAACATTATAATGTGTGGTAGGCGTAGAGGGGGAGGTGGATTAAAGTGTTACCAGTGTCTGTCCATTGCATCATATTCCATTCCAAATCATTGTCATATCTTACAAACCTCTCTATAGATTTGCTCCATAGTATCCTATTATAAAGCTCTACACTCACTTGATCATGTTCTGATTTGCATAAGATTGGAAACAAACATGTCTTTAATATCTAGATCATTTTCCTGTTAATTACAGTTTACCAGTGATAAAGATTTTATCAGTTTGATAAAAACTTATATCATCAATTTTCAGTGATAACTTTAGCAGTTTTGACCAATGAGGGTGGTTTGCTATAATCACTGCATCAAAATTTCACAATTAAAGCATAGGTTGGATGAGATAGTTTTCCATCAAACCTTCCCTTTGTACATTTTAAGTTTTTTTTCTAATTTGGTATTAAAAAACAGCTTTGTAAACAATTCTCATCAGATAACAGAAGAAAATGGTAAACTACTGTGTAGGTAAAACAGCCAATTTAAGTGTAAGTTCTCCAATATCAAAGGACATGAATTTGGACTTTGTTTTAACCATATTGTAATTAATGGGTATGGTTTATTATCATTAGGAATATATTTCTTATTTGAAAAGACAAATATTTTAAGGATGCATGAGGCATTATAATACTAATGCTGATCTGAATACATTTATAACTAGAAATGTTTCCTCACACACAGCACTGATGCCGTGTTCCCTAATGGTCAGCGAGATTGTAGGGAAAATGATGACATCATATCTTTCTCAGACCAGCTGACTGATGGCTACTCCCAGTCAAAGTGGGTGGCAGAACAACTCATATCTAGAGCAGATCAGCGAGGCATTCCAGTGGTCATCTATAGGTTAGGTAAGTGGTGACAAGTTATTTCTAGGTTAGGTAAGTGGTGACTGGTCATCTCTAGGTTAGTAAGTGGTGACCAGCCATCTCTAGGTTAGGTAAGTGGTGACCAGCCATCTCTAGGTTAGGTAAGTGGTTACCAGCCATCTCTAGGTTAGGTAAGTGGTGACCAGCCATCTCTAGGTTAGGTTAGTGGTGACCAGTCATCTCTAGGTTAGGTAAGTGGTGACCAGTCATCTCTAGGTTAGGTAAGTGGTGACCAGTCATCTCTAGGTTAGGTAAGTGGTGACTGGTCATCTCTAGGTTAGTAAGTGGTGACCAGCCATCTCTAGGTTAGGTAAGTGGTGACCAGCCATCTCTAGGTTAGGTAAGTGGTGACCAGCCATCTCTAGGTTAGGTTAGTGGTGACCAGTCATCTCTAGGTTAGGTAAGTGGTGACCAGTCATCTCTAGGTTAGGTAAGTGGTGACCAGTCATCTCTAGGTTAGGTAAGTGGTTACCAGTCATCTCTAGGTTAGGTAAGCGGTGACCGGTCATCTCTAGGTTAGGTAAGTGGTGACCAGTCATCTCTAGGTTAGGTAAGTGGTGACCAGTCATCTCTAGGTTAGGTTAGTGGTGACTGGTCATCTCTAGGTTAGGTAAGTGGTGACCAGTCATCTCTAGGTTAGGTAAGTGGTGACCAGTCATCTCTAGGTTAGGTTAGTGGTGACTGGTCATCTCTAGGTTAGGTAAGTGGTGCCCAGTCATCTCTAGGTTAGGTAAGTGGTGACTGGTCATCTCTAGGTTAGGTAAGTGGTGCCCAGTCATCTCTAGGTTAGGTAAGTGGTGACTAGTCATCTCTAGGTTAGGTAAGTGGTGACTGGTCATCTCTAGGTTAGGTAAGTGGTGACTGGTCATCTCTAGGTTAGGTAAGTGGTGACTGGTCATCTCTAGGTTAGGTAAGTGGTGACTGGTCATCTCTAGGTTAGGTAAGTGGTGCCCAGTCATCTCTAGGTTAGGTAAGTGGTGACTGGTCATCTCTAGGTTAGGTAAGTGGTGATTGGTCATCTCTAGGTTAGGTAAGTGGTGACTGGTCATCTCTAGGTTAGGTAAGTGGTTACTGGTCATCTCTAGGTTAGGTAAGTGGTGCCCAGTCATCTCTAGGTTAGGTAAGTGGTGATTGGTCATCTCTAGGTTAGGTAAGTAACATGTAGTTATCTATAGACAAGGTGCCTGGACTGGTTAACTATAGAAATAAAATCAGTAGGATATCCCTGTGAGTTGTATATCCATAGTAATAAACTGTTTCTGATAAGATTACTTATGTGTTTTTCTTTCAGGCAACATGTCAGGTGACACAACACAAGCCTACTGGAATCCCCAGGATCTGACGTTGCTGATGCTGCAAGCAATCACTAAGCTTGGTGTTGCACCTGATGTTGACTGGCAAGTGGAAATGACACCTGTAGACTTTGCTGCCAAGTTCCTCATCAAAATGACTTACAATTTATCCACTGCTCTAGGAAAGGTCTACCACCTTCTCAACTCCAAACCTATACACTGCAGGTGAGAGTTCTCACTCAACTCCAAACCTATACACTGCAGGTGAGAGTTCTCACTCAACTCCAAACCTATACACTGCAGGTGAGACTTCTCACTCAACTCCAAACCTATACACTGCAGGTGAGACTTCTCACTCAACTCCAAACCTATACACTGCAGGTGAGACTTCTCACTCAACTCCAAACCTATACTATACACAGCAGGTGAGACTTCTCACTCAACTCCAAACCTATACACTGCAGGTGAGACTTCTCACTCAACTCCAAACCTATACACTGCAGGTGAGACTTCTCACTCAACTCCAAACCTATACACTGCAGGTGAGACTTCTCACTCAACTCCAAACCTATACACTGCAGGTGAGACTTCTCACTCAACTCCAAACCTATACACTGCAGGTGAGACTTCTCACTCAACTCCAAACCTATACACTGCAGGTGAGACTTCTCACTCAACTCCAAACCTATACACTGCAGGTGAGACTTCTCACTCAACTCCAAACCTATACACTGCAGGTGAGACTTCTCACTCAACTCCAAACCTATACACTGCAGGTGAGACTTCTCACTCAACTCCAAACCTATACACTGCAGGTGAGACTTCTCACTCAACTCCAAACCTATACACTGCAGGTGAGACTTCTCACTCAACTCCAAACCTATACACTGCAGGTGAGACTTCTCACTCAACTCCAAACCTATACACTGCAGGTGAGACTTCTCACTCAACTCCAAACCTATACACTGCAGGTGAGACTTCTCAACTCCAAACCTATACACTGCAGGTGAGACTTCTCACTCAACTCCAAACCTATACACTGCAGGTGAGACTTCTCACTCAACTCCAAACCTATACACTGCAGGTGAGACTTCTCACTCAACTCCAAACCTATACACTGCAGGTGAGACTTCTCACTCAACTCCAAACCTATACACTGCAGGTGAGACTTCTCACTCAACTCCAAACCTATACACTGCAGGTGAGACTTCTCACTCAACTCCAAACCTATACTATACACTGCAGGTGAGACTTCTCACTCAACTCCAAACCTATACACTGCAGGTGAGACTTCTCACTCAACTCCAAACCTATACACTGCAGGTGAGACTTCTCACTCAACTCCAAACCTATACACTGCAGGTGAGACTTCTCACTCAACTCCAAACCTATACACTGCAGGTGAGACTTCTCACTCAACTCCAAACCTATACACTGCAGGTGAGACTTCTCACTCAACTCCAAACCTATACACTGCAGGTGAGACTTCTCACTCAACTCCAAACCTATACACTGCAGGTGAGACTTCTCACTCAACTCCAAACCTATACACTGCAGGTGAGACTTCTCACTCAACTCCAAACCTATACACTGCAGGTGAGACTTCTCACTCAACTCCAAACCTATACACTGCAGGTGAGACTTCTCACTCAACTCCAAACCTATACACTGCAGGTGAGACTTCTCACTCAACTCCAAACCTATACACTGCAGGTGAGACTTCTCACTCAACTCCAAACCTATACACTGCAGGTGAGACTTCTCACTCAACTCCAAACCTATACACTGCAGGTGAGACTTCTCACTCAACTCCAAACCTATACACTGCAGGTGAGACTTCTCAACTCCAAACCTATACACTGCAGGTGCAGCAGGTGAGACTTCTCACTCAACTCCAAACCTATACACTGCAGGTGAGACTTCTCACTCAACTCCAAACCTATACACTGCAGGTGAGACTTCTCACTCAACTCCAAACCTATACACTGCAGGTGAGACTTCTCACTCAACTCCAAACCTATACACTGCAGGTGAGACTTCTCACTCAACTCCAAACCTATACACTGCAGGTGAGACTTCTCACTCAACTCCAAACCTATACACTGCAGGTGAGACTTCTCACTCAACTCCAAACCTATACACTGCAGGTGAGACTTCTCACTCAACTCCAAACCTATACACTGCAGGTGAGACTCCAAACCTCACTGCAGGTGAGACTCAACTCCAAACCTATACCTATACACTGCAGGTGAGACTTCTCACTCAACTCCAAACCTATACACTGCAGGTGAGACTTCTCACTCAACTCCAAACCTACAAACATGTACTGCAGATTGTACAAAAGACATTAAACTGCATCATGCAGCTGTTACATGAGATTTACCACTTAACTCCATAGCTTGTACACTGCAGTGTACATACTGTCGCAGGACCTTGTAAAATTTCAGACATTATCCTACCCACTGGATCTGTATTCTTTCTCCTGACCTTTGACTTCTGACCTCTATCTATTATTTTAGGTGGCTGTACAAGTGGATGAATGCCAATGGTTTCCCTGTGGAGGTCATCAAGTTCACTGAATGGAAGAAAAGGTATATTGTCATATATCTAAAAAAAGCATCATAATTTTTATCCAGTTTGATTAGTATGAATTAAGAGAAATGAATACATTTGTTACTTATTATATCGTATATATTGAAGTATAGTCTAACCACAGTGTGGATTTAATGTAGCCAGGCCTTAGATCCTCCAAAGAAACTGACCCTGGGTATTGATTAACAGACATTGACCCTGGGTATTGATAAGCAGACACTGACCCTGGGTATTGATTATCAGACATTGACCCTGGGTATTGATTAGCAGACACTGACCCTGGGTATTGATTATCAGACATTGACCCTGGGTATTGATTAGCAGACACTGACCCTGTGTATTGATTAGCAGACATTGACCCTGGGTATTGATTAGCAGACATTGACCCTGGGTATTGATTAGCAGACATTGACCCTGGGTATTGATTATCAGACATTGACCCTGGGTATTGATTAGCAGACATTGACCCTGGGTATTGATTATCAGACATTGACCCTGGGTATTGATTAGCAGACATTGACCCTGGGTATTGATTAGCAGACATTGACCCTGGGTATTGATTAGCAGACATTGACCCTGGGTATTGATTAGCAGACATTGACCCTGGGTATTGATTATCAGACATTGACCCTGTGTATTGATTAGCAGACACTGACCCTGTGTATTGATTAGCAGACATTGACCCTGGGTATTGATTAGCAGACATTGACCCTGGGTATTGATTATCAGACATTGACCCTGGGTATTGATTATCAGACACTGACCCTGGGTATTGATTATCAGACATTGACCCTGTGTATTGATTAGCAGACATTGACCCTGGGTATTGATTAGCAGACATTGACCCTGGGTATTGATTAGCAGACATTGACCCTGGGTATTGATTAGCAGACACTGACCCTGGGTATTGATTAGCAGACACTGACCCTGGGTATTGATTATCAGACATTGACCCTGGGTATTGATTATCAGACATTGACCCTGTGTATTGATTATCAGACATTGACCCTGGGTATTGATTAGCAGACATTGACCCTGGGTATTGACTAGCAGACACTGACCCTGTGTATTGATTATCAGACATTGACCCTGGGTATTGATTATCAGACATTGACCCTGTGTATTGATTATCAGACATTGACCCTGTGTATTGATTAGCAGACATTGACCCTGGGTATTGATTATCAGACACTGACCCTGGGTATTGATTATCAGACATTGACCCTGGGTATTGATTAGCAGACATTGACCCTGGGTATTGATTAGCAGACATTGACCCTGTGTATTGATTATCAGACATTGACCCTGTGTATTGATTATCAGACATTGACCCTGTGTATTGATTATCAGACACTGACCCTGGGTATTGATTATCAGACATTGACCCTGGGTATTGATTATCAGACATTGACCCTGGGTATTGATTATCAGACATTGACCCTGGGTATTGATTATCAGACATTGACCCTGGGTATTGATTAGCAGACATTGACCCTGGGTATTGATTATCAGACATTGACCCTGGGTATTGATTATCAGACATTGACCCTGGGTATTGATTAGCAGACATTGACCCTGTGTATTGATTATCAGACATTGACCCTGTGTATTGATTATCAGACATTGACCCTGTGTATTGATTATCAGACATTGACCCTGGGTATTGATTATCAGACATTGACCCTGGGTATTGATTATCAGACATTGACCCTGGGTATTGATTAGCAGACATTGGCCCTGTGTATTGATTAGCAGACATTGGCCCTGCGTATTGATTATCAGACATTGACCCTGTGTATTGATTAGCAGACATTGACCCTGGGTATTGATTATCAGACATTGACCCTGTGTATTGATTATCAGACATTGACCCTGGGTATTGATTAGCAGACATTGACCCTGGGTATTGATTATCAGACATTGACCCTGGGTATTGATTAGCAGACATTGACCCTGGGTATTGATTAGCAGACATTGACCCTGTGTATTGATTAGCAGACACTGACCTTGGGTATTGATTATCAGACATTGACCCTGGGTATTGATTATCCCTGGGTATTGATTAGCAGACATTGACCCTGGGTATTGATTATCAGACATTGACCCTGGGTATTGATTATCAGACATTGACCCTGGGTATTGATTAGCAGACATTGACCCTGGGTATTGATTAGCAGACATTGACCCTGGGTATTGATTATCAGACATTGACCCTGGGTATTGATTAGCAGACATGACCCTGGTATTGATTATCAGACATTGACCCTGGGTATTGATTATCAGACATTGACCCTGGGTATTGATTATCAGACATTGACCCTGGGTATTGACTAGCAGACATTGACCCTGGGTATTGACTAGCAGACACTGACCCTGGGTATTGATTAGCAGACATTGACCCTGTGTATTGATTATCAGACATTGACCCTGGGTATTGATTATCAGACATTGACCCTGTGTATTGATTATCAGACATTGACCCTGGGTATTGATTAGCAGACATTGACCCTGGGTATTGATTATCAGACATTGACCCTGGGTATTGATTATCAGACATTGACCCTGGGTATTGATTATCAGACATTGACCCTGGGTATTGATTATCAGACATTGACCCTGGGTATTGATTATCAGACATTGACCCTGGGTATTGATTATCAGACATTGACCCTGGGTATTGATTAGCAGACATTGACCCTGGTATTGATTATCAGACATTGACCCTGGGTATTGATTAGCAGACACTGACCCTGGGTATTGATTAGCAGACATTGACCCTGTGTATTGATTATCAGACATTGACCCTGGGTATTGATTAGCAGACATTGACCCTGGGTATTGATTAGCAGACATTGACCCTGGGTATTGATTATCAGACATTGACCCTGGGTATTGATTAGCAGACATTGACCCTGGGTTTGATTATCAGACAGGTGTACACTGACCCTGGGTATTGATTATCAGACATTGTGGGTATTGACATTAGTTGATTATCAGACATTGACCCTGTGAATTGATTATCAGACATTGACCCTGGGTATTGCACCTACACTCAAATATCAGATAGGTGACACCTAATATCAGGTAGGTGACACCTAAACTCAAATATCAGATAGGTGACACCTACAAACACTCAAATATCAGATAGGTGACACCTAAACTCAAATATCAGATAGGTGACACACCAAATATCAGGTAGGTGACAACTCAAATATCAGGTAGGTGACACCTAAACTCAAATATCAGATAGGTGTACACCTACACTCAAATATCAGGTAGGTGACACCTAAACTCAAATATCAGATAGGTGTACACCTAAACTCAAATATCAGATAGGTGACACCTACACTCAAATATCAGGTAGGTGACACCTAAACTCAAATATCAGATAGGTGACACCTACACTCAAATATCAGATAGGTGACACCTAAACTCAAATATCAGATAGGTGACACCTACACTCAAATATCAGATAGGTGACACCTACACTCAAATATCAGGTAGGTGACACCTAAACTCAAATATCAGATAGGTGTACACCTAAACTCAAATATCAGATAGGTGACACCTACACTCAAATATCAGATAGGTGACACCTACACTCAAATATCAGATAGGTGACACCTACACTCAAATATCAGATAGGTGACACCTACACTCAAATATCAGATAGGTGTACACCTAAACTCAAATATCAGGTAAGTGACACCTACACTCAAATATCAGATAGGTGACACCTACACTCAAATATCAGATAGGTGACACCTAAACTCAAATATCAGATAGGTGACAAATCAAATATCAGATAGGTGACACCTACACTCAAATATCAGATAGGTGACACATATACTCAAATATCACATAGGTGACACCTATACTCAAATATCAGATAGGTGACACCTTTACTCAAATATCAGATAGGTGACACCTACACTCAAATATCAGATAGGTGACACCTACACTCAAATATCAGATAGGTGTACACCTACACTCAAATATAGGTGACACACCTCAAATATCAGGTAGGTGACACCTACACTCAAATATCAGATAGGTGACACCTACTCAAATATCAGATAGGTGACACCTAAACTCAAATATCAGGTAGGTGTCACCTAAACTCAAATATCAGATAGGTGTACACCTAAACTCAAATATCAGATAGGTGACACCTACACTCAAATATCAGATAGGTGACACCTACACTCAAATATCAGATAGGTGACACCTACACTCAAATATCAGATAGGTGACATCTTTACTCAAATATCAGATAAGTGACACCTACACTCAAATATCAGATAGGTGTACACCTACACTCAAATATCAGGTAGGTGACACCTAAACTCAAATATCAGATAGGTGACACCACTAAAATATCAGTAGGTGACACCTACACTCAAATATCAGATAGGTGACACCTAAACTCAAATATCAGGTAGGTGACACCTAAACTCAAATATCAGATAGGTGACACCTACACTCAAATATCAGATAGGTGACACCTACACTCAAATATCAGATAGGTGTACACCTATACTCAAATATCAGATAGGTGACACCTACACTCAAATATCAGATAGGTGACACCTACACTCAAATATCAGATAGGTGACACCTACACTCAAATATCAGATAGGTGACACCTACACTCAAATATCAGGTAGGTGACACCTAAACTCAAATATCAGATAGGTGACACCTACACTCAAATACACTCAAATATCAGATAGGTGACACCTACACTCAAATATCTACACTCAAATATCAGATAGGTGAAAACATACACTCAAAAAAAAGGAAAGTGACACCTACACTCAAATATCAGATAGGTGTACACCTACACTCAAATATCAGGTAAGTGACACCTACACTCAAATATCAGATAGGTGACACCTAAACTCAAATATCAGATAGGTGACACCTAAACTCAAATATCAGGTAGGTGACACCTACACTCAAATATCAGATAGGTGACACCTACACTCAAATATCAGATAGGTGACACCTACACTCAAATATCAGATAGGTGACACCTACACTCAAATATCAGGTAGGTGACACCTAAACTCAAATATCAGATAGGTGACACCTAAACTCAAATATCAGGTAGGTGACACCTACACTCAAATATCAGGTAGGTGACACCTAAACTCAAATATCAGATAGGTGACACCTACACTCAAATATCAGATAGGTGACACCTTTACTCAAATATCAGATAGGTGACTCAAATATCAGATAGGTGTACACCTAAACTCAAATATCAGATAGGTGACACCTACACTCAAATATCAGGTAGGTGACACCTAAACTCAAATATCAGATAGGTGACATCTTTACTCAAATATCAGATAGGTGACACCTACACTCAAATATCAGGTAGGTGACACCTACACTCAAATATCAGATAGGTGACACCTTTACTCAAATATCAGATAGGTGACACCTTTACTCAAATATCAGATAGGTGACATCTTTACTCAAATACCAGATAGGTGACACCTACACTCAAATATCAGATAGGTGACACATATACTCAAATATCACATAGGTGACACCTATACTCAAATATCAGATAGGTGACACCTTTACTCAAATATCAGATAGGTGACACATACACTTCTATCTCAGATAGATGACACATACACTTCTATATCAGATAGGTGACACATACACTTATGACACATACACTTCTATATCAGATAGGTGACACATACACTTCTATATCAGATAGGTGACACATACACGTCTATATCAGATAGGTGACACATACACTCAAATATCAGATAGGTGACACATACACTTGTGACACATACACTTCTATATCAGATAGGTGACACATACACTTCTATATCAGATAGGTGACACATACACTTCTAAATCAGATAGGTGACACATACACTTCTAAATCAGATAGGTGACACATACACTTCTATCTCAGATAGATGACACATACACTTCTATATCAGATAGGTGACACATACACTTCTATCTCAGATAGATGACACATACACTTCTATATCAGATAGGTGACACATACACTTCTATCTCAGATAGATGACACATACACTTCTATATCAGATAGGTGACACATACACTTCTATCTCAGATAGGTGACACATACACTTCTATATCAGATAGGTGACACATACACTTCTATATCAGATAGGTGACACATACACTTCTATATCAGATAGGTGACACATACACTTCTATATCAGATAGGTGACACATACACTTCTATATCAGATAGGTGACACATACACTTCTATATCAGATAGGTGACACATACACTTCTATATCAGATAGGTGACACATACACTTCTATATCAGATAGGTGACACATACACTTCTATCTCAGATAGGTGACACATACACTTCTATATCAGATAGGTGACACATACACTTCTATATCAGATACTCTTCTGTTTCTGATAGGCACACTTATACACCTGTAGCAGATATTGGAAACCCATGCCTTGTATTTGATTTGTGATGCCTACTCCCATAACAGATAGTGGCCCTACAATCCTATACAACTGAAAGGTTACACCTACAATCCTATATCAGATAGGCGACACATATCATGAAGAATTCTGTGTTTATTACTAGATATGAAACTTCTTGCTTCTGTTGACACAGAGATGAAAGTTTTTTCTGCGAGCTGAGTACTTACAGAACAGATAATCTAGACCAAGCTTTGTCCCAACTTAATATGGAATACCCAGCAACAGATGGGGAACTGCTCAAAACCTACTTTTCACAACTTAGCAAGAGAGGGGTCATCACTTCGGACCAGAGATCACTGAAAAAAGGTAATTAGGCAGATGGTTTTACTCAAACAAGACATCACAATTTCAAATTCATACATAGCATAGTACCTATTTTGAAAGTTACATATTATTTAGTTTGATACCTCATGTCCAATTTCAAGTTTTTAAATTCATTTTGTAAGTAAGTAATTGAAAACATGAAATTTAGAAGTGTTTAATGTGTTGAACAATATATTAAGAAAAGTTTGGCTCCATCTTATAAAAATAAAGAAATTTCTATACATATAAATATGACTGTTTATTATAAGGTGAAAAAGGGCTTATTTACCTTTCAGTACATGTACACTTGTGTAATTCCATAACTATTTTAAATTTTTTATTTAAGACTGTTTTGTTATTATGTAATTACAGTTGACAATTTGGAAATCCAAATGTTAGTTCTGTTACCGATTGAAAGCATAGTTGAATTGATAGTGAATGAAGGGGGATAACTCTAGTTTGTGTACCTCTCGAATGGTCTCTGTTGAGGTATAGCTGCTGCAGACATAACGCTAAATCATGTCAACAAGTACAGGTATTGATGTAGATAGTATTATTTTTGGTACATAAGCTATATATAGCAGTATGACAATCCATTCTATAAATAACATTCCGCGGTGTATTAATATACTTTCTCACATGATGAAAAGCTTCGGTACCATATAGCACATGGCTTTTTAGAGGGGCTGTCTCAAAAGTTCAAAGCATGTAGTTCTTTTCAGAGGCTGTTTCAAAACGTCATTTACGTGCAGTAAATGTTGAATTCAATTATATTTTATCTTCCTCTGAACAGAATTTTCTTTCTTTGAATCAGGATGCTTGAAAATTATTTCATGGCTTCTGTGAAAACTGTTTCTTTTTCTTTTCAAGTTTCTGTTAATACAGTGAACACATGAGCTATTGAAATCACTTACCTTGATGTTATCATTTCTCTTATGACTTATTAAACGACTGACATGTCTCCTCAAAAGGAGAGAGCAGAAAAAGTTCAAACTTACACAGAGCTAATGAAGACTGTTTATCAATGTATCAATTTTCATTTGCAGTTGAAAGTACAGTCGTCTTACTAGCCCCAGCTAGTGGGAATTTCCCTTTAGTCAAGCAGTAGAGTGTCTGGCTAGAGACAGAGGGATCGCTAGTTTGAACCCCAGCAGTACTTGACATGGTGTTTTTCATTACTCCTTCCTATTACATATATAGAAACTTATACAGATCAAAAGAATAAAGATGTCTTTTTTATTTGATACAGACCCTGGACCACTGGATGGTAAAGTCGCTATAGTGACTGGGGCTTCTAGTGGTATAGGGAAGGCAATTGCAAAGGCTCTGGCAGGAGCAGGTGCCAAGGTTGCCATGGCAGCGAGACGAGTGGAACGGCTACAGGAAGTGGAAAAAGACATCAAGGCAAATGGAGGAGTGAGCATTTGTATCCGAACTGACGTCACGAAGAGAGATGAGGTAAGGTCAGATGTCAAGGCAAGGAATGGATTCTGATCATGTCAGAAGAATATAACTAATTCATCCAAAATTAAAGTACAATTAATAAAAGTATTTCTAGAAAACTGCTGTAAAGTCTGATCCATAAACACCTTTACTGAGAATAGTTGTTGACAAAGGTCTTTGATGTTTTATTGACAGGTGAAACAGCTGGTCAGTCAGACAGAGTCTATACTTGGTCCAGTCGACATCATGGTCAATAATGCTGGAACCATGTACTACACAATGATGAAAAACCTTCATGAGGATGAATGGGATACACAGATAGATGTCAATGTCAAGGTTGGTTGGTACATAGATCAAGGTCATGTGAATCAATCAGATGTATCCAGTATTATGTAAGCATACCACATACTTCGTAAAATATTTATTTACCAAACATCAATACAACAAATATCATGTTGTTTTAGTCACTATACCATGAACAAATTTTTTATCTTTGGTTTTAAAGCATGATAATGTGCCAAGCAAGTTTAATTTCTCTATTGTTACCCTCAAGGAGAGGACAAATGCATATATTTTCATTTTTTTTAAATTTTTTTAAAACTTTTTGTTGAAATTTCCCAAAATGAGCTGACATTATGACAGCATGTCTGGGTTCTAGTTTATGTAGTTTTGTTTATGTGCAGGGTTTAACAAATGGTATCGGGGCTGTCCTGGATGGGATGTTGACACGCAAGTCTGGACATATTATCAACATGTCCTCAGATGCCGGAAGGAAGGTGGGTACCAGCCATAGAACTAACAAAAGAGTATGGTCACACTAACCACAAGTGTCTCACACATTATCACATCAAAAACCCAGTCTCGCACAAGATCTAACGAAACATTAAAGTCTGACACATGGTCACACCAAACACCAAAGTCTAACACATGGTCACACCAAACACCAAAGTCTAACACATTATCACACCTAACACAAAGGTCTGACACATTATCACACCTAACACAAAGGTCTGACACATTATCACACCTAACACAGAGGTCTGACACATTATCACACCTAACACAGAAGTCTAACACATGGTCACACCAAACACCAAAATCTAACACATGGTCACACCAAACACAGAAGTCTAACTCATGGTCACACCAAACACCAAAGTCTAACACATGGTCACACCAAACACCAAAGTCTAACACATGGTCACACCAAACACCAAAGTCTAACACATGGTCACACCAAACACAGAAGTCTAACACATGGTCACACCAAACACCAAAGTCTAACACATGGTCACACCAAACACCAAAGTCTAACACATGGTCACACCAAACACCAAAGTCTAACACATGGTCACACCAAACACCAAAGTCTAACACATGGTCACACCAAACACCAAAGTCTAACACATGGTCACACCAAACACCAAAGTCTAACACATGGTCACACCAAACACCAAAGTCTAACACATGGTCACACCAAACACCAAAGTCTAACACATGGTCACACCAAAGTCTAACACATGGTCACACCAAACACCAAAGTCTAACACATGGTCACACCAAACACAGAAGTCTAACACATGGTCACACCAAACACCAAAGTCTAACACATGGTCACACCAAACACCAAAGTCTAACACATGGTCACACCAAACACCAAAGTCTAACACATGGTCACACCAAACACAGAAGTCTAACACATGGTCACACCAAACACCAAAGTCTAACACATGGTCACACCAAACACCAAAGTCTAACACATGGTCACACCAAACACCAAAGTCTAACACATGGTCACACCAAACACAGAAGTCTAACACATGGTCACACCAAACACCAAAGTCTAACACATGGTCACACCAAACACCAAAGTCTAACACATGGTCACACCAAACACCAAAGTCTAACACATGGTCACACCAAACACCAAAGTCTAACACATGGTCACACAAACTAATGAAGGCTTATTTTCTGTAGATCATTCATGGTTGATATATTTATGATAGATGTCATCTCCTTGAGATGTAGTCACTATTCCTTACTATAAATACACACTGTCTCAGAACGTTTCTAGCTTAGAGAATAGTTATTAAGAATAAAAAGGGAGTTCCTTATGAGATAGTGATAAATTATACTGTACTGTTGACTATTTCAGGGATTCCCAGGCCTTGCTGTTTATTCTGGAACCAAGTTTTATGTAGAAGGGTTGTCCCAGGCCTTGCGACAGGAAGTTTGTAAATCAGGTGTGCGTGTGACCTGTTTACAACCAGGAGATGTTGGCACAGAGCTGCTGTCAAACAACACTGACTTGGAGGTAAATAACACAGGGTTTAACCTCCCATAAAGTGCAATCAATTTTTTTTCCATTTGAGTATTTTTTGATATCTCACCACTGCACACTTCAAAAAATAAAAAACAATTTAATAAGAAACAAGAAGTAAACTTTGTATCACAATAAGTTACTTCATTTCATACACTAAGTTTGGTTAGGGATTAGTTCAAAGGGCCTTGGTGACCACCATTGTCTGATCTTCATTTGTTTGTTTAAAGACAGATCTTTTCCCTGCCTTTCTATTTTTTGCTTTCTATGTTATGAATTTGAGAATTCCACTTAAAATAACAACAAACAAAAAAATTTCTGTCAAATCAAAGACAGTCACCAAGAGACCAAACCTACGGTATATCTGAAATTTTGGAAAAATCTTCCAGTTCCTCCCAAGAAATAATAACAACAAATACTGTTTAAGGAGAGGTGACTGATGGACTATGGATGCTGAGTAATTTTACTAGTCACCCATCTCATGATTGTGGACTAAAAATACATCAGCTGAATTTTTGGTTCAGGACTCAAAGGTCACACTCAATATTGCTTTTTATAGAAATAATTCTTTCTACTATTAAAAATTATAATGTAAGGAATGCTTTTTGTTTCAGGCGCGGTCAGCCTATGATGGAAGTGAGTCATGTCGTATTCTGGATGCAGAGGATATAGGTCGAGCAGTGCTGTATGCGGTCACACAGCCACCACATGTGGCAGTCAATGAAATCCTGATTGAGCCCCGCGAGGCTCCAGTGTGATATTATTATAAGGTTGTGTTAGGTGCAGTTGAAATGTACAGCAGATAATGGAACTGAGCGCTAAATTATTCAAAGAAATCTGTTCTGTTTTAAGATCATCAGCATGTCCTAACTGTTGTGAACTTGAGGGGTATGAAGAGGTCAGGGATCCTAGAAATGATGGCACTAAATACTACTGCAAATGACTTATAAGATGTTCTCATCTAATGTAATGTGAGTGGTGACATTGTATCCAGGTCAGATGTAATGGTGATCTGCTCATGTTCCAGGGTATCCTTGTATCATTTAGTATTTTTAATCAGGTTTAAATATTTTCAACTGAATCATTTCAGAGAAAGCCAAAGTATTAATGTTTCATATTTTCTTTGGAACATTTTTTTTCAAGTTGGTAATGTCAAATGAATGGAAGTTCTTATAACACAACTACTAGAAGATTAGAGTGTGGCATTTTGATGACTACACGATCATCTTCATCAGACAAATGACCAGTGTTGAGTGTACTAGCACTGATGTATGTAATGTATGAGATGGTACGGCTTTGACCAACTTTTCGGCTGTACTATAATGCTTTGTACACTAAGGTAAAAAGTGGTATGACGAGATGGTAAACAGATTATAAACCAAAAAATTACACAAGATGGTAACAATGTGCTGTAGTGGATTTGGCTACATTTATTACTGATGTATTGCATACTGTATATCTATGTATAAAACATTAAAATCAATTGTCTGTCTATTGTGTGTGATTTCTTCAACAGTGGTTGTTATTGTGTCATATTCTTAAGAAGTCTATTCTTAAGGTGCATACATACACCAAGTACATAAATAGAAACATTGTTAGCAATCACCATAGATCAAAAGTCAAGCTGTTCTCTGCAAGGAATTACATTTAAGAATAAAGTTGTTTACAAAAATGATAAGGAAAGACACATGTTCTGTTAATTTGAAAGACAGAGTTTAGCATGAACTAGATCAATACTGTATCTTTGTGCTGCTCCAGTTTTCTACTTGTGTGTTAGTTGAGAGGGTTTGTCTGCTACTCCACTAAATACTTCAGTTATCACACAACAGCTTTTTGTCTAAAGGGAACCCCTGTGGAAGTGAGTATTACTTGTCACATACCAGAACATGATGCAGAATCATAATACATGTGTCTTCATCAAAACTAAAACATTTCTTTAGTGGCTATCTCAAGGAAACCTATGGATGGAAAAATCACCTGGTACTTTTGATGGCAGTGTAGGTACAGGTGGTGACTATACATATAGCAGTCACACCATCTTATCCTGGGGCCCCTGATGACAGTGTATGTACAGGTGGTGACTACACATATAACAGTCACACCATCTTATCCTGGGGCCCCTGACGACAGTGTATGTACAGGTGGTGACTACACATATAACAGTCACACCATCTTATCCTGGGGCCCCTGATGACGGTGTATGTACAGGTGGTGACTACACATATAGCAGTCACATCATCTTTTCCTGGGGCCCCCGATGACAGTGTATGTACAGGTGGTGACTACACATATAGCAGTCACACCATCTTATCCTGGGGCCCATGATGACAGTGTATGTACATGTAGTGACTACACATATAGCAGTCACACAATCTTATCCTGGGGCCCCCGATGACAGTGTATGTACAGGTGGTGACTACACATATAGCAGTCACACCATCTTATCCTGGGGCCCATGATGACAGTGTATGTACAGGTGGTAACTACACATATAGCAATGATATAAACTAATTTCACTCTACGCTGTTTTTGTATTTGTGGAGTTATTGTCGCAATAAAGAAAGATTTACCATTTGAAGAATTTCGCAATAAAGAAAGATTTACCATTTGAAGAATTTATTTATCAGACTGATGGGTTTTCAGATGTGATAAAATTTGATGGACATTTAGTCAATCTTAATTAAGATATTGCTGGACTGTGAATAAATTATAACCTTATCTTACAGACTCTGAATGTAGCTTGGGTGTTTTCGATACTCATACTGCCTTCAAAAAACACAATTTAATGTCGTTGTGATAAAGCCTGTCAGGTCTGAAAGAGTTGAAAACTCCAAACAAGGTAAATATTATGAAAACAGTAAGGGGCAGTAACTCTTACAAATAGCCTAATCAGATTGATTTTCATGTCATGGTGATTTAGACTAAACAGTTTGAAACATTTGATCCATTGGAAATTGTGTGAGGAGATCTCAGAACCAATAAATTACCATGGGTGGACAGACAACACTATACTGTAATATGTCCTCCAATCAGCACTTTTTTGCAGCGGATAAAAATCACTGCAGTTTTCTTTAATACAAAATGGTTTATCCTTAGCCTGGGAGAAATGAGGACAATGTCTCAACAACAGACACTCAAGTGAATAGTGCCTTTCAATACCAATCTGAAGTTTATATACAGTAGAAGGTTTCGACCTTCGAGGACTCTTCAATGATCCTAGGGTCCATGCCTGTGTCACTGTAAGCACCTTTCTTATATAATCAAATTATTAGGGGGAAAAAACATATTCTGAAAGTACATGTGTATGAAAATTTATTTCATAAACAATCTATCATGACTCTTTGTACTCCTGAGGTACAAAATGAACCTACATACACGACAAGACAAACAGAAAACTCACTAATAGTAGTGAGGTACCTGATTTCACACAATACTCACTAGTACTAATAAGGTACCTGATTACACACACAATACTCACTAGTCCTAGTGAGGTTCCTGATTACACACACAATACTCACTAGTCCTAGTGAGGTATCTGATTACACACACAACACTCACTGGTCCTAGTGAGGTACCTGATTACACACACAACACTCACTGGTCCTAGTGAGGTTCCTGATTACACACACAATACTCACTAGTACTAGTGAGGTTCCTGATTACATACACAATACTCACTAGTCCTAGTGAGGTATCTGATTACACACACAACACTCACTAGTACTAGTGAGGTATCTGATTACATACACAATACTCACTTGTACTAGTGAGGTATCTGATTACATACACAATACTCACTGGTCCTAGTGAGGTACCTGATTACACACACAATACTCACTAGTCCTAGTGAGGTTCCTGATTACACACACAACACTCACTGGTACTAATAAGGTACCTGATTACACACACAACACTCACTAGTCCTAGTGAGGTATCTGATTACACACACAACACTCACTAGTACTAATAAGGTACCTGATTACACACACAATACTCACTAGTCCTAGTGAGGTATCTGATTACACACACAACACTCACTAGTACTAGTGAGGTATCTGATTACATACACAATACTCACTAGTACTAGTGAGGTATCTGATTACATACACAATACTCACTGGTCCTAGTGAGGTACCTGATTACACACACAATACTCACTAGTCCTAGTGAGGTTCCTGATTACACACACAACACTCACTGGTACTAATAAGGTACCTGATTACACACACAACACTCACTAGTCCTAGTGAGGTATCTGATTACACACACAACACTCACTAGTACTAATAAGGTACCTGATTACACACACAATACTCACTAGTCCTAGTGAGGTTCCTGATTACACACACAACACTCACTAGTACTAATAAGGTTCCTGATTACACACACAACACTCACTAGTCCTAGTGAGGTATCTGATTACACACACAATACTCACTAGTACTAGTGAGGTTCCTGATTACACACACAATACTCACTAGTACTAGTGAGGTATATGATTACACACACAATACTCACTAGTCCTAGTGAGGTATCTGATTACACACACAATACTCACTAGTCCTAGTGAGGTATCTGATTACACACACAATACTCACTAGTACTAGTGAGGTTCCTGATTACACACACAATACTCACTAGTACTAGTGAGGTTCCTGATTACACACACAACACTCACTAGTACTAGTGAGGTTCCTGATTACACACACAATACTCACTAGTACTAGTGAGGTTCCTGATTACACACACAATACTCACTAGTCCTAGTGAGGTATCTGATTACACACACAATACTCACAAGTACTAGTGAGGTATTTGATTATACACACAATACTCACAAGTACTAGTGAGGTATCTGATTACACACACAACACTCACTGGTCCTAGTGAGGTATCTGATTACACACACAACACTCACTAGTACTAGTGAGGTATCTGATTACACACACAACACTCACTGGTCCTAGTGAGGTATCTGATTACACACACAATACTCACAAGTACTAGTGAGGTATCTGATTACACACACAACACTCACTAGTACTAGTGAGGTATCTGATTACACACACAACACTCACTGGTCCTAGTGAGGTATCTGATTACACACACAATACTCACAAGTACTAGTGAGGTATCTGATTACACACACAATACTCACAAGTACTAGTGAGGTATCTGATTACACACACAATACTCACAAGTACTAGTGAGGTTCCTGATTACACACACAACACTCACTAGTCCTAGTGAGGTATCTGATTACACACACAATACTCACTAGTCCTAGTGAGGTATCTGATTACACACACAACACTCACTAGTCCTAGTGAGGTATCTGATTATACACACAATACTCACAAGTACTAGTGAGGTATCTGATTACACACACAACACTCACTGGTCCTAGTGAGGTACCGGATTACACACACAACACTCACTAGTACTAGTGAGGTATCTGATTACACACACAATACTCACAAGTACTAGTGAGGTATCGGATTACACACACAATACTCACTAGTACTAGTGAGGTATCTGATTACACACACAACACTCACTAGTACTAGTGAGGTATCTGATTACACACACAATACTCACTAGTACTAGTGAGGTTCCTGATTACACACACAATACTCACAAGTACTAGTGAGGTATCTGATTACACACACAATACTCACAAGTACTAGTGAGGTACCTGATTACACACACAATACTCACTGGTCCTAGTGAGGTTCCTGATTACACACACAATACTCACTAGTACTAGTGAGGTATCTGATTACACACACAATACTCACTAGTCCTAGTGAGGTTCCTGATTACACACACAATACTCACTAGTACTAGTGAGGTATCTGATTACACACACAATACTCACTAGTCCTAGTGAGGTTCCTGATTACACACACAATACTCACTGGTACTAATAAGGTACCTGATTACACACACAATACTCACAAGTACTAATAAGGTACCTGATTACACACAATACTCACTAGTAATGAGGTACCAGCTTACACACAGAATACTCACCAGTAATGAGGTACCAGCTTACACAAAGAATACTCACCAGTAGCGAGGTACCAGCTTACACACAGAATACTCACCAGTAGCGAGGTACCAGCTTACACACAGAATACTCACCAGTAGCGAGGTACCAGCTTACATACAGAATACTCACCAGTAGCGAGGCACCAGCTTACACACAGTTTACTCACCAGTAGCGAGGTACCAGCGTACACACAGAATACTCACCAGTAGCGAGGTACCAGCTTACACACAGAATACTCACCAGTAGCGAGGTACCAGCTTACATACAGAATACTCACCAGTAGTGAGGTACCAGCTTACACACAGAATACTCACCAGTAATGAGGTACCAGCTTACACAGTTTACTCACCAGTAATGAGGTACCAGCTTACACACAGTTTACTCACCAGTAGCGAGGTACCAGCTTACACACAGAATACTCACCAGTAGTGAGGTACCAGCTTACACACCAGTAGTGAGGTACCAGCTTACATACAGAATACTCACTAGCAGTGAGGTACCAGCTTACATACAGTTTACTCACTAGCAGTGAGGTACCAGCTTACACACAGAATACTCACTAGTAGTGAGGTACCAGCTTACACACAGAATACTCACTAGTAGTGAGGTACCAGCTTACACACAGAATACTCACTAGTAGTGAGGTACCAGCTTACATACAGTTTACTCACTAGTAGTGAGGTACCAGCTTACACACAGAATACTCACCAGTAGTGAGGTACCAGCTTACACACAGAATACTCACTAGTAGTGAGGTACCAGCTTACACACAGAATACTCACCAGTAGCGAGGTACCAGCTTACACACAGAATACTCACTAGTAGTGAGGTACCAGCTTACACACAGAATGCAAGATTTATTTCATCACACCAATACTATCCTACTTGTCTTATTTCACTAATAAGAAAAATGACAGCCCAATTAATCCATCAATAATGGTAGTACTTAATATTGTATGTCATAACAAATAATAAATGGAAAATAAACATAGTTTAAAATAAACAATAAAAGGTAAATAAATAGCTACAGAAAGGATCACTTATTTAGAAGGTAAATGTACATTATACTTCATTAGCTAGCTGCATGTCTTTTGTCCGTACAAAGTGCACGGTGATCCACAGAGATTATTTTGTTCAATGGCAATCCACAGCTTTTAGTCTTGTGATACTAACAATTAATAGCGATCCACTAAAGACTTATGTCTTTTGGAGAATGATCCACATAGACTTCAATCAGTTGGACAGTGATCCACATAGACTTCAATCAGTTGGACAGTGATCCACATAGACTTCAATCAGTTGGACAGTGATCCACAAAGACTTCAATCAGTTGGGCAGTGATCCACATAGACTTCAATCAGTAGGACAGTGATGACTTCAATCAGTTGGACAGTGATCCACAAAGACTTCAATCAGTTGGGCAGTGATCCACATCGACTTCAATCAGTTGGGCAGTGATCCACATAGACTTCAATCAGGTAGACAGTGATCCACATAGACTTCAATCAGTTGGACAGTGATCCACATAGACTTCAATCAGTTGGACAGTGATCCACATAGACTTCAATCAGGTAGACAGTGATCCACATAGACTTCAATCAGTTGGACAGTGATCCACATAGACTTCAATCAGTTGGGCCGTGATCCATGTAGACTTCAATCAGGTAGACAGTGATCCACATAGACTTCAATCAGTTGGACAGTGATCCACAAAGACTTCAATCAGTTGGACAGTGATCCACATAGACTTCAATCAGTTGGACAGTGATCCACATAGACTTCAATCAGTTGGACAGTGATCCACATAGACTTCAATCAGTTGGACAGTGATCCACAAAGACTTCAATCAGTTGGGCAGTGATCCACATAGACTTCAATCAGTTGGGCAGTGATCCACATAGATTTCAATCAGTTGGGCCGTGATCCATGTAGACTTCAATCAGGTAGACAGTGATCCACATAGACTTCAATCAGTAGGACACTGATCCACATAGACTTCAATCAGTTGGGCAGTGATCCACATAGATTTCAATCAGTTGGGCCGTGATCCATGTAGACTTCAATCAGGTAGACAGTGATCCACATAGACTTCAATCAGTAGGACACTGATCCACATAGACTTCAATCAGTTGGACAGTGATCCATGTAGACTTCAATCAGTTGGGCCGTGATCCACATAGACTTCAATCAGTTAGACAGTGATCCACATAGACTTCAGTCAGTTGGGCAGTGATCCACATAGACTTCAATCAGTTTGGCAGTGACCCAAATAGACTTTAATCAGTTGGACAGTGATGATTCACATAGACTTCAATCAGTTTGGCAGTGATCCACAAAGACTTCAGTCAGTTGGACAGTGATCCACAAAGACTTCAATCAGTTGGGCCGTGATCCACAAAGACTTCAATCAGTTTGGCAGTGATCCACAAAGACTTCAATCAGTTGGGCCGTGATCCACAAAGACTTCAATCAGTTTGGCAGTGATCCACAAAGACTTCAATCAGTAGGACACTGATCCACATAGACTTCAATCAGTAGGACAGTGATCCACATAGACTTCAATCAGTAGGACAGTGATCCACATAGACTTCAATCAGTAGGACAGTGATCCACATAGACTTCAGTCAGTTAGACAGTGATCCACATAGACTTCAATCAGTAGGACAGTGATCCACAAAGACTTCAGTCAGTTGGGCAGCGATCCACATAGACTTCAATCAGTTTGGCAGTGATCCACATTGACTTCAATCAGTTTGGCAGTGACCCACATAGACTTCAATCAGTTGGACAGTGATCCACAAAGACTTCAGTCAGTTGGGCAGCTATCCACATAGACTTCAATCAGTTGGGCAGTGATCCACATAGACTTCAATCAGTTAGACAGTGATCCACAAAGACTTCAGTCAGTTGGGCAGTGATCCACATAGACTTCAATCAGTAGGACAGTGATCCACAAAGACTTCAGTCAGTTGGGTAGTGATCCACAAAGACTTCAATCAGTTGGGCAGCGATCCACATAGACTTCAATCAGTTGGGCAGTAATCCACAAAGACTTCAGTCAGTTGGACAGTGATCCACATAGACTTCAATCAGTTGGACAGTGATCCACATAGACTTCAATCAGTAGGACAGTGATCCACAAAGACTTCAGTCAGTTGGGTAGTGATCCACAAAGACTTCAATCAGTTGGACAGTGATCCACGTAGACTTCAATCAGTTGGGCCGTGATCCACGTAGACTTCAATCAGTTGGGCCGTGATCCACGTAGACTTCAATCAGTAGGACAGTGATCCACATAGACTTCAATCAGTTGGACAGTGATCCACATAGACTTCAATCAGTTGGACAGTGATCCACATAGACTTCAATCAGTTTGGCAGTGACCCACATAGACTTCAATCAGTTGGACAGTGATCCACAAAGACTTCAGTCAGTTGGGTAGTGATCCACAAAGACTTCAATCAGTTGGGCAGTGATCCACATAGACTTCAATCAGTTGGACAGTGATCCACAAAGACTTCAATCAGTTGGACAGTGATCCACAAAGACTTCAATCAGTTGGGCCGTGATCCACGTAGACTTCAATCAGTTGGGCCATGATCCACATAGACTTCAATCAGTTGGACAGTGATCCACAAAGACTTCAATCAGTAGGACAGTGATCCACATAGACTTCAATCAGTTGGACAGTGATCCACATAGACTTCAATCAGTTTGGCAGTGACCCACATAGACTTCAATCAGTTGGACAGTGATCCACAAAGACTTCAGTCAGTTGGGCAGTGATCCACATAGACTTCAATCAGTTGGACAGTGATCCACAAAGACTTCAATCAGTTGGGCAGTAATCTACAAAGACTTCAGTCAGTTGGGCAGTGATCCACATAGACTTCAATCAGTTGGACAGTGATCCACATAGACTTCAATCAGTTGGAACGCGATCCACATAGACTTCAATCAGTTTGGCACTGATCCACATAGACTTCAATCAGTTTGGCAGTGATCCACAAAGACTTCAATCAGTTGGACAGTGATCCACATAGACTTCAATCAGTTGGACAGTGATCCACATAGACTTCAGTCAGTTGGACAGTGATCCACAAAGACGTTAATCAGTTGGACCGTGATCCACATAGACTTCAGTCTATCGGAAAGTGAATCACAAAGCTTGACAATCCCTTGCCAGATCAGACTTACAGCACTATCATGGCAACTAGCTGACACCTTTGAACACAAATTAATGTCACTGCTTGGTAAAGATGCTGAGAACTTAAGTGTTGATCAGTTGTGTGAAGCATTTTCACACACCTTGTTTCCTTTCAGTTGAGGGTGGGCAAACCTTACTTGCATAAATTCAGAAAAAGACACAAGGTCTGAGAATAAGATAAGCCACACCCTTTCTCTCCTAACCACTCTCCCATACATTGATACAGCAGATCATTTGTCGAACTTCCTCATGACCTTGCTGGTATCCCCACGACAGTTTGGACAGTACCACTTGCCCTTGGGTTTGTTGAC
Organism: Ylistrum balloti; assembly: GCF_031769215.1. NCBI lineage: Eukaryota > Metazoa > Mollusca > Bivalvia > Pectinida > Pectinidae > Ylistrum > Ylistrum balloti. The sequence goes on along the minus strand of NW_026782224.1, from coordinate 1,800,492 downwards.
AAGATTGACACAGTTAAAATGGAACCACTCGATGACACATGCATCATTGTCACACCCGATCATCTCGCCATAAGACACCTGATCACACAGACAATATGTTGGCTCATCTGGATCAATTGGAGGCTCTATGGGCGATGTTGGGGCTTGATCCTTCTCTTTCTTTGTCTTACGTTTCTTCTTTTTCTTAGGCACTTTCTCCTTTTCTTCTTGCTGTAAATAAATCAATCAAATGAATTATAAACACTTATCAAATAATAATCCATCTTAATTTTTTTTCTCTATTCCCAATTCCATACATCTATTTTAAAATTCATCTCTCAATAGTAGATCATGGTGATTAAGAAGGAAAATGGTTAAGTGCAATTAACTTACGACCCTTATAGTCAATTAATTATATTATCAAATGGAACATAATAAAATGTCCAATCATCTTTTACTTAAATGTCAATTATTCAAACCAGCAATTTTAATTGATATCAATATGACTAAACAGTTCAAATATCTCATTATCAAAAGACAGAAAAAATATTTCATGCTCTTCACAGACAGAAATCTTCTATTTATAAGCAATATACCTTCTTCTCCTCCTCCTTAATGATAGTGTCACTTGTTTTCTGTCGTCGCTGTCGTTTAACAGCTACTTTTTCAGGTTTTGGTTCGGAGTGTTGAATGACAGGTTTAGATGATGCGGATGTTGAATTAGATGCTGATGTGGTTGTTGTTGCTGCTGTCGTTAACTTTTCTTCTTTTTCTGTTTCCTTCCCAAACATAGGATCTGACAAAAGCATGATAAAGCTGTCCTTATTCACCGAGTTTATTTATAGAAGCAGCAACATCTCCCATGACCAATTAAGTTCATGATTAGGTGAGTTAATTGTCATCAAACACTATTCCTAGTTAAGGTTTGTCAGTACCTTGGAGGAGGCTTTGCCCACAGAAAATTGCATCAGCATTACTCAAGTAATGAACAGACTGACAAACCTGATAACATATATACAACCATTTGATTATATTACAACCACCTGCATCAAAAAAAAAAAAACTCATTTTTTCAACAAAAATGTTTACATCTGAATATATCCCCCTAAATCTAGCCTGTTTAAAAAGTTGAATTTCAAGCAGTGAGAAAAAACCCACAGCTAGACACAGAGTAGGGGTTAAATATACTATGTGAGAAATAGACTAGCTTACCCAGATTTTCTCTGTCTTGCTCCAGTTGTCTCCCCCTGTTGTCAATATGCTCTATTATCATAGCCATCAGATGGAGCTTTTCATCCCCAATCTCCTGACATTTAATTAGTGCCCTTTGTATAGCCAGAAGAGCCTTTTTCTTGGTCGGTCCCTCTGATTCTTTACAGTAAACTTCCTGGTGGTTGTCAATGTCCTGGAGAATATCTAGAAAGTAATTATTACACTTAAATTTATTTCAAACTTCCTTGGTTTTATAGATCAAAGAATAAAATTGTAAAGCTTTTTGAAAAAGAAGAATTCAAAAGACCCCTTCTTTTCAGGAGTTTGCCATTAAATATAACAGAAGGATCCTATCTAATCCAAAAAGGATCTTATTTATAAACAAATTACACAAGCACACCTCAGAGCCACAGTAACAATCACATTAAGTTTGAGATATGCCCCTCCAGTACAACCTACAACTGTCAAAATCCAAGATGGTCATCTAATTAGCAATGGGACGATGATGAGATATACTTGATTAGCTAATTGTTTAATCTCATCTGAGGTGATGATCAATTGTAATTTTTCATATTGAATCAACAGTACCTCGATATTTTCTTGTTATCGCAAAAACATAATTCATATTATGCATAATATAGATGCCTTTTATCAATCATGTTTATTCTTTGCAAATTCTAGGTGAATTATTTAAGCAGAAAGTTATAAAATGGAAAACATTGCTGCAATGAAAACTGCAATCATTTTCAATGAGTATTTAACACACAATCAGCTGGTATGTAATCAATTAAAATACATCAGAAAGCTTATCCAATTTAAATAAATAATTATGGGTTTTTGCCAATTTCGTTTTACTTCATCTAACAGCCATTTAATTTCACTGATCATACTACAAATTCAAAAGGTGCAGCATGGGACAGAGGGAAACTTATATATCAAGTTTGAGAAATATTCTTGCAGCAATCAAGAAATTGCAAAAGTGATCTTCAACTGTCAAAATCCAAGATGGTTGCATGTCAGCCATTTTACTGATTTGACTCAAAATTGAATGGACACAAATTCGTACTGAGGGAAACACACATGTACCTATTAAGTCTGAGAAATATCCCTATAACAACTTTCAACTCTCAAAATCCCAAAAAGCTATTTAGACCTGTAGGCAAAATATCCCTCCAGTACTTCTCGAGAAATAGTGCTAATGGAAAAGGAGAGGGTTGGTGTGACTTGTATACAGTGATAAATACAGTCTCCATCACTCAGCTGACAGAGCATGCTTCTTTGGCTCAGCTGTTGATCAGCCAGTGGGGTCAGCGGAGGTCAATAGGCTAACCAGGTTTGAACTATTTACAATAGAAAATAAACACATAATGTTCAAAAATGTGATTTTCAGACATTAACAATAGTAAACTTTACCCTCTCCCCAAACGGAAAATTAAGACCCTCCTCTGGATCAACCGAGGTCAATATTTGCATCTTATTAAAGTGCCATCTTAAACTAATAATTCTATCCAGGTTTGAACTATTTCCAATAGAAAATAAACAAATAATGATCAAAATTTGATTTTCCGACATTAACTTTTATAAACTTCACCCACTCCCCAAGGGGATTTGTGAGACCCTGGGGTTATGAAATTTACAATTATGGCAAAGCATCTGAAAGCCTTTCTATCCATGAGAAGTAATTGATTTTCCCAAACCTAGGATTTAAGAAGAAGATTTTTGAAGTCTCAATCAATTTGACCCTTTTTTGCCCCGCCCATCAGGCCCCTGGGGGTTGGAGGCCATACTGTTTACAATTTGGGTGTGCCCTTAGCCATGTAAGGTTTTTGTAAAATTCCATTGAAGTCAGTTCAGAAGTTCTCCAGAAGTAGAAAATGTTAACAGCATAAAAAAGCACAACGTACAAAACAGACAAAAGGGGTTTGCAATAGATCACATTGCGACTTTGTCTCAGGTGACCTAAAAACCAAACCTGGGTCTTCCACATGATAAAACACCATATTCAAACCACACCAACCTGGTCTTTAAACCTGTGGTTCATTAAACCGTAACATCAACTCGTGAAATAAACTAGAGTGATAACTTAATTAAGTCTTTTAGTCTCAAATGCCATAATTAATGAAAATTAAAAAAGCATGTGCTTTTATTTACACATGTTGGCTAAAAATAGATATGAACCGGAAGTGGTTGTATTCATCGCTGAGCGTCAGACGACGAATGTTTCCAACAGGTCCCCACTATTCTTTATAATAACAGTACACTTCTCGTAAAAATGTGTTTCCTTTACATGTTTACAAACAAATAAATACACATGGACACATCCACAGAAATCAAGTTTCAATTCAAACGTTATCTGAAACAACTGAAATTTAGTTAAACCTAGGCTACATTGATCCAGCACGCCGTATTTGAGTGACACCGATCACGAGAACAAGAGTTTCTCTGCCACTGGTAACACCTAATACATCACAGGATACTATCTGACACGGTTTAAAACAGCAATGGTGTATATACAAACCTCGACACTGAATATCTAGTTCCCGAAGCTGGGTAACGATTTTCTGTAAATCGTCTGGCAAATTTTCCATCGTGTCCAAATAGTTTTCCAGGTAGGTAGCAGAGCAGAGGGCCTCCACCGCAGCTTGATTCAACATCGACATCTTCCCGTTTTGGGTGTTCAAATCGTTACAAGTTGGGTACCATTGACAGGGTAAAATAGCACTGCTGGATACCAGACTCTTCGGACATTAGTTTACATGTTTTCCCTCCGAGTCTTGAAAGCAAGCCTCCTTGTGACACAGGTGACCTAGATCGGTTTTTAGGGGCTCACTAAGGGGTTAAGCTGAGGGCAATGTAAAATGGATTAAGACAGACAGGTAAGGAAGAACCACGACCTTAACTCACTTACAAATTAAGACATCTTTAAAATACCTGCACATTTATGGAACACTCTTTCTCTTGTATTTTTTTTCAATGATCATTAAAAGTAACCAACACCTTAAATGTGACCGGAAGTAGGTGCGAGTCAATGGATTTTTGTGGCTTGCTTTCATTTATCCGGTCGATCCGTTTCAATTACGGAACGGGACTATCACGTGGCCGAGTCCAGTTGTTGTTGCCTGTAATAAAGAAATGTTGCACTTAAGGCTGATTAGATCTAATTGCTACAAAATTAATAGCTATGTTGACAAGTATTGAAACATTTACCTAAACATTCATAATAATAAAAACGTTTTCTTCACTACAGACTTTTGAAAAATTTCCTAATTGGACGTTATCGGTATAAAACAGCTTGAAGACAAGGATAATATCCCGGCTTGAATTGCTATTGGTTTTTCGCATCTAGTACTGAAATTATTCATACACAAATTAATGGAAAGCAACATGTAACGATTCACGTCTCTGTCGTGTACACGACAGGTGTCAGTGTTAGTGATTCACGTCTCTGTCGTGTACACGATTGGTGTCTGTGTTAGTGATTCACGTCTCTGTCGTGTACACGATAGGTGTCTGTGTTAGTGATTCACGTCTCCGTCGTGTACACGATAGGTGTCTGTGTCTGTGTTAGTGATTCACGTCTCTGTCGTGTACACGATAAGTGTCTGTGTTAGTGATTCACGTCTCTGTCGTGTACACGATATGTGCATGTGTTAGTGATTCACGTCTCTGTCGTGTACACGACAGGTGTCTGTGTTAACGATTCACGTCTCTGTCGTGTACACGATAGGTGTCTGTGTTAACGATTCACGTCTCTGTCGTGTACACGACAGGTGTCTGTGTTAGTGATTCACGTCTCTGTCGTGTACATGATAAGTGTCTGTGTTAGTGATTCACGTCTCTGTCGTGTACACGATAAGTGTCTGTGTTAGTGATTCACGTCTCCGTCGTGTACACGATATGTGCATGTGTTAGTGATTCACGTCTCTGTCGTGTACACGATAGGTGTCTGTGTTAGTGATTCACATCTCTGTCGTGTACACGACATGTGTCTGTGTTAGTGATTCACATCTCTGTCGTGTACACGACAGGTGTCCGTGTTAGTGATTCACGTCTCTGTCGTGTACACGATAGGTGTCTGTGTTAACGATTCACGTCTCTGTCGTGTACACGACAGGTGTCTGTGTTAGTGATTCACGTCTCTGTCGTGTACACGACAGGTGTCTGTGTTAGTGATTCACGTCTCTGTCGTGTACACGACAGGTGTCTGTGTTAGTGATTCACGTCTCTGTCGTGTACACGACAGGTGTCTGTGTTAATGATTCACGTCTCTGTCGTGTACACGATATAGCCTATGTATGTGTTAATCCAATAGTTACACCTAATTTGAAGCTGATCCAGAGTTCAACAGATACAATGTAACATACCAAGTCAAAGGTCAACACACCACGTTATCACTTCTAGGATGTAAACATAAACAATTTTAGCACGAGGTAACCCTGTGTACCTGTTGTCCGTAATATTGTATCGTTTATTCACTCTTACAGTTTATTAGTATAAATACACTGTACATGTACTAAATATTCAGACATTACATAAAAATTAACCTGCATCTTAAAGTTTATCAATAACCCCCTCTAAACCAATCTCTTACAGTTTATTAGTATAAATACACGAGAATACAATGTACATGTACAATATAATGCTTTTATAGCACATATTAAATATTCAGACATTACATAAAAATTAACCTGCATCTTAAAGACAAGAAGAAAAAAGACAGACTTATCAATAACCCCCTCTAAACCAATCATGATAGTTATTAATAGCTATCAAAAAACCCCTCTAAACCAATCATGATAGTTATTAATAGCTATCAAAAAACCCCTCTAAACCAATCATGATAGTTATCAATAGTTGTTGAAAAACCCTCTAAACCAATCATGATAGCTATTAAAAACCGCTCTAAACCAGTCTTGATAGTTATAAATAGTTATCAGAAACCCCTCTAAACCAATCATGATAGTTATTAATAGCTATCAAAAAACCCCTCTAAACCAATCATGATAGCTATTAAAAACCGCTCTAAACCAGTCTTGATAGTTATAAATAGTTATCAGAAACCCATCTAAACCAATCATGATAGTTATCAATAGTTGTTGAAAAACCCTCTAAACCAATCATGATAGCTATTAAAAACCGCTCTAAACCAGTCTTGATAGTTATAAATAGTTATCAGAAACCCATCTAAACCAATCATGATAGTTATTAATAGCTATAAAAAAAACCTCTAAAACAATCAGGATAGCTATTAAAAACCGCTCTATCACCAGCATTCTTATAATAGATTGACACATTAAACCAATCAATAGTTATTACATGTTAAAAAAAACCCCTTAAACCAATCATGATAGGATTATGACAATCAAGTAAACTTAATTGTACTCAGGAAATGTGGTGTTCCGGCCATTAAGGTGCCTCAGTAGAACTTGATTGTAGAGCACTAACCACACGGAGCTGCAGAACCATTAGTGATAACCATTCTCGGCCCCCATCGGCTGTCAAGCTTATTACTATATACCACATACTGACAGATCAAAACCAAGGGAAGTAAGTCTGAAAGTTCAGAATGGAGACATGATCAAAACAAAGGGAAGCAATTCTGAAAGTTCAGAATGGAGACATGATCAAAACCAAGGGAAGTAAGTCTGAAAGTTCAGAATGGAGACATGATCAAAACCAAGGGAAGTAAGTCTGAAAGTTCAGAATGGATACATCTTATTACTATATACCATATACTGATAGATCAAAATCAAGGGAGGTAATTCTGAAAGTTCAGAATGGAGACATTTTATTACTATATACCATGTACTTATAGATCAAAACCAAGGGAAGTAAGTCTGGGTGAAGACATTGTTTTCAGTCAGGCCATAGATATAAGTAAATTAGAACAAGAACAGAAATCCAAACTAAACTTCTATAAATGCATTACACTGTTATAGCTGGTATTACACCACAGACGAATAGAGCATCATATATAGGTTTGAAGACACTTTCTAACCCATTTTAAAAAATGAGATTTGAAAGAAAAGCAATGTCAAAACGACATAATAGCTATACCAGGATTGAGCTACATCTGTTTTTTTTTCTTTTGTGACAGTCTCAAATTGCTGGCAAGTAAGATAGCAATTAGCGACCAGATGATAATTTCAACAACTGATAAAATGTGGTAATAGATGAAACGATTATTGAATGACGCTTTACAAATTTAAGTATCAGTGCCAAGCTGATCTATTCATCATTCCTCTCTATAGTTTTATGTAACAATCATTCCTCTATATAGTTTTATATAACAATACAAAGCTGTTCTGTTCATCATTCCTCTATATAGTTTTATATAACAATACAAAGCTGATCTATTCATCATTCCTCTATATAGTTTTATATAACAATACAAAGCTGATCTATTCATCATTCCTCTATATAGTTTTATATAACAATACAAAGCTGATCTATTCATCATTCCTCTATATAGTTTTATATAACAATACAAAGCTGATCTATTCATCATTCCTCTATATAGTTTTATATAACAATACAAAGCTGATCTATTCATCATTCCTCTATATAGTTTTATATAACAATACAAAGCTGATCTATTCATCATTCCTCTATATAGTTTTATATAACAATACAAAGCTGTTCTGTTCATCATTCCTCTCTATAGTTTTATATAACAATACAAAGCTGATCTATTCACCATTCCTCTCTATATTTTTATGTAACAATACAAAGCTGATCTATTCACCATTCCTCTCTATAGTTTTATGTAACAGTACAAAGTTTCTCTACACATGCATTCCTCTTTTATTTCAATAATTAAAGTAAATTTCCAATTGTTAGTAGGAAACCAATCATCATCAAAGGTTAGGTAATACAATGATTCTCTGAAATTGTCATTTCTGATGGGTAAACTGTGTATGTATAATATAAACTTTCTAGGGATTATCTCCCTTGGTCTTGGGTAAACGTTTGAGGCCTAACTCATGGCCACTGATCACTATACATAACCTCTCATATAAAAGTGCTAATTCTTAGTTTGAAATTGGATGAAAAAATCCAATGAACAAATAAATGTGGATTTGTATAAAGATGATTGTATTACTATTAACAAAGATGTTGTGGAGGATACATGTCTAGCTGTCCCTACTTTACAACTTATGACTAAATCTTGATCTAAAGCAATAAACACCAGAACTCTCATCATGAGGAATACTAATAACCCCTGCAGATGCAAAGATATCTTCATACAAAATCTTGTCAAAACTCCATGAAAAAGTAAAAAACTGTTGATAATTTGCATTCCCCAATACCTCTATAAACAAAAATTTGATAAAAATCAGACATCAAAATTTCATGAATAAGAGGCCACCATTTTCCTCAGCATAATTCTGAGGACAATGAAACTAATACAGTGATTCTTGTCATTCTCTAACACCAACCAGTCAGAGGCCATCATTTGCCTTCATAATGTTGTCATGACAATGAAACGCATACAGTGATATTTGGCATCCTCATACCCTACATACCAAATTTGGTCAAAACCAGAAAATATCAAAATTTTGACAAATCAGGGGCCAGGATTGTGTTACCATAGCAGCTGGTTCTGAATCACCTAAATGTATCCTACTATAGGTTTCCATTAGGTATACCATTTGATCGTAGGTAAATAAAATCTGTTGAATGACCAAGGAGTAATGGCCATTTATAGCACTATCTGTTTACAGTTAACATGGCAACCAAAATACCAGAATATCAGACAATATCTGCCTACAACAGACTTCCACACTAAGTGATTCCAGTATAACTCCCTATAACTGTGGGGGATAAAATAATCAAAATAAAATAAATGTGATATCTGACAAATATCTGTATCATATTTCAAATATATACTGCAACGATATTTATATATTTAAATATTTATTCACAAAAAGTGAATTGGAAAACCATTCAATGCTGTTTTCACCCAAAACATAAACCAAGTAATGTAGTTACTGTACTTTGTGCAGAAACAGATATAAACATTCAAAGATAGATGAGGATGTTAAGGCTAGAACCAGTGGAGAAATCATTAGCCTGTGCCTTCGTTGTAGCCAGACAAAAGTATTACCTACTGCATGGTACTACAGGTATAAACCTATCAGATAGAAGTTGCATTCATCAGGCTGTAAATACAAGTACTTCCATGACTACTACAGTTTGTTTCAGCACTGCAAGGAACATGTATTATATATAACCTCAGGTCACACCATCAGTATTCAAGATTTAATTCTTTATTTTTCAATTTGATTACAATTGACGGTAAATGCCAAATGGTGTTGGAAATGTTAAAACAGTAATAAAGACTTTATATGACATTCATTAACAACATAAATGACACAGCTTTGTGAGTAAATCAACCTTACTGCAATGGTTGCCTGTAAAGTGTCTCAAAAAATAAAAACAAAGTCTATTGCTCTGTAGGTAATGCAGTTTTATTGAATTCTAAGTAGATTCAAGTCTGGATAGGTAAGTGGTTCTATAAAACCTTCTATCTTCTCCATTCACGCAGATTTATTTTTATGAGGGAAGTCCAGCTTTACAATAAAGATAACATTTAAAAGTTTTTTTGCTTAATAGCGTGTCATCAATGTACAATGATAAAAAGAAACCAAAAGTATTTTGCGTGGCTTACTGAATCTACAACCACTGATAATGTCATACACAAGGTTGTGTGTGGTTTACTGAAACTACAACCACTGATAATGTCATACACAAGGTTGTGTGTGGCTTACTGAAACTACAACCACTGATAATGTCATACACAAGGTTGTGTGTGGTTTACTGAAACTACAACCACTGATAATGTCATATACAGGGTTGTGTGTGGCTTACTGAAACTACAACCACTGATAATGTCATATACAGGGTTGTGTGTGGCTTACTGAAACTACAACCACTGATAATGTCATACACAAGGTTGTGTGTGGTTTACTGAAACTACAACCACTGATAATGTCATACACAAGGTTGTGTGTGGTTTACTGAAACTACAACCACTGATAATGTCATACACAAGGTTGTGTGTGTCTTACTGAAACTACAACCACTGATAATGTCATATACAGGGTTGTGTGTGTCTTACTGAAACTACAACCACTGATAATGTCATATACAGGGTTGTGTGTGGCTTACTGAAACTACAACCACTGATAATGTCATACACAAGGTTGTGTGTGGTTTACTGAAACTACAACCACTGATAATGTCATACACAAGGTTGTGTGTGGTTTACTGAAACTACAACCACTGATAATGTCATATACAGGGTTGTGTGTGGTTTAAAACTACAACCACTGATAATGTCATATACAGGGTTGTGTGTGGCTTACTGAAACTACAACCACTGATAATGTCATATACAGGGTTGTGTGTGGCTTACTGAAACTACAACCACTGATAATGTCATACACAAGGTTGTGTGTGTCTTACTGAAACTACAACCACTGATAATGTCATACACAAGGTTGTGTGTGTCTTACTGAAACTACAACCACTGATAATGTCATATACAAGGTTGTGTGTGGCTTACTGAAACTACAACCACTGATAATGTCATACACAAGGTTGTGTGTGGTTTACTGAAACTACAACCACTGATAATGTCATACACAAGGTTGTGTGTGGTTTACTGAAACTACAACCACTGATAATGTCATATACAGGGTTGTGTGTGGTTTACTGAAACTACAACCACTGATAATGTCATATACAGGGTTGTGTGTGGCTTACTGAAACTACAACCACTGATAATGTCATATACAGGGTTGTGTGTGGCTTACTGAAACTACAACCACTGATAATGTCATATACAGGGTTGTGTGTGTCTTACTGAAACTACAACCACTGATAATGTCATACACAAGGTTGTGTGTGTCTTACTGAAACTACAACCACTGATAATGTCATATACAGGGTTGTGTGTGTCTTACTGAAACTACAACCACTGATAATGTCATATACAGGGTTGTGTTTGGCTTACTGAAACTACAACCACTGATAATGTCATACACCAGGTTGTGTGTGGTTTACTGAAACTACAACCACTGATAATGTCATACACCAGGTTGTGTGTGGCTTACTGAAACTACAACCACTGATAATGTCATATACAGGGTTATGTGTGGTTTACTGAAACTACAACCACTGATAATGTCATATACAGGGTTGTGTGTGGTTTACTGAAACTACAACCACTGATAATGTCATATACAGGGTTGTGTGTGGTTTACTGAAACTACAACCACTGATAATGTCATATACAGGGTTTTGCTTGGATCATATAAATGGTTTGGAAAATTTTTGTTTAAAGACAGGAAAAGATGTTGCGGTATGACACATTACATTGAAGGTAGTGACAACAACACAAGATAATGCAACTACATATACAATATTTACCTACAAACATCATCTACAAACATTTGACAAATGAAAATTTCACCTTTCAATGCTTAATTCCATATGATATTTTGCTAATGACTACATAAAAAAACCTACTTACAATCAATGTGCCTAAACTGATCTCTGCCATAAAACATGGTCACATTGAATTCAGTATCAAATATACAGAGGCAACAAAACCCTTTGTAAATCATCATCTATATATACATGGAAATACACATACACAAATATGGAAACTGGTGTAAATCATAGTACATAGAAAATATATATAGGTAGGACGTCTCCTACATCTGTGAACAGTATGATTGATGAGGAAGGAAGATTTAAATATCATGAGACAGATTTGTCCTTCACTTTGACTTAAGTCATATCATATTGAAATATCTGACCAAAGAAATATAAAATTTCAACCTTTAGTCAGTATTTGACTTAATTCACACACCATCAATAGTAAACCTAGGACTGAGATGTTGATGTCTATACACTTGAGCAAGTCTTTATGATAAATAATGGAGATTCAACAGCTTCTCGTATCAAAATCATAATTATCTGTACAGAAATTATATAATGTACTAGTAAAGACAGACTGGGGTTTATAACCCACGGGTGTATGACTACAGATGTATGACCTAGGAGCATATTACCCATGGGTGTATGATCGTGCAGTGTATGATACAGGAGCAAATCACCCACGGCTGTATGATCGTGGAGTGTATGACCCAGGGGCATATTACCCACGGGTGTATGACCCAGGGGTGTATGAACCAGGGGTGTATGAACCAGGGGTGTATTACCAACAGATGTATGACCCAGGGGTGTATGATCGTGGAGTGTATGACCCAGGGGCATATTACCCACGGGTGTATGACCCAGGGGTGTATGAACCAGGGGTATATTACCAACAGATGTATGACCCAGGGGTGTATGATCTTGGAGTGTATGACCCAGGGGCATATTACCCACGGGTGTATGATCGCGGAGTGTATGACCCCGGGGCATATTACCCATGGGTGTATGACCCAGGGGTGTATGAACCAGGGGTATATTACCAACAGATGTATGACCCAGGGGTGTATGATCGTGGAGTGTATGACCCAGGGGCATATTACCCACGGGTGTATGACCCAGGGGTGTATGACCCAGGGGTGTATGACCCATGGGTGTATGACCCAGGGGCATATTACCAACAGATGTATGACCCAGGGGTGTATGATCGTGGAGTGTATGACCCAGGGGCATATTACGCATGTGTGTATTACCCAGGGGCATATTACCCACTGACGTGTGATCCAGGAATGTACGACCAGGGGTGTATGACCAGGGGTGACCAGGGGTGTATGACCAGGGGTGTACTTACAAGGATGAGTGCTATTTATGATACAATTACTAAGCACTTTTAAGGACAACATAAATTATTCCTAAATATGCAACTCAATATCACATACTACTAATACCTGTACACCTAATCATATTTTACATCAAATATCACCATTAAACACATTGTTTCCGGTCACAAAACATATCAACCTTTACTGTGTTCAAGAATTCATTTTGTTCACTGCCATATCGACGTGGTGAATATTTGTAACAATTTACAAATCGGTGAACATCTCACTGTGGGTGACTAACCATGAAATCCTTGCACCACCTACACCACTTGTAAACCTTATGTTACAAAGTAATGCAAATGTCTCACCATGAAAAACATCAAAAATTACACATGGCAGCTTACAGCTAAACCATCAACATCAATCAAAACTTACACCCAACATAACAACTGATTTACTTTCAAGACTGGATCATCATGGAATCTGCCAAATTATTGAGATTTCAAGGAATACATGTTATATGTATCACCTCATCCATTCTAGTTTATATTCAAAACTTAATAGGAAATTAAAATAACACACAATCATTCCAATGACTAATACAAATAACACTACAGATATTCTTCCATAGTTCACAATAAAGGACACTTGGATTCAGTGTATTAAGGGAAAGGTTTGGTGGACAGATATATTTACCAATGTTTCATTGAATGATCTATGAATGAAGTTTAATCTATCACAAACCTCTCACTGTTGAAAAAAATGAACAGAAACATGATTTGGTCAGACCTTACACTAGTTCTTGTTAATTGATCTTTATTAAGTATTCCTAACCTTATCATTGACCTTGATATCCCATCTGGAGGTCAAGGTATCTAAACACAATAACTGACAAGTATTGCTAGCCAGCTGCCTGTCTGACCTTCACCTTTCTGGCAAGTAAACATACATGCCTGTTGTGTTGTTTACAGACTGACAGTCTGACCTTCACCTTTCTGGCAAGTCAGCATACATGCCTGATGTGTTGTTTACAGACTGCCAGTCTGACCTTCACCTTTCTGGCAAGTAAACATACATGCCTGTTGTGCTATTTATAATTACAGCTACCAGTCTGACCTTCACCTTTCTGGCAGGTGAACACACATGCCTGTTGTGCTATTTATAATTACAGCTGCCAGTCTGACCTTCACCTTTCTGGCAGGTAAACATACATGCCTGTTGTGCTATTTATAATTACAGCTGCCAGTCTGACCTTCACCTTTCTGGCAGGTAAACATACATGCCTGTTGTGTTGTTTAGAGGCTGCCAGACCTTGACCTTTCTGACAGGTACAAAGCCTGTGTTTTCCAGCTAATATCAAGCATGTACATTTACCTTGATTACCTTACAAGTACATAACTACTACTAAAGCACTAAGGCTTAATATGAAGGACTATGCAGGGTGCAGCACAGAAATGCAGTGACGAACCACACTCTAGACACCAGATCAAGTATAAGAAAATCTGTCATTCCAAGCAGGACGAGTATCTACAGATTTACTGCTCCTCAGATGATTACTGCTGCACATTGAGCGCACTGACTTTGCGCTGCCCGGTCGTAAACTATTAATGGACTTCGCACTGCCTGGACGGAGGGTGCTTGTTGTGGACTTAGCACTTCCAGGCCTTGACCTCTTACTGCGCATGGTGGAGTTTGTGGTACTGCTGAAGACACTGGTAAGGCTGCGTGTGCGCTGACCCATGGTGCCCTCATATGGTTGGACAGCTGCCACAGGAACCCCGTACAAGACGGTGCGTTTGTAATCACTAAGCTGTTCATTGCGAGACATTCCACGTGTTGACTGAGTTGACTGGAGGCGCTTTAGCATTTGCTGAAATGTACAAAATAAATTTATTAGAGTTATGTCTCGTCCACATCAACAAACATCTACAAATAAATTTACGTTTATATCCACATCAATAATTAACAATTAAAGCACAAAATGACTTGGACTAACCTCCATATAAACAAACAGATAAAATCTACAACCCATTACCTACATACAAATGTTGATAATACTTCAGTGCTAACTGACCAGTAATTTCATATAATTTTTCTATGTGTTGTGACATCATCTGTAACAGAATTTTCATCCCTACAACAGGATCTCAACCCACGGGGGAAGATTCTTAAATAGCAAATCGTAAGACTTGCAGAGTGTTTGGTGAATGTCACTATTTCCCCTACTGGTGAATGATTAATTTTTTCCAACCTTGCAAGCCTCAACATGTATATGTGTACTGATGTTATCTCAAAGTTTAGCTGCAAGAACATCATACAACTGCTATATAATGAAAAACATAGAAAATACTCTCCAAAGTGTATGGCGTAATAGATATTTTCACAAGAATCATGCATAAATACATATCTCTTCTGTCCTAATCTTTTAGTATAAGTTTTGAAGCAAAAAGCAAATAACACTTCAATTTACAACCTTCCCCTGTTCTGGTGTCAGATGGATTGAAATAGCACTTGTACTTTGTGAGAAACTGAATTAAATGTAAAACTTTGAAGACCTACTTCTCTGTATCCTTAATTTTCAGATATGTGATAAAGCCAAGTTTTGGTTAAAACTAAGAATTCATTTTTTGAGTTAAATATCTTACAGAGAAACTCTTCAAGTGAAATGTTGACAACAACATTGACACCATCAGAAATGTAACACCTTTGTTTCATTTTCACAACAACAATACTATGCCATAATTGTAGATCATGTAATCACTGTTTAGTTATCATATATTTCTATAACATCCTGATGTAATCACTCTTTAGTCATATATTTCTATAACATCCTGATGTAATCACTCTTTAGTCATATATTTCTATAACATCCTGATGTAATCACTCTTTAGTCATATATTTCTATAACATCCTGATGTAATCACTCTTTAGTCATATATTTCTATAACATCCTGATGTAATCACTCTTTAGTTGTTATATATTTCTATAACATCCTGATGTAATCACTCTTTAGTCATATATTTCTATAACATATGTAATCACTCTTTAGTCATATATTTCTATAACATCCTGATGTAATCACTCTTTTGTCATATATTTCTATAACATCCTGATGTAATCACTCTTTAGTTGTTATATATTTCTATAACATCCTGATGTAATCACTCTTTAGTCATATATTTCTATAACATCCTGATGTAATCACTCTTTAATTGTTATATATTTCTATAACATCCTGATGTAATCACTCTTTAGTCATATATTTCTATAACATCCTGATGTAATCACTCTTTATATATATTTCTATAACATCCTGATGTAATCACTCTTTAGTCATATATTTCTATAACATCCTGATGTAATCACTCTTTAGTCATATATTTCTATAACATCCTGATGTAATCACTCTTTTGTCATATATTTCTATAACATCCTGATGTAATCACTCTTTAGTTGTTATATATTTCTATAACATCCTGATGTAATCACTCTTTAGTCATATATTTCTATAACATCCTGATGTAATCACTCTTTAGTTGTTATATATTTCTATAACATCCTGATGTAATCACTCTTTAGTCATATATTTCTATAACATCCTGATGTAATCACTCTTTAGTTGTTATATATTTCTATAACATCCTGATGTAATCACTCTTTAGTCATATATTTCTATAACATCCTGATGTAATCACTCTTTAGTCATATATTTCTATAACATCCTGATGTAATCACTCTTTAGTCATATATTTCTATAACATCCTGATGTAATCACTCTTTAGTTGTTATATATTTCTATAACATCCTGATGTAATCACTCTTTAGTCATATATTTCTATAACATCCTGATGTAATCACTCTATAGTCATATATTTCTATAACATCCTGATGTAATCACTCTTTTGTCATATATTTCTATAACATCCTGATGTAATCACTCTTTAGTTGTCATATATTTCTATAACATCCTGATGTAATCACTCTTTAGTTGTCATATATTTCTATAACATCCTGATGTAATCACTCTTTAGTTGTTATATATTTCTATAACATCCTGATGTAATCACTCTTTAGTCATATATTTCTATAACATCCTGATGTAATCACTCTTTAGTTGTTATATATTTCTATAACATCCTGATGTAATCACTCTTTAGTCATATATTTCTATAACATCCTGATGTAATCACTCTTTAGTCATATATTTCTATAACATCCTGATGTAATCACTCTTTAGTCATATATTTCTATAACATCCTGATGTAATCACTCTTTAGTCATATATTTCTATAACATCCTGATGTAATCACTCTTTAGTCATATATTTCTATAACATCCTGATGTAATCACTCTTTAGTCATATATTTCTATAACATCCTGATGTAATCACTCTTTAGTTGTTATATATTTCTATAACATCCTGATGTAATCACTCTTTAGTCATATATTTCTATAACATCCTGATGTAATCACTCTTTAGTCATATATTTCTATAACATCCTGATGTAATCACTCTTTAGTCATATATTTCTATAACATCCTGATGTAATCACTCTTTAGTCATATATTTCTATAACATCCTGATGTAATCACTCTTTAGTCATATATTTCTATAACATCCTGATGTAATCACTCTTTAGTCATATATTTCTATAACATCCTGATGTAATCACTCTTTAGTCATATATTTCTAAAACATCCTGATGTAATCACTCTTTAGTTGTTATATATTTCTATAACATCCTGATGTAATCACTCTTTAGTCATATATTTCTATAATATCCTGATGTAATCACTCTTTAGTCATATATTTCTATAACATCCTGATGTAATCACTCTATAGTTGTTATATATTTCTATAATATCCTGATGTAATCACTCTTTAGTCATATATTTCTATAACATCCTAATGTAATCACTCTTTAGTCATATATTTCTATAACATCCTGATGTAATCACTCTTTAGTCATATATTTCTATAATATCCTGATGTAATCACTCTTTAGTCATATATTTCTATAACATCCTGATGTAATCACTCTTTTGTCATATATTTCTATAACATCCTGATGTAATCACTCTTTAGTTATCATATATTTCTATAACATCCTGATGTAATCACTCTATAGTTATCATATATTTCTATAACATCCTGATGTAATCACTCTTTAGTTATCATATATTTCTATAACATCCTGATGTAATCACTCTTTAGTCATATATTTCTATAACATCCTGATGTAATCACTCTTTAGTCATATATTTCTATAACATCCTGATGTAATCACTCTTTAGTCATATATTTCTATAACATCCTGATGTAATCACTCTTTAGTCATATATTTCTATAACATCCTGATGTAATCACTCTTTAGTCATATATTTCTATAATATCCTGATGTAATCACTCTTTAGTCATATATTTCTATAACATCCTGATGTAATCACTCTTTTGTCATATATTTCTATAACATCCTGATGTAATCACTCTTTAGTCATATATTTCTATAACCTCCTGATTTATTGACTCTTTATTCTTATATTTCTATAACTTCCTGATGTAATCACTCTTTAGTCATATATTTCTATAACATCCTGATGTAATCACTCTTTAGTCATATATTTCTATAACATCCTGATGTAATCACTCTTTAGTCATATATTTCTATAACATTCTGATGTAATCACTCTTTAGTCATATATTTCTATAACATCCTGATGTAATCACTCTTTAGTCATATATTTCTATAACATCCTGATGTAATCACTCTTTAGTCATATATTTCTATAACATCCTGATGTAATCACTCTTTAGTCATATATTTCTATAACATCCTGATGTAATCACTCTTTAGTCATATATTTCTATAACATCCTGATGTAATCACTCTTTAGTCATATATTTCTATAACATCCTGATGTAATCACTCTTTAGTCATATATTTCTATAACATCCTGATGTAATCACTCTTTAGTTATCACTTTTCCCCTATAACACCCTTGTCCTTCTCCCCAGCTATTAGTGAGTACATGTAAAGCTCATTAAGTTACCATGGTAAAGAAGATACAGTGATTTCAGGATGAAACATAACATGGACAGTGTGTACATGCAGGTGTGCATGGGATTGTGAAATACATATAGTGCCAGTTAAATGTCTGTGTGTAAAAGGTTTTAGCACGGAGTGTTGAAGGATCATTATCAGTTGTCAAAGTCAACCCTACCTTTTGATAATTCCTTTCAGACAGATCTACTTAAGTATTTATCCTACCTGAATTACCCAAGGCCACGAACATATAGTAAAGGTATACACATTTTACATGAACTGAATGTATTCTAAGTGATTTAGTATAGTTTGCGTACAATGATCAACCTATTCGACACGATATATTGAGTTGTCCTGTAAGGTCATGTACTGGTCTCCAATCTATACTGCCAGCACGACATCAGATCATATTTTCTGACATTTAATTTCCACATTCAAGTCAGCAAGTACCTAGATGACGTTCATTTTATATGACTTGTTCAAATGTTTGACTTGACAGCCAAACACGATAAAGTCAACATCCCGAAAGAGTTCACTATACACACCAAGGCCCAGTGTTTTACATAACCGGTTTTCAATCATCATATAACGCAGCATTTTAATTCATTACACAATGTAGAACCAAGTTCTGCAATTGCCTGTCATCAACAGAACATTTATTGCTTGGTGTTTTTTGTTGTGCATAGTGAAATTTGCATTGTGCAAGATAACTTAAAATAAAGTAAAAGTTTTGTTTGACCAAGGCCATCTAATCAGTGTGCAAACTGATGTGGTGTTTAGTCTGGACATGTCATAGTTGAACAGATTCACTGTTAACATATTCCAGTAAAAAAAAACCATTGGAATTCCTCATTTATGGAAATCATAAGTTTATATAGGCATACACAGTAACAGGACCAGCTTGTCAGGAATCCTCGTCACTCTAGAACCAATTAACCAATAATACCCTCTTTGGTAAAAGATACAAAAGAAGAACTATGACTGCCATAAAAAAAATGCATTCAATTTTTTTGAATATCTGTGGCACAGTGGTAAAGCACTCGCCTTTCACCGAGCCGTTCATGGCTAACTACATTAAAAAGCCTGTTTGACTTTAATCAATAACCAATTATGGTTTTAAAGTGATTTCCCAACAATAACCTATCTATAATGTGTAATAACTTAACTCCAGAATTTCAATTAAGTGATTATTTTAGACATATATACATGTACTACATGTCACAAACTTTACATACTCCTTTTTCAAGATTTCAAAACAATTTCACAAAATACAAAATTGCTATTTGTGACTGTTTTGAAGTTCATCAAGCTTTGAATTCTAATAGCAAATGAAAGACACGAATTGTACTGGGTTGACTGAGTAATGACAATGGTGTGTGTGGCTATTGTCTGGAGGTCAGGGTATACAGTGACTGGTTGATTAAACATCCTAGAACTGATAACAAAGTCTATTGTTATAGAGTTTGATATGTGGACAAATTTAGTTATCAACACCATTAGGAACCAGGAGTTATTTTGTATACAGGTAGTGTCAGTTGTTTATGTATGGATATACACACGTTCGTGACAAGACAGGTTTAATATTGACTAATGGACACTAGAACTGGGAATAGCCACACATCTGTTTGACATTCCCATAGTCCCAATGTATGTCTTATGTCTTAGTGTATCCTATATAATACAGGACTGTAGACTTAGACTTAGTACAATCCTATATAATACAGGACTGTAGACAGAGACTTAGTACAATCCTATATAATACAGGACTGTAGACTTAGACTTAGTACAATCCTATATAATACAGGACTGTAGACTTAGACTTAGTACAATCCTATATAATACAGGACTGTAGACAGAGACTTAGTACAATCCTATATAATACAGGACTGTAGACAGAGACTTAGTACAATCCTATATAATACAGGACTGTAGACTTAGACTTAGTACAATCCTATAAAATACAGGACTGTAGACTTAGACTTAGTACAATCCTATATAATACAGGACTGTAGACTTAGACTTAGTACAATCCTATATAATACAGGACTGTAGACTTAGACTTAGTACAATCCTATATAATACAGGACTGTAGACAGAGACTTAGTACAATCCTATATAATACAGGACTGTAGACTTAGACTTAGTACAATCCTATATAATACAGGACTGTAGACAGAGACTTAGTACAATCCTATATAATACAGGACTGTAGACTTAGACTTAGTACAATCCTATAAAATACAGGACTGTAGACTTAGACTTAGTACAATCCTATATAATACAGGACTGTAGACTTAGACTTAGTACAATCCTATATAATACAGGACTGTAGACTTAGACTTAGTACAATCCTATATAATACAGGACTGTAGACAGAGACTTAGTACAATCCTATATAATACAGGACTGTAGACTGAGACTTAGTACAATCCTATATAATACAGGACTGTAGACAGAGACTTAGTACAATCCTATATAATACAGGACTGTAGACAGAGACTTAGTACAATCCTATATAGTACAGGACTGTAGACAGAGACTTAGTACAATCCTATATAATGCAGGACTGTAGACAGAGACTTAGTACAATCCTATATAATACTGGTACCAATACTAGATAATTTCTACTCAATCCTACACCTACTGGTACCTGTCCTGAGAATTCCAAGTCAATCCTACACCTACTGGTACCTGTCCTGAGAATTCCAAGTCAATCCTACACCTACTGGTACCTGTCCTGAGAATTCCAAGTCAATCCTACACCTACTGGTACCTGTCCTGAGAATTCCTAGTCAATCCTACACCTACTGGTACCTGTCCTGAGAATTCCAAGTCAATCCTACACCTACTGGTACCTGTCCTGAGAATTCCAAGTCAATCCTACACCTACTGGTACCTTTACTAGAGAATTCCTAGTCAATCCTACACCTACTGGTACCTGTCCTGAAAATTCCAAGTCAATCCTACACCTACTGGCACCTTTACTAGAAATTTACCTCACATCTACCATTACCTAGAGACTTACCACTTGACCTATTATCATCACCAATTATGTGCATCATAACAGCAACATCTGAATTATATCAAATGGTGATTCTATAAATAATCTGGAATCAGTGTAGATATACATAGTATGACATTCCCTGTTATATATTCCAGGGAATGATCTTGCTCATCAATATTTCATATGTACACAACTGTACCAATACAATACAAAGAGAAATGAGATGAAGTCAGTAACAGTTCTAGTGTACATGATGAACCCTTACCGGTATGTTCTTTAGTGAAGACAAGCACAGTGCAGGTAAAACTTCATGTACAAATAAAGAGAAGCACAGTGCAGGTAAACCTTCATGTATAGATAAAGAGAAGCAGAGTGCAGGTTAACCTTCATGTATAGATAAAGAGAAGCACGGTGCAGGTAAACCTTCATGTATAGATAAAGAGAAGCACAGTGCAGGTAAACCTTCATGTATAGATAAAGAGAAGCACAGTGCAGGTAAACCTTCATGTATAGATGAAGAGAAGCACAGTGCAGGTAAACCTTCATGTATAGATAAAGAGAAGCACAGTGCAGGTAAAACTTCATGTATAGATAAAGAGAAGCACAGTGCAGGTAAACCTTCATGTATAGATAAAGAGAAGCACAGTGCAGGTAAACCTTCACGTATAGATAAAGAGAAGCACGGTGCAGGTAAACCTTCATGTATAGATAAAGAGAAGCACGGTGCAGGTAAACCTTCATGTATAGATAAAGAGAAGCACAGTGCAGGTAAACCTTCATGTATAGATAAAGAGAAGCACAGTGCAGGTAAACCTTCATGTATAGATGAAGAGAAGCACAGTGCAGGTAAACCTTCATGTATAGATAAAGAGAAGCACAGTGCAGGTAAACCTTCATGTATAGATAAAGAGAAGCACAGTGCAGGTAAACCTTCATGTATAGATAAAGAGAAGCACAGTGCAGGTAAACCTTCATGTATAGATAAAGAGAAGCACAGTGCAGGTAAACCTTCATGTATAGATAAAGAGAAGCACAGTGCAGGTAAACCTTCATGTATAGATAAAGAGAAGCAGAGTGCAGGTAAAACTTCATGTATAGATAAAGAGAAGCACAGTGCATGTAAACCTTCATGTATAGATAAAGAGAAGCACAGTGCAAGTAAACCTTCACTCTGTACCATGGCATATGTCCAAGTACCATACTCTATAGCAAATCACTCTGTACCATGTCATATGTCCATAACATATGTACAAAATATAAAACATGGTACATCAATATAACTGAATAAGAATTCAAAGATTAACATCCGACATTTTGATTCTGACTTTTCTTGAATTGATAACAGCTAGTAATTTATTGCAAATATTTTAATAAGTGCACTTATCTAGTGATGTTGTCTCTGTTTTTCAAACTGCATACACAGACCAAACAATTCAGAATCATTTACATAAACACCACCTCTATATACGGACATGACCAACTAAATAGTGGTGTTTAAGTGCACATGTTCTTGATAAATGATCTAGGTTTTTGAAAAAAATATAGAAATAAATGTTCTCAAGTTTTCTTTCCAATTTTTAAAACATGCAATGTAATGTTCACTGACATGATAAGTCTGAAATCTATTATTTGTATTTGACAGTTTTAACAATCCGAACAAAATACCTGGTAACTAGAACAGACAGACAACATCATGTAAATCCTTCTTAACTGATCATATTTAATGCGTAAGTCAACACCTCAGTGTAATTATTTAACAAGGTGTGCCCAAACCCTTCACATTTTCCGACATATCCAAGGCAACATCACAACACAGAGACCAACTTGACGTCTGCTGGTCTGTTTAGAAAATATCATTTCAGGTACGCATACATAAGATTAAACACAATAAAGGATCTGCACTGTTTTCAGTACAATTAGCAGGTCGGATTGAACCAATAACAATAAAATGTACATCAACATGTACTGTTATACTCTGCTCCACAGGATAATGTACGAGTTTATAGTAGAAGTATTAGCAGAACCACTAACTTAATCGGCTAATTACCTTACTTTGCAGAGTACTAGCTAGATAACAGTGCACAGTTTACAACAGTATCCTGTAAAACTGAAATTTGTAATTTGGCCTTTCTGTTTTCATGGTAACCTAAAAAAAGGTTTTAATGGATAGCTCCATTGCCAAAATGGCAATGCTAAAGTATAGTTTGTTAACTGGTAAAGTTTTCCAATCTTCTAAGTTTATTTATATTTTGAATGGTTTCAGAGCTCTGGTCCAGAAAATGCCCATACACAAATGCATGAACAAATACATCGACAGAACCTAATTTAATATGTAAGATGTTTTGCTGGTGATAATTATAGGTAAATATGCTGAAACTGAAGTGTGATAAAAGGACCTAATCCTGAACACCTTTTTAGACCAAAACCTCATATACACTATAGACCTAATCCTTTACAGCCTACCCCATATACACAATCCTGTACAACCATATACACCCTACAAATCCAATCACAAATCCCTATCTAAACCATATCCTCTACCCCTACAGAACCAATCCTATACCCCTACAGAACCAATCCTATATCCCTACAGAACCAACCCTATACCGCCTACAGAACCAACCCTATACCCCTACCCATACAGAACCAACCCTATATCCCTACAGAACCAACCCTATACCCCTACAGAACCAACCCTATACCCCTACAGAACCAACCCTGTACCCCTACAGAACCAACCCTATACCCATACAGAACCAACCCTATACCCCTACCCATACAGAACCAACCCTATACCCCTACCCATACAGAGCCAACCCTTTATCCCTGCAGAACCAACCCTATACCCCTATCCCTACAGAACCAACTCTATACCCCTACAGAACCAACCCTATACCCTTACAGAACCAACCCTATACCCCTACCCATACAGAGCCAACCCTATACCCCTATCCCTACAGAACCAACTCTATACCCCTACAGAACCAACCCTATATCCCTTTATATCCCTAAATCATATACCCCCTATAGAATCGGTTCTAAACCCCTATAACTCATATCCCATTCTCCCTATACACCTAATCATATATACCATATACCCTCTCTACAGCCAATGCTATATGCCCATATAGACCCCATCATGTACCCCTATCCTAAACTCCCTATTTACTTAATACTACATACCCCTATATTTCAAGAAGTAACAATAGTCATAATATGATAATTCATATCAATAACATCCAACACAATATACTCCATAACAGAGAAATTTCCTGGGTTGGATTAGTTCTATCCATAACATTTTCATATGAATATAGAATGTATACAATTCATATCAAAACATATAATAGGGACAGTTTACACATTGTTGAGAGTTTGCATAGATCTTTAAAAAAAGTAATTTATCAAATGACTCAACAAACTCAATGGGTGTATATATAATTTACTGATAGCCTGTACTTAGTTGTAAGGCTGTAACCAAAACACAACACCTAGACAGAACTACAGCTGTCCATAGGTATTTCAAAGCATAACCTCCTCACTCCCAATATCATAAAAGCTGATTATTACATACTCTCTTCTGCTGTTTCTTTAACTACATCTTGCTCAAGCTATAACATTAGATTCACTATGATAATTAAATAATATCTTAAACGACTACAATGCTAACTTTATCCATATACTTATAGACCAAATGTTTTGTATAAAATTCATCTAATTGTTGAAAACTCTAAAGAATGTAACATTTGATCATAAGAATGTTTTGTTCATAAGAACAAATCTAATTCATTGCTGGTCAAACAATTAAACCAGACATGAAAGCACTTTCTAAAGGAGGGGATAAGTGCTATCTTTGGGACAAAATGATGGATTTCATTTAATCAAAGAATGTCCCATAGGTATCTGTATAAAAGGTAAGAAAACACACGGAGTACACCATGCTGTATTTTTAGCTTCCATTTCACAAGTCTGTCTTATCTTATTGTACTGGCCTAAAAGATTAAAACAGCTAATCCCCTAATGTGTGGAGTATGAAGTGGCTTTATGTGCAGTCAGAATATCCAGTTGATCGCCCGTTATTGATTCTTTTACTATTTTGTATTGCAACAACTATACCATTACTACATTCCCTGTTTAATGACTTTTAATATCCCCACTAAAGCATTTTCTGATTGTAAACCTACCAAATTTTCTGACTCAATGCGACGCTGATCCCTCTTCCTGTTCACTGCAGAGGGTGTCAGTCTTTGAACAAATGGCTCTGCTGCTACCCGTTGAGGTTGTTTCTTCTTTGGACCCACATGCTTCATAATTTCTTTCAAGAGTCTCTGGTTTTCTTTCTCTATGGTTTTAGCACGATCTTGATCATATGTAAAGTTTCCATGTTCAGGTGTTTGCCGAGCCTTGGGAGGTGCAAACATTACCCTGCGTGAGTTTATTTTTAGTCTCTCTCGTCTTTGTTGCTCTCGTTCTATTTCCTGAACAGCATCCATGAGAACACTGAGATCCAACTGCTTATTTTCTAGTTTTATATTAGGTACATCATCATATTGCACATTATCATGTCCATTATGTGAGCGAGGGGAGTGTTTAGGTGATGGCAATGGGGAAACGTCAGTCATTTCACTATCTGAACCAGACTTTGATCTTTCACGGAATAAACGCTCATTGTTTCCTTGACTTCTCGGTTTTGAACTCTTAGGTCTGGGTCTGTTGGATACACGATCATCCTCATCCTCCACATCAGACCTTTGTGGATGTATTTCTACCTTGTGAATTCCACCGGATGACCATGCCTCCTTGGATGAATCCGTCTCATGTACAGGTGTTTTGTGTACCTGTAAATCCGAAGGTCTGTTAGATTTAGACTCTTTTGATTCGTTCCTCTGCCTGAATCTCTCTCGCTCTGTTTCTATAATGTCCTCCTCATCATCTGTCGATTCGTCTGAATAAGCACTGGAGCTGTCCGTAAAGCTGTCGTCGCTGTAAGTCTCTCCCTTTACCACCACTGCCGGGCTCGATCTGTCGTTCTTCACTCGTTCTGCACTTTTGTAACTAACAACAGAATCTGTCTCGATATCACTCGTGTCACTGTCACTCGAATGAGACGAATCAGAATTTCCATGTGATCGCCTGCTGTTCCTTGCCTTATTCTTTTGTGCACGAAAAACGTCATGTTTGGGTGGTTTTGGTGGTTCTTTGCCAGGTTTACCTGTTGCCTTTCCTGGCTTTGTGTTCTCTTGAATGTGATTATCCTCGTTCCGTGGCGTATCAAAGAAATCAAACACATCGGCAGTGAAGTCCGTCACCCCACCAATAACAGCCATTATGCTTACCTTCGGAATTTCCAGCTGATTTACATTCTTACCATGTCAAAACAACATGTCAACCTCTTGTTTGATAGCAACTGATGACGTCACTTCCTCCAAGTCTCGCGTGAAATTTAGAGTTTGGAACTCTCCCGTGTTTACAGAAAAGACTGGCGGTAAAATACGAGTAAATATTTTGTAACCTTCGGTAACACAACTCTTTACGGTAACGTATTTTCTTGTCATATTCGACGTTTTAAAAGAAAAAACATACAATTTATTTTATACAATGATTGATTGAAGCATATGATCGTCGCAGCCTTGAGGCAAGCTAAGAACTATGGGCGCTGGGGGAATGATAGCGCTCTCTTTTGAGGTGTTAAGTAATCAATCAACGAAATGCTGTTTAATATATCATTGACGCATTAGTTTCGGATCCTTTGAAAACCATTTCACGCTAGTTACGGTATGTCAGTGAACTGCCACCAAACACATTCATAAATAAATTCAAATATGGTCATATTATAAAATTTATTTTTAAAAACTGGTTGGTGAAACACCAGTATTTTCATGAAAAACATCCACAAATCTGACCTCAAATTCACTCACCTGAAATGATTGGCATGTGTATCGGACATTAGAATGCACCTCCGTTTCTGATGACATCGATAAATTCCAGATACGCTTAATATAGCATAAAGTGACCCAGAAGTACATGTGTATTAATAAAATCGTCATTAAAACGGAAATTACCTCCTGTTACAGAAAAATTCAAAATAAGTAATGGAGCGAAAATGGTGTATATCTGTGTTGATGTGTGCACCTTTTCTGAGTTTAGTCTTTTAGTTTCAAGATTTTATTTTTTAGTTTTTAAGTTACATTTCCAATATAAGACGTGCATGTTTGGACTTCAGTAGCCAAAAAATTGCAAGAAGGCATGGCCTATCATTCATGACAGATTTTTATTCATTTGGCAAATGACAACACAACACTAGCATCCAAGGATGGATTGATTGGTTATTTATTATGTCTGGGAGTATGTTTGACATGTGAAAATGTGTATGAAGAATATTAACAGAATATTTTATGGTCGATGGTTTCAATCACTGTTCAATCTGGAGGTGTGAAATGTTACAACAACCAAAATTATCCTGGTGTGAGGTAACAGAAGTCAATAGTACATGTGATATGCCTTGACAAAATGACCATTCAGAAATACATAATGGTCCAGAACCGATGTCCAGACGATGTTGAAATAATTTGATATGCTAGTGTAGTGTATAGACATTTTCAGAAGAAACAATGAAATCCTTTTCATATTTCAGACTGAAAAAAATTGAGACATAAATGATGTTCAGATAGATAGAAACTTGTACATGTGATTAAGTTGATTCCAGTTAAGACTTTGGACAATAATCTTCACCGGACTGAAAAATAGAAATGAAATAATATATTCCTAAAATTTGTCTACTTTTTTTTTGAAGCACTTAATATTTGGGATGGATATCACAGATTCTGGTATCTTGTCCCATACATATGCTAACCTCTCGGTGAAAGAGTTCCTTCTTTGTGTTGAAATTACTTGTTAAGCATTTTTCCAGGGGCACTATGTGACCTAATACGGGCCCATTCCCTATCAGATCTAATTCAAAATGTGGCAAAATTCCCAGAACATATAGTTCGCTCCTAAAAAAATATTTTGTAATTTATAATTTTGATATTATTGCATTGCATGTATGATATTGTCAGACACAACTTGTAAATTTAAACGTTGAAATTCTAAATCACAATCAAATGTTTTGAACAGGGATTATTTTTCCTGGGTTAGACAAGTATTGTCTTATTTTATGCTTTCAATATTAACTTGATGAACTATAATCACTTTGTTGCTAGGTATTGGTGTTTATTGTCATTGATGGAACTAATGCTGAACACAGTAGCCATTTTCATAGATCTACAAAAATGTGATAGTGTATATGTCTTTCAGTTATCCATGTTTTTTTCTTGTAGACATTGCGTGTTAACAATTGATGTAAGATGTCTGGTGGTAGTGATGAACAAGATGAGTATGTGGTTCAGCAGAAGGTCAGCTATCGTATGTATGAACAAGAACAGAAAGTGTTGCTGCGGTGCCGCTATCCATTTCTGTCCCCTGTCCAGATCAGTTGTAAGGTTAAGGATCGCTGGAATAGATTGAGGCAGGATGCAAAAAAGTTCTACACAAAGTCGGTCCTTGTCAAAGCTCCAAACAAAGATCAGACCAATACAACTTCCAAATCAAAGGGTAAGAACTACAAAGTCAGAAGCAAGCTTGATGTTGATGAAGGAGAAACCTGTGATCCAAGTGCTTACCAAACTGATTCAGTGCCTCACCCGAGGAGCATTTTGACTTTGCCTGTTTCAAGGAGATTACAGAAAGATCATGATTCTATATACACAAGTGACTTCTACAGTTCTTCAGTGGAATCACCCAACAGTGACTCCGGGGAGAAGGCATTTTGCCCCAAGTTGTTTGAAAGTCCAGAGTCTCCACCTCATCACCAGTTTGATATATTCACACAGAAGAGCTACACCAAAAGCAAGCTGCCTCTCAGAGTTCCAGTAATTATTCAGAAGAATCATTCTACTCTGGGCATCCTTAAAGGAAGCAGGTATAACAGCTAATATTCATACCATCACTTTTGAAGTTCTAACTGACCATCACTTTTTAAAGTTCCAACTGACCATCTCTTTTGAAGTTCTAACTTTGAAGACAACTCATTCAATTTTCACCAAATTTATTTTATTTTCCATGTTTTCTTGTATATTTCCCATTGCACCAGGCAGGAAAATGAAAGCAAATGGATCTTATTTTGCTTGAAAAAAAAATTGATTAGGTTTTATTTTTTTTTTTGGAGCTTTTGTGGGCAGATAATGGACCTCATTTCCAATTGAACTTAGCAGTAATTCATTTAAGACAAACTCCCAATTTTTGAAATTTACTACTGAAAATTTCTTTTCCAATTCATCAATTTTCTTTCCAAATGCTATGAACATAGATAGACCACAATGAAATGAAATTCTGCGGAGGCCATGCATTTTAAAATCATAACTCTAAGAAAAGTGCATCCATGCACATCCTTTAGTAAAATACATTAAGATAATGAAGTTATCAATAAGAGAGTAAAACCTTGATATATTTGTCAAAAGTAGTGAGGTCGAGAAAGTACTTCTCAGAGGCTTGAAAATTGAACTGACTTATTCATAATGGTCTTCACATGTACCCTAAAATGAAAAAAGATAAATGTACATTATATTGTTCCATTGTTATCGTTTGTTCACAATCATCTGATAGGGATGAAGTTATAAACTAAGGTATTTTATTTGATTCCATCAAAGACCAAAACATTATTAAAACAGATCATGTAATCTACATTTCTCTGTTGTTATCAACACAACAATGATGATGCAATATTAAAATTGTAGGACTGACAACACCCCAAAAGCAAAAGCTGTAAAAGGGAGAGTAAGCTTCTCTACAGACAAAAATGGAAACTTACAGAAGTCAGGGGATGTCATTGCTACAGATAACTGTAACCAAGACGACGACTCTGAAGACGAGTACAACGCAGTGCTTATCAGACGCACTGATGACTCTTACAACTTCGATGATATTGACCAACACAATATGTTTGTGGAGGAAGAAAACAAACTAAGGGAGGTAAACATCCATCAGGACAAAGACTTCAATGAGAAGATAAAAGCAAGTGATAGAGAGATGCTGAAGAATGATAAAAAATATGGTTTGAATGTATCTAATTATGCACTTGAAGGAAAAGAAAAAGAAAAAATTCAAAAGGAAAGTTTGAAAAAAAAGGCAGAAGGCAAAAATATGACACAATCAAATTCAGGAAATATGAGAGGAAAGAAAAGGAAAGGTGGTTTGGGAGTGTTTTGTTCACAAAAGCGTGGTGAGAAAAAAGTCGTTGATGGTAATGTGATTGGGAATGAAGAAAATACATCTGGACAAACAAAAGCAAAGAGACAGTCCAGGAGGGCAGTCAAAGAGAATTTCACTGGGGTAAATGTAAACAGTATGTCAAAAAACAGCATATACATGAATAGTCTGTCAAAGGACATTGCTAATGGAAACAGCCAATCAAATGACAGTGCTAATGGTAACAGCCAATCAAATGACAGCGCTAATTGGAACAGCCAATCAAATGAAAGTGCTAATGGTAACTGTCAATTAAATGACAGTGCTAATGGTAACAGCCAATCAAATGACAGTGCTAATTGGAACAGCCAATCAAATGAAAGCTCATTTCAGGACAGGAAGTCTCCAATACAGAAATCAATGAAAACAAGGTCTTCTTTGAGAACTGAAGAAAAGTCAGCAGCAAGGGAAGTGCAGTCTCTTTCAGTCCCCAAGAAAGAGGTGAGTTCAGAATTGAAACCTAGCTTTGGTACCAAAACAAGAGATTATGACTTAACACCTGAACAGGGAGGGGAGACAACATATATCACACCACAGATGGATGATGATGTCTACACACACAACCTTCATGAGGCATCAAAAGTACCACGGAAGTCGCGACGATCATCACAGTGGAAGGAGACAAAGTCATCAGATATAACCATTGGTGAATCAAATTCACCAAATAAAAGGAAGCAAAGATCGTTTAGTAGAAGACTTAATGGGGGAGAAAAGTCAAACACAGAGATCAAAATATCACTAGATACTTTTGATGAATCAGAATGTGAAAGGAATGATGCAAAGGTGTCATGTATATTGGTCGATGCCTCCGGGGATGCCAAAATACCTGGGTCGCCACCATTAGGCCAGAGAATATTGCGGAGCCAGACAAAACTGATAACTGAACCTGCTGAAGAAAATTATCAAACATCTGAAAATTACAGCAATTACAAAGTTATCGTAAAACCAGGTGAGCTCTTTAGTTCTGACTCCTGCACGATAATGGAT
This sequence comes from Ylistrum balloti, assembly GCF_031769215.1. Classification (NCBI taxonomy): domain Eukaryota; kingdom Metazoa; phylum Mollusca; class Bivalvia; order Pectinida; family Pectinidae; genus Ylistrum; species Ylistrum balloti. Next base: position 1,768,215 of record NW_026782224.1, on the reverse strand, counting down.
GAAGAATATGATATGGAAGACTCCTCAGATGATGAGACTGAATCAGAATTTATTGGTCAGTCAGATTCCAGTAAAGCATTAGTGCAGGCATTACTGAAGATGAAGCAGACAGTGGGAGACGACAATTTGGATGAAAGGTCATCTCCCAAGTTGTTATCGCCAGCTCTGTCTGGTATCAGTCAGGTGGGTATTACTGGTTTAGCCACCTTATTTTCACTTGTTAAGTAGTTATCAAGCTCTTTTGAAGGATGGACATGTTCAAGTGAAGACTTTAGCCAAACATCATCAGGAAATCACTTTGCTTTTTGTCAAGAGTCCACTGTCAACCTGAAACAAACAAGTCCTGTCATTTTTTTTTTCCAAGAACATCTAAATATTTCTCTAATATGTGCCTCCACTAGAATGCGAACCTGGGTGCTCTGGTTTACTAATGGCAATGCACTGCTCTGCCTGAAAAACTTCTTTAGCTCGAACAGTTAAGCATCAGACTAGAAAGCCAGACAGTTAGTGTTCAAATCCTGAATTCTGTTACACATGCTTGTCCTTTGAACTTTGACTTTGATCAGATAAGGATAGAAATAAAAAGTGTCTATTAAATGTTCAAATATCATCTCCTAACTGACTGACAATACTTTTAGAGATTGCAGAGGGGTAATTCTACATAGTTCCTGATAATTTGTTTTTATTAAATGTGTCTGTACTATCAGTTGATAGTGACTGTTCTGACTAGGATTTAGTTGCTCTGAATATTTTGTTTCAGTTGTCAAGTGTATCCTCTGATTCCTCTGCTACAAATTCTCAGTCAACAGTACCGATGTCTATAGACAAGGTAGGTACTGTCAGTACACAGGGGTCTGTATCTATAGACAAGGTAGGTACTGTCAGTACACAGGGGTCTGTATCTATAGACAAGGTAGGTACTGTCAGTACACAGGGGTCTGTATAGACAAGGTAGGTACTGTCAGTACACAGGGGTCTGTATCTATAGACAAGGTAGGTACTGTCAGTAGACAGGAGCCTGTATCTATAGACAAGGTAGGTACTGTCAGTACACAGGGGTCTGTATAGACAAGGTAAGTACTGTCAGTACACAGGGGTCTGTATCTATAGACAAGGTAGATACTGTCAGTACACAGGAGTCTGTATCTATAGACAAGGTAGGTACTGTCAGTAGACAGGAGCCTGTATCTATAGACAAGGTAGGTACTGTCAGTACACAGGGGTCTGTATCTATAGACAAGGTAGGTACTGTCAGTACACAGGGGTCTGTATAGACAAGGTAGGTACTGTCAGTACAAAGGGGTCTGTATCTATAGACAAGGTAGGTACTGTCAGTAGACAGGAGCCTGTATCTATAGACAAGGTAGATACTGTCAGTACACAGGAGTCTGTTTCTGTAGACAAATTTCCTGGATTGTAATGAAGATCTGTTGATGGAGGTTGGTTTGAACTACAATCAAATCTGCTGTTATTGGCCTTTTTTCTGCTTCCTTGTTGGCCTTTATGGACAAGTTTGACTTAATTTTAAATCCCCCAGTTTTTTTTGTGTTTTGTTTTTTTTCAAATAACATTGTATTTATGGAATCTGAGACCTATAAATGATTTTTTGCCTGCCAAGTCTAGATTTTCAGTAACATACAAAACCAGAATAATGATTTGTTTAAATTGCTTTAACAGGGAGCAACACAAGGACTGTGTGAGATGTTTGGGGATATGACTCCACCAGATAAACAGAAACCTCAACACTCTAGAAGGTAAGAGTTGACTTTTAAAGAAACAGTTGTTAGACCTTTTATTTAATGCTGTTGAGAATTACTTTTACTTGTCACACAGTACCAAAACATTACCTTTGAATTAAAGTTTGGTTGTGAACTTCATGTTTGACAACAATTTCGATGAACAACAATATACTAGTATATGACAGACGATATGTATATAAGCACATCATTTGTTTTTGGAAAATTTTGGTTGCCAAAATGACAATGTCACTACACAGAGATTTTCATAAAAAGGGCCATAACTCCTTTCATCAATATTATCAATATTATTTATTTTGATAATCATTGTAACATAGCCTTTAAATTGGCTTATAAAAATTGGTTATTCCTGATAGTTTCCATGGAAAAAAATAAAGGTTTCTGATTGTCCAAAACATTGCTACATATTCACCTAAATATTTATACATCAGGGTTGTGGGGATGACAAATACAGTGGTTCATTGATAAATGATTGGAGAACTTGCATTTTGGTGTGTTAATTTTGAAAGGAAAGAGGACAGGTGGATGGTGATAGAATATCCAAAAGGTATTATTTTAGTCTAAATTTGAATACTAAGAATAAAGAATTCCTTTACTTTTAAATCATAGCAGTTAAAAAAAAATCATCAATAAGTTTAATTTGTGCACAAGAAGTTCTGTTTAAAAATAATTTCTTCAAAGCCTTTTGGATATTTAATTTTGCCGAGATGGTTTTGGTATAAAAAGTCTGAAGTCTGATGCAAACTGCTCTGTCTGTTGCCATTTTGACCGTGCAGTAAATTACTTAACATTTCTGTATAGCTCTATAGCATGTAAATGTCTGGAAGTCCCTGTAGTTGAAAACAACCTTGTCTGGCAGAACATGAATAAGAGAAAATGTTGGTTTATGAACTAACACAAAAGGCTGCTAGCATTCATATCGTTAGAAGCTGAAACTGAAGTCTTTTTTAAAGTGTATGTGTACAATATAGTTGTAATAACAATGTTACTCCAATTTCAGGATGTTGGCAAGTTCTCACAAAGAATCAAGCAGTAATTTTGCTCAACTATTCAGAACCAAAGATATTTTCTGCTAAATGCTCAAGGATCCATATATTTTCAACTGAATGTTCAAGATCCAAATCATCAACTGAATGTTCAAGAACGAAATCATCCACTGAACGTTCAAGATCCGAACCATCCACTGAATGTTCAAGATCCCAGCCATCCACTGGATGTTCAAGATCCAAATCATCCACTGAACGTTCAGGTGATATATACTGTGTTTACTCGTATCAATGAAAATAAGTGACTACTGAAATTAATGAGCGATTTTATATAAGGAATTAAGATATACAATATCATTTCAGTTATTGAAAATCTATTACTATCAAGATACAAGGAGAGGGGAAGTGTGTTAAGACTTATATTAAAGTTCAAACTGGGCTTGAAATTTTGTAGACTATGTATTTACAAATATTAAAGTTGAATGAAATTATAAGTTAATAATTTCAGTGCTTTTATTATTCTTTAGTTGATTCTCTTTTGATTAATTTTTTTTCTTAATATTTCCATTTGATCTTGAAATTTATGATTTGTTGTCTTGTTACATGTATGTAAGCACCAGCTATCAAATGAAGTCTAGTCATCATGTTCAAGTTTACTTTTTATTCAGTACGCAAGGTTATGTTGTCGATAATATAAAATATGTTGTCATTGAAGCGTTTATTGTTACTATTTGTTTTTATTGTTTTAAGTTACACTTATATGTAAATGAAGATGTGCTGTAGTCATTCACTTACCATCTTAATTGATCCAAGTAGTTCAATTTCAATTACATTTTATAATCAGAGTTTAACTAGTGTTCAAGTAAAGGAAACAGTTTGTGTTAGATTCTTTGTCAGATGTTAAAATAAAGTTTGAGAAATACTACCACTGAGTTATGTGGTCATTACATTTCACCAAGGTACAAATATGTTAGTAAACCACTAATTTCATATGTGGATTCCCCATAGTCCCTAGTAGTGAATATTTCATTTTTGAAAGGATCAGATGGAGGACACAAGAAGGGAAAATTTCCCACTAATAAAGATAAGATGATAGGTGTTGATACTGAGGTACTGTTTTAATCTATGTTAATTGTTAAAATTTGAATAGCTGACAGGTTGATAGGTCACTATGGCTAAAGCACAAGATTTTGATTACCTTAAAACTGACCACTGTCTTAGTTCCAGGTTAATTTAAAAGTGACCACTATCTTAGGTCCAGGTTAACTTAGAAGTGACCACTGTCTTAGGTCCAGGTTAACTTAAAAGTGACCACTATCTTAGGTCCAGGTTAATTTAGAACTGACCACTGTCTTAGGTCCAGGTTAACTTACAACTGATCACTGTCTTAGGTCTAGGTTAACCTAGAAGTGACCACTTGTCTTAGGTCCGGGTTAACTTAAAACTGACCACTGTCTTAGGTCCAGGTTAACTTAAAACTGACCACTGTCTTAGGTCCAGTTTAACTTTTCTGTTTCACCACATCTTGATTTAAAGAAGTTAACAAAATTGTTCATCCACCAAAAAGATATTTTATTACACATATCGCATAAAATGGACCTATACAAATATTGAACAAAAAAATATGTTTCACCTCATTCTCTTGCTCAAGCAACTTCAATATACACTTCCTCTACACACTTTCACACATCTTTTTACTAATTAACAATAGATCATAATGTATTACCTTATGGCGCGACAGACTTCATCCTTAAACTATACAGAGAATATTAATTGACCAACTAAACCTTTAACTATTTGTGGCACCAAGGATCTTCAAACACAGTTACTGATTAAATGATTTTTGTACCATTATGAGGTTGCTACATTTTTCTCAGTGGTTCAGACAGCATTGGTAATATTCTAGTCCCCAAAATAGCCTATGCTTACCTTATTGAGACTTGAGTGAAAAATGACATATATTTGATTCCATGATCCAGAGTGAATATAATACACTAGTGTACTGCTTCTGATCTACTATTTGTGATGTCCAAAATCTGACATCATAAATGACATGTTTTAAATTATAAATAAAATGCAATGAAATCTGCTTTTGTTTAGATTAAATGATGTATACATAAGGAACTCTGCCAAACTATAACATGTTTGTCCATTTGTGTATCTATATTTTATCTGATGTTCTTGATCAAAGCCCACACAGCTAAAACACTGAAGTAGAATTAATATTGTCCACTAACACACTGGTGATAATCTCTTTGTTACGTGGGGGGTTTAGTTGTCCCAAAACCAGAGAATCCCATCACAGCAGCCATGTCTGGATCAACATTAATATTCAGTCCTACAGTGGAGTCATCAGCTTTCCTCTTCCTCTCCTTTCTCTTCTCCTTCCTGTATGCTTTCTGTTTCTCTTCCTGAAACATTAAAAACAAAAAATTCTCATGAGATAAAAATATCAAAAATTTCACAGAAAAACTGACACCACTTTAAAACCTGTTCACAATCTTAAAATCTTCCATCGCACACACAGATATCTTTTTTGATTTACAATATATCATCAGTATTATTGATCTTCAAACATTTTTCTTCTTATCTCCCTTGCCTGCTACATTTTGTATCTTGAATTATTCCTATGGCCTACAAGGTATTTCTCAATGTTTTTTTTCTGTTTTCTTACCATGCACTTGACTTTACAGGTTATTCTGTGAACGAGTAATACCAGTCATACTGTCATTTCTACTTTGGTCGTACATAAAACATCTATGTCATGTGATCCATCAATATTGTGTGACTACAAACCTCTTCTTTTAGTTCCTTCATCCTTTCTTCAAAGTCATATTCCTTCTTTTTCTCTTCCTGTTTTTTCACATTCATTTCAAACCTTTTCTTCACCTGATCTAAAGATGATCTCTCAATCTTCATGGACATGCCTAAATTTCTCTGATCTGAAAGACAAAATGTTCTCAATCAGCACTGTAAACTGGGTGGTTGGGTGGTAAAGTGGTGATAAGCTTGTCATTCACTTAGGGTCAGCTGCCGAACTCTTCCTGCTTTCAATCTTTCAATCTTCCCAAAAAGAGCAATTAACATCAGCTGACACTTCACATCAATATATATATATACATTACTGTTTTGGTGTAGTACTTACGTTTTTTGCCATTGATGTGATCCAGAAAATTAATGGAATCTTTTACCACACAATCACACACATTGCAGTAGTACCTACAAGAGATCAAAAGTTTTGTATAGAAATTCATAAAACATGGCATACATGATAAATCTATGTTTTTTGAAACATGCTTCAAAACTGCAAATATATTTGTATCAGCAGTAACTGTATATATCGGTCAATGTTTCCTTAGCAACTGGAAATTTCATAAACAGCGTCAAAAATACCAAAAGACACATCCTTCAGCATGGCTTATATAATGAAAGCTTAAGAGCAATTAAGAAATGGTTGATGAGATAAGTTCCAAAAATAGAAATTTACATTAAAATACACAAAATAACAACAAAATGTAAAAATTTTGGTTACCATTGCAATGATGTTGAGCAAAGTAAAATTCTTGAATAAAGCTTAAAAAATGTTCAATTCATTTCATAATTTTCATTTAAAAACAGATTTGTATGAAAGTGTATACTACTATTAAATGGAGATCACTGATGACGATTTCTGACTGTGACAGTAATTTCACAGTTATCTAATATGATAAAACCTGATAACAAATAGAAGAGAGACTACTCTCATGATTTCACATGATAATTCATACTAATTTGTTTAGCCACAGTAATGCTACTAATCATCATCCATCTCAGCTGATTTTTATCTAAACATTTCTGTCGCTCACCCTCCTTGCTGGGAGGCTGGAGTTGTCTTTGTGATCACCTGAGACTTTCCAAGTTTTGAATCAAGATCAACCTGAAACAGAAGAAAATACATGATTCCATCCAAAGACTTGTGTCATCAATATATAATATAAATTATGTGGATCTCAACCACAGTAGTTCTCTTCAATACAAGAAATATAAATGTGTATAGAATATATAAGGGCCTATGTCAAACATTTGAAGTGGATTATTTCAGGAATTTCAGGAATTTCAGGATGCAGATGAGGGTATGTATCAAAGACTTCTTTAGGGTGTGTCATATATATTATTTGACATGATCACATGCCAATAAAATACAAAAATAATAGGATTTCGGCACAAGTATAAGTAGGACACTATGGGGAATAATGACTATTTCCAGAACACTACATCAGTATGACCGAGTAACAATAAAGTTGTACACAAGTTACTGCAAACCTATACTAAATACCTACCTTGTACTCACGAGGCTGCAGAAGTTCTCTTTTCACTGGTGGCTCCTTGAGTTCCTTCTCAAGTAAAGCCATCTGCTCCGCCTCCAGCTTCTCCTTGGCTATCTTCTCGTATTCGTCTTTGTCCCATTTTCTCCTGAAGTCTGTCACACTTTTCTGAAGTTTTATAAATATACAAATAAGTCCATATATATATGTGATTGTTAAAGGGCAAACAATCAAAATCAATTCTTAAGTAAGGAATATTAACATATGTCACATAATTTGAAAACAATAATACAACTCATATGTAGCTAATATACAAATAACAAAACTGAAAATATTTTGTTTTACAGATTCAGCAAAGCAAACGTTTTGAAGCGAGATGTAGATAAATTCGGATTTTTCTTGTTCGCACATTCAAATAGGATCCGTCCAAAGGCATTTCTTACAACATAGAAGGATTCTTGTCTCGAAGTATGACATCTAACCAATAATACATTATCCATAACACACGGATTTATGAAGATCCGGAGTGATTCTCTCGCTGTTGTTTTCTGTTGTCTTTGTTTATCATGTAACTCGCACTGCCACTGGATCTAAGTCACAATCTTAGGTCTACTGTATCACTATGTGATAAACATGTATTTTAACTGTCATCTTTTTGACATCAACACATATCTTATGACAAATAGTTCGGCTTGTAGCCTTAAACAATTATTGAACTTGTGTTTAATATTGAATGTCTTATGAGACGGTAACAAACCTCATACACGCCAGCCATCTTGATTTTATTATTTTACCTAACACGAGAATCAAATTTTGATAGGCGAACCGAACAAGTTCGAGCTACATGTTACAGCATTAATAAAGTCCTATCGTCGGAGAGAAGCCAGTGACTATTTCTTACCAATAAAGACGTATAATTTATCCATATGATATTTCTGCTTGTATTTTAGTAATTTCGATTTATAACGATATCGAAAACTATACAATGTAATCTGACTTACTTGTTTTGAGTACTGTTAATTAATAACTCTTCTGCATCAATAAAATGTTTTCATGGACCATACAACGTAAAAGGTACAACAAGCAGTTAAGTTACGTTAAGAAAATATATTTCGCTGACAAAGTTGACGTGGCCTGATTAAAACAGACGGTATGTGAACGGTTCTGACTAATATTTCAGAACTATATAAACACATTCGGTGTTTTAATGTCATAAATTCGATTTCAATTTCACCTGTAGCTAGTGCATTCATATTGGGGAGAGAAGCAACTGACAGATCGTTAGAAGCTGGTCAGGTACCGAGATCAAATCTCAATGTTTTTTTTCTTTCTACGCATTGCATTACTTATACATATGGAATGTTTGTTTAAACCATTAGAATAGTAAGAACTTTCAATTTCATTTTAAATTTGATTGAGATGACCCCGAATACATCGGTCATTGATAGAATGATCTGTATTTCATAAAAAATAAAATTTAAAAAAAAACAGGTCTGATTTTGTTTTCAAATACAGCTTACATTCACCAGGTACTGGGGCACTGACAATTTTTTTATCATTTGTATGTAAATAGGACATATTTAAAATCTTTTTCGGTGTTGAGAAGCTTAGAAAGTTAAGGTCAATTTTTCTAAAAAAAAGTATCTAAAACAAAATAAAGGATCTCAGAGGTGTGTAAGTTATTAATGCTTAGAAATGGATTTAAAATGTAGTTTCTGTTCGTATTAAAAGTTTCAAAACATGCAAGGAAAGGGACATTATTACAATTTGTATCGTTTATATATAGACATGTAACAAACCATTTTGTGATAAATGTACACTGTCACATGCCAATTTTTTAATATGTACAATAGCCATGGACAGGAGCAGGAATATATATACCTGTAAACCCCATGTCGTAAATCCTACAAAAAGAAAATTAGCTGCAATAATTTTCTCTGGTATACTTTTGATTTTTTTTTCAGACTGCAAGCATGTCAGATTCTGAGGATGAGTTTGCAAGTGCAGATGAAGGCGATGGTTTGCCAAAAGAGAAAAGTTCACATCCAGAAACTAAAGCAACAAAAACTAATAAATCTGATGGAAACATTTCTGGTAAAAGTGCTACAGTGACAAGTACTTCAAAAACAAGTAAAACAGAAGAAAAAGAAAGCAAAAAAGGTGCAAGCAGTAAAGATTCTCAGAAGAAAATTCCACAGAAAAATGTAAATAAAGATAAGCCTGGTAATGGAAAAAAGGAAACAGCAAAATCCACAGATAAAAAGGCAAAAACAAATACTGCTAATAAATCTCAGGCTCCAAAGTTGGGGTCAGGTTTACCTTCCAAGGGAAAAACTAAACAATCAGGTGATTCTTCTGAATCATTAAGTCCAGTTACGGGTGATCATAAAAAACAAGTGGACATTGAAAGGGATAAACATGAGGATAAACCAGATATTACTGAGTCAAAGCCTCAAACATCAGCACAGCTCACAAAAGCAGAGGAGAAAAATTCACAAGGGGAAACAACTACTCATACTGCAGAAGAGATGACTACCCAAAGGTCAAGGGAAACAACTCCCCAGAAAGATACAAGAAAGAATGTAGATAATGTTCCTTCCAAACATTCAGAGGAATTAAGTGCACAGAAGAAAGTTGAAGAGAAAAAACAAGTGTGTATTATTAAAAGATTAACTTGAATGATTTTTATCATTATGTAATGATAACAAACAGAGACCTGGAGTATATTTTAAATAGCACACCCCAGATTCTTGTGGCATGGTTCCCTTAGCCTTACAAAATAATTCTTGTTGATACTTTTAATTTTAACTTTTGGTTTAATCTACATTTATTCAATAAAAGACTTGATCACTTTCTGTAACAGCCATCTTCTTCTAGCCAGTCATATCCAGCTTTTCTAAAAATAGAACTTTTTTAATGTTATGAAATGATGACATACATTGATTGCTGGTAGCTTGTTTCAAACATAATTAAATCTTTTTCCTGTGAATGTGATGTCTGTATTACTTCCATTAAGATGATTATATACAAGAGATATGTATTACTAATAAAACTCTTTAAATCTAAAGGAAAATTACTGAACATTTAATTTCTATGGAAACCAGTAGAACACTGTGTGCACATTAACATTATTGTAAATCACTTTGATTTTGCAAATGCTTTATTTCACAAAACCACCTCTGCAGACATATTCATGAAAACATGATTTCGGGAATGCTGGTCTAGAAATGACTTTGAATTTACGAATGATAAGCTACAAGAGTTACAGACTCTGGGAACTGCTGTATCGGTAACCGATAGCTTCCTATGGCTGCCATTTTGCTTAAGGGAGTCATGTGACTATGCCTGAAAAGTGATTTAGTCATGTGATACATGTTGTGTCCATACTGAACTATATTTAGCTGAGTACAAGCTAGAACATAGACCAAAGACACAAATGTAAACACTCCACACTTCCACATCTCAGACATATTGTGTTTAACGTTCGCAACATGTTCACACTACTTGTACAGTAATCATCCAAGCAGTAATATAATGTCCTTAACTGTTTTTCCTCTTGCTTATTTTGTAATTTAATCAGATAGATATTTTGTATGTTATAAAGTCTGTTATTGTAAATATTTTAGTACCTTTTCGAACACAAAAATAGCATCGAGAAATAATATCTTTTGTGGCACATGTACTGAACCTCCAACCTCTGAATAATAGCTGTACAGAAGTTCTAAAAGTCAGCAATAGGGGGTGTCATTTAAAGTACAGAGTTCTGAAGATGATTGAATTTGTTAATGATATACATAGAGCAATTTTTTTTGTGATGATATGATAAGGAATACCGGTATATAAATTCATCAGAAGCATGAACAGAATTAAAAGAAAATTAACAAGGTGGTAACACAGATCTCATCAAGAGATTCATACAGATAAAGGCTAATTAGTGATTGGCTCTGCTTTCATATTAATGTGAAAATAAATACCAAATTTAAGTGATTTACAGTGTATTGAAATATGCTTTTGAATTCTTTTGACTTTTTACTTAATTGTAGTCACCAGCCTCTGATGGTTGGAGTTCCTGGGGTAACTGGGGGTCATCCTTGATGAGTGTAGCATCACATTCAGTATCCACCTTCACCAGTCAAGTTGGTACGTACAGTAAAACACAGACACTAATGTACTGGTGATGTTATTTTTGTACAAGTGATGTATGTGTACATGTGTAGTGTATAAACACAGGTGGTGTTTTTTTGTAAACAGGTGATGTTGTATGTGTACAGATGGTGATGTATGTATACAGGTGGTGTTGTATGTGTACAGGTGGTATTGTATGTGTACAGATGATATTGTAAGTAAAGTGATCTTGTATGTATACATGTGGTGTTGTATGTGTACAGGTGGAATTGTATGTGTACAGATGGTGATGTATGTGTACAGGTAATGTTGTATGTATATAGGTGATGTTGTATGTGTACAGGTGGTGTTGTATGTATACAGGTGATGTTGTATGTATACAGGTGATGTTGTATGTATATAGGTGATGTTGTATGTGTACAGGTGTTGTTGTATGTATACAGGTGATGTTGTATGTGTACAGGTGGTGTTGTATGTGTACAGATGGTGATGTATGTATACAGGTGATGTTGTATGTGTACAAATGGTGATGTATATGTACAGGTGATGTTGTATGTGTACAGATGGTAATGTATGTGTACAGGTGATGTTGTATGTGTACAGATGGTGATGTATGTGTACAGGTGGTGTTGTATGTGTACAGGTGATGTTGTATGTATACAGGTGATGTTGTATGTGTACAGGTGGTATTGTATGTATACAGGTGATGTTGTATGTGTACAGGTGGTGTGGTATGTATACAGGTGATGTTGTATGTGTACAGGTGGTGTTGTATGTGTACAGGTGGTGTTGTATGTATACAGGTGGTGTTGTATGTATACAGGTGATGTAGGTGTACAGGTGGTGTTGTACAGGTGGTATTGTATGTATACAGGTGATGTTGTATGTATACAGGTGGTGTTGTATGTATACAGGTGATGTTGTATGTGTACAGGTGGTGTTGTATGTATACAGGTGATGTTGTATGTGTACAGGTGGTGTTGTTTGTGTACAGGTGGTGTTGTATGTATACAGGTGGTGTTGTATGTAAACAGGTGATGTAGGTGTACAGGTGATGTTGTACAGGTGGTATTGTATGTATACAGGTGATGTTGTATGTGTACAGGTGGTGTTGTATGTATACAGGTGATGTTGCATGTGATCAGGTGGTGTTGTATGTATACAGGTGATGTTGTATGTGTACAGGTGGTGTTGTATGTGTACAGCTGGTGTTGTAAATGTACAGGTGTTGTTGTATGTGTACAGGTGATGTTGTATGTATACAGGTGATGTTGTATGTGTACAGGTGGTGTTGTATGTATACAGGTGATGTTGTATGTGTACAGGTGGTGTTGTATGTATACAGGTGATGTTGTATGTATACAGGTGGTGTTGTATGTATACAGATGGTGTTGTATGTGTACAGGTGGTGTTGTATGTATACAGGTGATGTTGTATGTGTACAGGTGGTGTTGTATGTATACAGATGGTGTTGTATGTATACAGGTGATGTTGTATGTATACAGGTGATGTTGTATGTGTACAGGTGGTGTTGTAATTGGAGGTAGTTATGATCTTGGTATTTTATCTATAGCAACAATATTTTGATGTAACTTGCTGTAGTTATGTTTTTTGGCTATGTAGAGTACTTATTTCATGGCGTTGTTGTGTATAGAACACTATGTCATGAGAGACACCCATTATATTATTGTTACAGAGGACGGGTTCAACACACTGGTTGATGCTGTTGAGACCAGCATGGGGGCACCATCACCAGAAGAGCTAGCAGAGATGAAGAGGAAGGCCAAAGCTGAATCAGAGGCCCCAGAAAACACAAGCATGGAACGAGAAAGTAAGGACTGAAAGAGAATTTCATCTGTCATTTAAAAAGGAAAAAAGGGAGTATCTTTACTGTATATTTACATACTTGTCCTTACTTTGCAGTCTCAGAAAAAGAGGCCCAGGAAAACGATGAAAAGACAAAAGAAAGTAAAAATGAGATGAAGAAGGAAGATAATGCAGAGAGCCATAAAGAGGAGCAAACAAAAGGTGGATGGTTCCAGTCCTTAGCTGATCAAGTTGGTATGATCTAGTGTTATTCTATCAAGCTGAGACTTGTAGGCTAATGCATGTATGTAACACAATCTTAGTTATATATCCTTATGGTTATCAAACACCAAAAAGGGCGAAAAATGACCGAGGTAAATGATAAGAGGCACATTTTGTCACAACAAAATTATATTTTTGGGGTCTTTAAATAAAAACAGAGTTCACTGTGTTTTAACATGTTAAAGAGGTCCCAATGTCTACCTATTACAGAGGTCACAATGTCATTACCTCTTATAGAGATGACAGTGTCATTTCCTGTTATAGAGGTGATAGTGTCATTTCCTGTTGTAGAGATCACAGTGTCATTACCTGTTATAGAGGTGACAGTGTCATTTCCTGTTATAGAGATCACAGTGTCATTACCTGTTATAGATGTGACAGTGTCATTTCCTGTTACAGAGATCACAGTGTCATTTCCTGTTATAGAGGTGACAGTGTCATTTCCTGTTATAGAGATCACAGTGTCATTACCTGTTATAGAGGTGACAGTGTCATTTCCTGTTATAGAGATCACAGTGTCATTACCTGTTATAGAGGTGACAGTGTCATTTCCTGTTATAGAGATCACAGTGTCATTACCTGTTATAGAGGTCACAGTGTCATTTCCTGTTATAGAGATCACAGTGTCATTACCTGTTATAGAGGTGACAGTCTCATTTCCTGTTATAGAGGTGACAGTCTCATTTCCTGTTAGAGATGACAGTGTCATTTCCTGTTATAGAGATCAAAGTGTCATTTCCTGTTATAGAGATGACAGTCTCATTTCCTGATATAGAGATGACAATCTCATTTCCTGTAAGAGGAACAATTTGTTGTTATGAAGGTGACATTAACTTTTCTTGTAGCTATTAAAGGTAAATTCTCTCATATCAGATAAAATACTGTTACTTATTCAGGCGATGGGTTTAACTCTCTGGTTGATGCTGTTGAGACCAGCATGGGGGCACCATCACCAGAAGAGCTAGCAGAGATGAAGAGGAAGGCCAAAGCTGAATCAGAGGCCCCTGAAAACACAAACACGGAGAGAGAAAGTAAGATACATAGCACATTTTAACAATATATGTCATTTTAAGCCACAGATATGAAACAATGTTGTGGTATGACACTTTTGTATTTGTTATAAATTTACAGCGGCAGTAGAAGTTGGTCAGGAGGGAAAGGGAGATAAACAAGAGGAGGAAAAGACAGCTGACAGCGAGATGAATCCTGGAGGAGCAGATCAAGGGAACAGCTGGTTTTCATCATGGGGAATGTCAGGCTTGACCTCAGTGGTACAGAACACCACCAACATGGTACAGAACACGGTTAGTACTTTAAACTTGAAATAATTAGTGTTCTTATCTTCACTGACCTGTCAACTTCAATACGCACAGGTTTATTGCCATAGATTTTAGAAGTTTATTTGTTTCCAAAACTTTCTCACAAAGTGTATGTATGCCAGTAAAATAAGTATCCCCTGAGTCACAAAGTCTAATATTACTGAATAGAACTCACCAATAGATGGAAGAGTGCCCATCTTTCTCTGATGTTTAAAATTACATACAATAAAATTAAAACACCAGTCCAGACACTCACGAACTCAGATTCTGATTCCCTACTGCCTACCCTGTCTCTTTCCTCTCACTCTCTACAACACCAGTACAGTAAAATCCATCTCTGTCCCATCCCCTTTCTCCCACTGTCTACACCACAGTACAGTCAACTCCATCTCTATCCCATCCCCTTTCTCCCACTGTCTACACCACAGAACAGTCAACTCCATAATCCCATCCCCTTTCTCCCACTGTCTACACCACAGTACAGTCAACTCCATCTCTATCCCATCCCCTTTCTCCCACTGTCTACACCACAGAACAGTCAACTCCATAATCCCATCCCCTTTCTCCCACTGTCTACACCACAGAACAGTCAACTCCATCTCTATCTCATCCCCTTTCTCCCACTGTCTACACCACAGAACAGTCAACTCCATCTCTATCTCATCCCCTTTCTCCCACTGTCTACACCACAGAACAGTCAACTCCATCTCTATCCCATCCCCTTTCTCCCACTGTCTACACCACAGAACAGTCAACTCCATCTCTATCCCATCCCCTTTCTCCCACTGTCTACACCACAGAACAGTCAACTCCATCTCTATCCCATCCCCTTTCTCCCCTTTCTCCCACTGTCTACACCACAGAACAGTCAACTCCATCTCTATCCCATCCCCTTTCTCCCACTGTCTACACCACAGAACAGTCAACTCCATCTCTATCTCATCCCCTTTCTCCCACTGTCTACACCACAGAACAGTCAACTCCATCTCTATCCCATCCCCTTTCTCCCACTGTCTACACCACAGAACAGTCAACTCCATCTCAACTCCATCTCTATCTCTATCCCATCCCCTTTCTCCCACTGTCTACACCACAGAACAGTCAACTCCATCTCTATCTCATCCCCTTTCTCCCACTGTCTACACCACAGAACAGTCAACTCCATCTCTATCTCATCCCCTTATTCCCACTGTCTACGCCACAGAACAGTCAACTCCATCTCTATCCCATCCCCTTTCTCCCACTGTCTACACCACAGAACAGTCAACTCCATCTCTATCTCATCCCCTTTCTCCCACTGTCTACACCACAGAACAGTCAACTCCATCTCTATCTCATTCCCTTTCTCCCACTGTCTACAACACAGAACAGTCAACTCCATTTCTATCTCATCCCCTTTCTCCCACTGTCTACACCACAGAACAGTCAACTCCACCTCTATCCCATCCCCCTTCTTCCACCGTCTACAACGTAGACTGTGAATGGAATTGTTTTGAGCCTTGAGATTTTGCAGTTAGGAACATAAAGTCTGTAGTATACTGTGAACTTACTTAGATGTTGACCTGGTCCCTAATTAGATGTTGTGCTTGTTTGGTAGAGTAAAACCTTGGTGACTGGGAGTTTGGATGTTTTGGAAACCATTGGTAAAAAGACATATGATGTCATCAAAGACCATGACCCTGGTCTTCGTAAGACAAAGGAAGTGTTGTTTCACCGTGGAGATAAACCAAATCTTTCCCAGATTCTGCGAGAAGCTAAAGAGGATTCGGCTAAGCGTATTGAGATAGAAAAAGAATCAGAAGAAGCACAGAAGGCTCATTTTGGGTTTATGTTTGATGAATATCAAGGTAAGTTTAGAGATGAGTCACTATGGGTGTATGCATGATGAATATCAAGGTAAATTCAGAAATGAGTCACCTTGGGTTTATGTTTGATGAATATCAAGGTAAATTTAGAGATGAGTCACCTTGGGTTTATGTTTGATGAATATCAAGGTAAATTTAGAGATGAGTCACTTTGGGTTTATGTTTGATGAATATCAAGGTAAATTTAGAGATGAGTCACTATGGGTTTATGTTTGATGAATATCAAGGTAAATTTAGAGATGAGTCACTTTGGGTTTATGTTTGATGAATATCAAGGTAAGTTTAGAGATGAGTCACCTTGGGTTTATGTTTGATGAATATCAAGGTAAGTTTAGAGATGAGTCACCTTGGGTTTATGTTTGATGAATATCAAGGTAAGTTTAGAGATGAGGCACCTTGGGTTTATGTTTGATGAATATCAAGGTAAGTTTAGAGATGAGTCACCTTGGGTTTATGTTTGATGAATATCAAGGTAAGTTTAGAGATGAGTCACCTTGGGTTTATGTTTGATGAATATCAAGGTAAGTTTAGAGATGAGTCACCTTGGGTTTATGTTTGATGAATATCAAGGTAAGTTTAGAGATGAGTCACTGTGGGTTTATGTTTGATGAATATCAAGGTAAATTTAGAGATGAGTCACTATGGGTGTATGCGTGATGAATATCAAGGTAAATTCAGAAATGAGTCACTGTGGGTTTATGTTTGATGAATATCAAGGTAAGTTTAGAGATGAGTCACCTTGGGTTTATGTTTGATGAATATCAAGGTAAATTTAGAGATGAGTCACTTTGGGTTTATGTTTGATGAATATCAAGGTAAGTTTAGAGATGAGTCACCTTGGGTTTATGTTTGATGAATATCAAGGTAAGTTTAGAGATGAGGCACCTTGGGTTTATGTTTGATGAATATCAAGGTAAGTTTAGAGATGAGTCACTTTGGGTTTATGTTTGATGAATATCAAGGTAAGTTTAGAGATGAGTCACCTTGGGTTTATGTTTGATGAATATCAAGGTAAGTTTAGAGATGAGGCACCTTGGGTTTATGTTTGATGAATATCAAGGTAAGTTTAGAGATGAGGCACCTTGGGTTTATGTTTGATGAATATCAAGGTAAGTTTAGAGATGAGTCACCTTGGGTTTATGTTTGATGAATATCAAGGTAAGTTTAGAGATGAGTCACCTTGGGTTTATGTTTGATGAATATCAAGGTAAGTTTAGAGATGAGTCACTGTGGGTTTATGTTTGATGAATATCAAGGTAAATTTAGAGATGAGTCACTATGGGTTTATGTTTAATGAATATCAAGGTAAATTTAGAGATGAGTCACCTTGGGTTTGTGTTATGTTTTTGTTGCGATTTTGCTTTGACATTACCTCCCAAATATCACTCGTAATTAAAGAACTGAAAAACAACATGTTTTCTGCAAGTATTACAGACAAGTGGACATGCATGGAGACATTTTCTATTGTCACTCTCTGTCCCATGTAAGACAATATAATAGGCATATCAATGATCTAGATATAGATTTCAAACATGTATCTACATGTCTTGTTTGTAGGGTAGCCAACTTAGGTTATTTTACCTCAATTCAGGCCTAGCTCACCTGGAGGTTAGTTTGTAGGGTATAGACATTTGAGTCTATATTTATCTTTATTCAGGCCTAGTTTACCTGGAGGTTAGTTTGTAGGATATAGACATTTGAGTCTATATTTATTAGCCCACCATCTATCTAATAGATGGTGGGTTATTCAAATCGCCCTGCGTCCGTGGTCCGTCCGTCCGTCCGTCCGTAAACAATTCTTGTTATCGCTATTTCTGGAAAAGTACTGGATGGATCTTTCTCAAATTTCATATACAGGTTCCCCTTGGTCCCTAGTTGTGCATTGTACCTTTTTTGGACTAATTCGAATTCAAGATGGCCGACAGGTGGCCATCTTGGATTTTGGAAGTAAAACTTTGTTACCGCTATTTCTTGGAAAGTTCCCGATGGATCTTTCTCAAATTTCATATACAGTTTCCCCTTGGTCCCTAGTTGTGCATTGTACCTTTTTTGGACTGATTCGAATTCAAGATGGCCGACAGGTGGCCATCTTGGATTTTGGAAGTAAAACTTTGTTACCGCTATTTCTTGGAAAGTTCCCGATGGATCTTTCTCAAATTTCATATACAGTTTCCCCTTGGTCCCTAGTTGTGCATTGTACCTTTTTTGGACTGATTCGAATTCAAGATGGCAGACAGGCAGCCATCTTGAATTTTGGAAGTAAAAGTTTGTTACTGCTATTTCTTGGAAAGTACTGGATGGATCTTTCTCAAATTTCATATACAGGTTCCCCTTGGTTCCTAGTTGTGCACTGTACCTTTTTTGAACTGATTCGAATTCAAGATGGCCGACAGGCAGCCATCTTGGATTTTGGAAGTAAAAGTTTGTTACTGCTATTTCTTGGAAAGTACTGGATGGATCTTTCTCAAATTTCTATGCAGTTTCCCCTTGTTCCCTAGTTGTGCATTGTACCTTTTTTGGACTGATTCAAATTCAAGATGGCAGACAGGTGGCCATCTTGGATTTTGAATGTAAAAGTTTGTTACTGCTATTTCTTGAAAAGTACTGGATGGATCTTTCTCAAATTTCATATGCAGGTTCTCTTTGGTTCCAAGTTGTGCATTGTACCTTTTTGGACTGATCCGAAATCAAGATGGCTGACAGGCAGCCATCTTGGATTTTGAGAGTAAAATCTTGTTACTGCTATATCTGAGGAAATCCTGGATGGATACTTCTGATATTTCATAGATATTGGTTTCCCTTCATCCCTAGTTGTGCATTGTACCTTTTTTGGACTGATTTGAAATCAAGTTGGCCCACAGGCAGCCATCTTACAACAGTAATACAGCACAAGCATATTGTCCATTATCCACCTGTAACTGACTGCTATCTAATAATACTTTGGGATCTTTTTCAAATGATATTTGCTAATAGGTGCTTAATAAAAATATCTTGTGCCATCATTGAGTACATTCAATGAAGACCAGTTCATGAACATTTACAACACCTGGTAACAAACAAAAAAAAAATAAACAAATCTTCAAGAACTGAAAACAGATCCTCAAATGGTGGTTTGTAGGATATAGATCCCTTGGGGTCTATGTTTACCTTTATTCAGGCCTAGCTCACCTGGAGGTTAGTTTGTAGGGTATAGACATTTGAGTCTATGTTTACCTTTATTCAGGCCTAACTCACCTGGAGGTTAGTTTGTAGGATATAGACATTTGAGTCTATGTTTGCCTTTATTCAGGCCTAGCTCACCTGGAGGCTCTAGAGATCCTGTCCAATCAGTGTGAGAAGAAAGTTCAGACACTTCTGACATCAATGCCAGCCGACACACTTGCCGACATCAAGGCAGACCTCATCAGAATCAAACAGGTGTTTGAAAGAGACGAAAATAGTGAAGATGGTTTGTAGCTTTTGAAATGTTTGTTTTAATCCTTGAAGTTTTTATTTAGTTGTGAAAATGCTATTTTTGTATTTAGACAATCCGGTACAACTTTCATGTAAACTTCTTATACACAGGCTATTTACCAACCCTTTAGTTGATGTATGTATTTCAGAAGAGACAGAGGACCAAGACTTTGTGAAGCTGGTGACTGATGACTTAGCAAACCTTGGTCTAGGAACTGATCCTGGAAAACTAAAAAGAGTAAGTCAGGTTTGTCTCCACTAAACCTTGGTCTAGGAACTGATCCTGGAAAACTAAAAAGGGTAAGTCAGGTTTGTCTCCACTAAACCTTGGTCTAGGAACTGATCCTGGAAAACTGGAAAGGGTAAGTCAGGTTTGTCTCCACTAAACCTTGGTCTAGGAACTGATCCTGGAAAACTAAACAGGGTAAGTCAGGTTTGTCTCCACTAAACCTTGGTCTAGGAACTGATCCTGGAAAACTAAAAAGGGTAAGTCAGGTTTGTCTCCACTAAACCTTGGTCTAGGAACTGATCCTGGAAAACTAAACAGGGTAAGTCAGGTTTGTCTCCACTAAACCTTGGTCTAGGAACTGATCCTGGAAAACTAAAAAGGGTAAGTCAGGTTTGTCTCCACTAAACCTTTGTCTAGGAACTGATCCTGGAAAACTAAACAGGGTAAGTCAGGTTTGTCTCCACTAATCTTGGTTTAGGAACTGATCCTGGAAAACTAAACAGGGTAAGTCAGGTTTGTCTCCACTAAACCTTGGTCTAGGAACTGATCCTGGAAAACTGGAAAGGGTAAGTCAGGTTTGTCTCCACTAAACCTTGGTCTAGGAACTGATCCTGGAAAACTGGAAAGGGTAAGTCAGGTTTGTCTCCACTAAACCTTGGTCTAGGAACTGATCCTGGAAAACTAAACAGGGTAAGTCAGGTGTGTCTCCACTAAACCTTGGTCTAGGAACTGATCCTGGAAAGGGTAAGTCAGGTTTGTCTCCACTAAACCTTGGTCTAGGAACTGATCCTGGAAAACTAAACAGGGTAAGTCAGGTGTGTCTCCACTAAACCTTGGTCTAGGAACTGATCCTGGAAAACTAAAAAGGGTAAGTCAGGTTTGTCTCCACTAAACCTTGGTCTAGGAACTGATCCTGGAAAACTGGAAAGGGTAAGTCAGGTGTGTCTCCACTAAACCTTGGTCTAGGAACTGATCCTGGAAACCTGGAAAGGGTAAGTCAGGTGTGTCTCCACTAAACCTTGGTCTAGGAACTGATCCTGGAAAACTAAAAAGAGTAAGTCAGGTGTGTCTCCACTAAACCTTGGTCTAGGAACTGATCCTGGAAAACTGGAAAGGGTAAGTCAGGTTTGTCTCCACTAAACCTTGGTCTAGGAACTGATCCTGGAAAACTGGAAAGGGTAAGTCAGGTGTGTCTCCACTAAAACTTGGTCTAGGAACTGATCCTGGAAAACTAAAAAGAGTAAGTCAGGTGTGTCTCCACTAAACCTTGGTCTAGGAACTGATCCTGGAAAACTGGAAAGGGTAAGTCAGGTTTGTCTCCACTAAACCTTGGTCTAGAAACTGATCCTGGAAAACTAAACAGGGTAAGTCAGGTGTGTCTCCACTAAACCTTGGTCTAGGAACTGATCCTGGAAAACTAAACAGTGTAAGTCAGGTTTGTCTCCACTAAACCTTGGTCTAGGAACTGATCCTGGAAAACTAAACAGGGTAAGTCAGGTGTGTCTCCACTAAACCTTGGTCTAGGAACTGATCCTGGAAAACTAAAAAGGGTAAGTCAGGTTTGTCTCCACTAAACCTTGGTCTAGGAACTGATCCTGGAAAACTAAAAAGGGTAAGTCAGGTTTGTCTCCATTAAACCTTGGTCTAGGAACTGATCCTGGAAAACTAAACAGGGTAAGTCAGGTTTGTCTCCACTAAACCTTGGTCTAGGAACTGATCCTGGAAAACTAAAAAGTGTAAGTCAGGTTTGTCTCCATTAAACCTTGGTCTAGGAACTGTTCCTGGAAAACTAAACAGGGTAAGTCAGGTTTGTCTCCATTAAACCTTGGTCTAGGAACTGATCCTGGAAAACTAAAACACGGTAAGTCAGGTTTGTCTCCACTAGACCTTGGTCTAGGAACTGATCCTGGAAAACTAAACAGGGTAAGTCAGGTTTGTCTCCACTAAACCTTGGTCTAGGAACTGATCCTGGAAAACTAAAAAGGGTAAGTCAGGTTTGTCTCCACTAAACCTTGGTCTAGGAACTGATCCTGGAAAACTAAACAGTGTAAGTCAGGTTTGTCTCCACTAAACCTTGGTCTAGGAACTGATCCTGGAAAACTAAACAGGGTAAGTCAGGTGTGTCTCCACTAAACCTTGGTCTAGGAACTGATCCTGGAAAACTAAAAAGGGTAAGTCAGGTTTGTCTCCACTAAACCTTGGTCTAGGAACTGATCCTGGAAAACTAAAAAGGGTAAGTCAGGTTTGTCTCCACTAAACCTTGGTCTAGGAACTGATCCTGGAAAACTAGACAGGGTAAGTCAGGTTTGTCTCCACTAAACCTTGGTCTAGGAACTGATCCTGGAAAACTAAACAGGGTAAGTCAGGTTTGTCTCCACTAAACCTTGGTCTAGGAACTGATCCTGGAAAACTGGAAAGGGTAAGTCAGGTTTGTCTCCATTAAACCTTGGTCTAGGAACTGATCCTGGAAAACTAAACAGGGTAAGTCAGGTTTGTCTCCACTAAACCTTGGTCTAGGAACTGATCCTGGAAAACTAAACAGGGTAAGTCAGGTTTGTCTCCACTAAACCTTGGTTTAGGAACTGATCCTGGAAAACTAAACAGGGTAAGTCAGGTTTGTCTCCACTAAACCTTGGTCTAGGAACTGATCCTGGAAAACTGGAAAGGGTAAGTCAGGTTTGTCTCCACTAAACCTTAGTTTAGGAACTGATCCTTGAAAACTAAACAGGGTAAGTCAGGTTTGTCTCCACTAAACCTTGGTTTAGGAACTGATCCTGGAAAACTAAAAAGGGTAAGTCAGGTTTGTCTCCACTAAAACTTGGTCAGGGTACTTAACCCTGGCAAACTAGGTTTGTTGCTGATAATATGTGTATCCAATTTGGTTTTGATTAATAAAATCTGTTTCTGATTGGATCATGAACAAATAACTATTTATATGTTAATGTAGAGATAATTTGTATTTATGCAGTCATTTATATCTGAATTTAACAAAGAAAAACCTTAAATTCTAAAGGTTTCCTATAAGGTCAAGATGTATCTTTGTCTGGTTATGCTTTTGCTAATTTTCTGATGTATTTTCTTGTACATTTTTGTTATGTACTAGTACCCTATGGGGTTGTGCCACCTGGAGTGATTTTGTAATTTTGTCCCTTTTGAAGGGAGTTATGTCCCTTCTTGAAAAAACAACTGTGGATATGCATTCACTAATCCTTCAATGTATTTGTTTTACATTGTGTAAAATGCCAGTACCATGTGTTGTTGTCCTTTTCATAATTTTGCATTTCAAACCTCTTTAAATAAAAAAAAAAAAATCTTTACTTTGTTGTGTTAGCCTCAAGCAATGTTGTGTTTTGACTCTTTTTAAAAGAATAATGCACCCCTGTAGATTAATGATCAAACAATCTTGTTTAGATCTTCTACCACTCTGCTCATTATCTCAAGTACTCAATCTTGGCAAATTTGGAAGGTACACTTATTAATTCCTTGGTGACAGATCCAGTTAGTCCTTGGTTTCCTTGGTAATTGGGTACCCAGAGAACTTGATGTACGGTATAAGTTAAACACACAGCAGACTGAGTAGAAGTACAGTTGGTATTTATTTTGTATACACATATGGCTGTATGAACTGGCTAGGAGAAAGCTCTTTCCACAGATAACCACAAATATATAAACAAACAATGTGGATTGATTCCTGTACATTTTGTCAGATGTCGCCCTCATTAAATGTTTACTTTTGACACTTGAAGCACACCTGCAAATAATTATCGTGGTTGACTAAGTACTTGAAAGCTTCCAATCCTCATCATCAGTTTTAAGTTTGATACTGTGTCAGTCATCTGTCGGTGCTTTCAGCGCTTAAAGAAATAGGTACAAGTGTATTGATTGTTTTAAGAAATATTTGTGTTCTCTCAGCTGATACTAACAGTACAGCTGGATGACTTTGGGTGTGTCACCTCATCTCTGTAAGTGTAGCCAAACCTTGAAACTAATTGATGGGATATTTTCTCTGTTTCAGAGCCATGAAAAAATCCGCCAAAGTATCAGTGAGTTGTGTACAAAGAAGGAGGAAGAGGAAGGAGAGCGGGCCAAGCCCAAGGTGCTTTATTGCGGGATTTTCTATTTGTGATGATGTGGTCACTTGTAGTGTAAACCGAAGTACTGCAAAAAAAGCTTTATTAATTGTCTCATTATATTTGATTGGAAATCAAACTTCGGATGAGGAATCATTATTCATGTATTCATATATCAGTAAATCATGACAGGATTAGGGGAAAAAAAGTTTGTCAGTTTTTTCCAGTTTCTGATGAAACATTGAAGTTCTGTAGTATAGATTTTATTTCTATTTTAATTATTTCTTCACACAATCAGTAATTTTTACAAAAGAGTTGTATCTTTGTGTTGAGTTTGACTTTAAAGAGTTGTCTGTCTTTTGTTGTAGGCTGTTCACCAGGTGGCTATACAGTCACTTGCAGAACTGACATCAAAGTCAGTGGAACAGTTCCATAAAGCAGGGGAGCTAATCCTGCTACAACAACACTCAGATAAACAGTGTCTGGAGCGTGCCACCAGTCTTTCTAAGTGAGTAATCTCCTCAACAACTTTTTGTGGTCAATGGAACTGGCTGTAAGTGTTTGCCTTGTCAGTTTGTTTGTAAAACATCCTGGTTTAACTCTCAGCTCCATTTCTATGATACTATTCTCACTGTCACCAAACCTTGTAAATCATCCTCAAACTTTCCTGTTTCCAATTATGATGAACAAATCCTCACTCACAGTCTTACCATGTTGTGAAGAAAATCTCAGAAACAAAAACAAATATATAGGGAATACATGGTCAGTGTCTTAAGATATAAGCTGCATGTTGGCAAGGGTGAAGAACAACTAAGTGGTGAGCCGCTTTTGTCTTTCTGTCCTGAGCCAAAATACAGCTGATATTTTAAGGCACTGACCATGTATTCTATTTATCCTGCAACGTTGATTGAAAGTGAAACAGTTTTGTTGTTCTATCTCTGTTTACCTGATGTTGACGTTACGCTGAGCATGACAGACGACAAAAGAATTGCTCCATGCAGAAATATAAATCCATACTTCAGCCAATGTACTAGCAATTTTATGCATTTTCATAAATCAACTTGTTATTCACAATATGTAAAATTGCTCATTTCAACAACTATTTATATTTCTAAATGTAATATTAAAGTATATTCTGAAAGTGATTCTGTCAGATTAGGTCACAGCCGAATACAGCAAAAGTATATGTAGCAGGTATATTCTGACAATGGCAGAATAAAATATATATACATGTAGATACTATTTAGCAGGAATTGTATGTAGACTTACATTATTTACAGTCTAACAAATGTCCTGTGTACAGAAGTGGGAATTTTATCTGTGAGATTTACATCCATCCTCAACACAATGGCTGTGAGTATCCTTGTCAAAATTTCTAAAAAGCCTTGTAACAGAAAGGAGTGAAACCTTTGTTAAAAACCTCCGACGTTCTGAACATTTGATTAGCCACAATTTCATCATTTACAATCAATTTACTTTACAGATACATTTCAGCAATGTTTTACTTTTTCAAATTTTGAGTTTAAATTTGAAGTATTTCATTTTACAAATGTTTTTTTGTACAGTATTGTTTGGTCTAAAGTTACATTACACTGTTACTAGTTAAAGTCAAGTTTTTGGTTTAACAGGGGGAGGGGGACAAGGATAGCAGTGATATCAACACTTTGGTCACCAATATCTACCTGGAGGTAAGGTTCCATTCTGTATATCTTCATGTTTTCCAGGAAGTAAATTTCCATTCTGTATATCTTCATGTTTTCCTGGAAGTAAATTTCCATTCTGTATATCTTCATGTTTTCCTGGAAGTAAATGTCCATTCTGTATATCTTCATGTTTTCCTGGAAGTAAATGTCCATTCTGTATATCTGTATGTTTTCCTGGAAGTAAATGTCCATTCTGTATATCTTCATGTTTTCCAGGAAGTAAATTTCCATTCTGTATATCTGTATGTTTTCCTGGAAGTAAATTTCCATTCTGTATATCTGTATGTTTTCCTGGAAGTAAATGTCCATTCTGAATACTATATGTGTTATTTTACTTAAGTCACTTATGTTAACCTAGAAGTAAAGTTCCATTCTGTTTCAGTGTATTCAGATTTGCCTGCATATTTAGGTGCATCCACATCTTCATTCTTTTAATCAAATTTATTGATAAATGGTGATCACAAAATATATGTATAAGAAAACAATACAGTACATGTATAACTAAACATAAATAAATCAACTTTCTGTTACAGGCAGGAAATAGTAGTACTTACATACAGGACGCCTTCCAATTACTACTACCATGTCTACAGGAAGTCACAATACAGACTGCTCTACAACACAACCACTGAACCATACAGTCTACAGGAAGTCACAATACAGACTGCTCTACAACACAACCACTGAACCATACAGTCTACAGGAAGTCACCCAGTCTACAGGAAGTCACCATACAGACTGCTCTACAACACAACCACTGAACCATACAGTCTACAGGAAGTCACCCAGTCTACAGGAAGTCACAATACAGACTGCTCTACAACACAACCACTGAACCATACAGGGTACAGGAAGTCACCATACAGACTGCTCTACAACACAACCACTGAACCATACAGTGTACAGGAAGTCACCATACAGACTGCTCTACAACACAACCACTGAACCATACAGTGTACAGGAAGTCACAATACAGACTGCTCTACAACACAACCACTGAACCATACAGTGTACAGGAAGTCACAATACACACTGCTCTACAATACAACCACTGAACCATACAGTGTACAGGAAGTCACAATACACACTGCTCTACAACACAACCACTGAACCATACAGTGTACAGGAAGTCACAATACACACTGCTCTACAACACAACCACTGTACCATACAGTGTACAGGAAGTCACAATACACACTGCTCTACAACACAACCACTGAACCATACAGTGTACAGGAAGTCACCATACAGACTGGTCTACAACACAACCACTGAACCATACAGTGTACAGGAAGTCACCATACAGACTGCTCTACAACACAACCACTGAACCATACAGTCTACAGGAAGTCACAATACAGACTGCTCTACAATACGACCACTGAACCATACAGTCTACAGGAAGTCACCCAGTCTACAGGAAGTCACCATACAGACTGCTCTACAACACAACCACTGAACCATACAGTGTACAGGAAGTCACCATACAGACTGGTCTACAACACAACCACTGAACCATACAGTGTACAGGAAGTCACCATACAGACTGGTCTACAACACAACCACTGAACCATACAGTGTACAGGAAGTCACCATACAGACTGCTCTAAAAAAACAACCACTGAACCATACAGTGTACAGGAAGTCACCATACAGACTGCTCTACAACACAACCACTGAACCATACAGTGTACAGGAAGT
The DNA here is from genome assembly GCF_031769215.1 of Ylistrum balloti. Classification (NCBI taxonomy): domain Eukaryota; kingdom Metazoa; phylum Mollusca; class Bivalvia; order Pectinida; family Pectinidae; genus Ylistrum; species Ylistrum balloti. The sequence goes on along the minus strand of NW_026782224.1, from coordinate 1,740,615 downwards.
CACAATACAGACTGCTCTACAACACGACCACTGAACCATACAGTCTACAGGAAGTCACCCAGTCTACAGGAAGTCACCATACAGACTGCTCTACAGCACAACCACTGAACCATACAGTGTACAGGAAGTCACCATACAGACTGGTCTACAACACAACCACTGAACCATACAGTGTACAGGAAGTCACCATACAGACTGGTCTACAACACAACCACTGAACCATACAGTGTACAGGAAGTCACCATACAGACTGCTCTAAAAAAAACCACTGAACCATACAGTGTACAGGAAGTCACCATACACAGACTGCTCTACAACATGACCAGTGAACCATACAGTCAACAGGAAGTCACCATACAGACCGTTCTACAACACAATCACTGAACCATACAGTCTACAGGAAGTCACCATACAGACTGCTCTACAACACAACCACTGAACCATACAGTGTACTGGAAGTCACCATACAGACTACTCTACAACACAACCACTGAACCATACAGTGTACAGGAAGTCACCATACAGACTGCTCTACAACACAACCACTGAACCATACAGTGTACAGGAAGTCACAATACAGACTGCTCTACAACACAACCACTGAACCATACAGTGTACAGGAAGTCACCATACAGACTACTCTACAACACAATCACTGATGTATAGTCAAAGTAATATTTTAGTAGTTTAAACAATGATGTAAAGAACAGTATGACTGAACATTGTTACACAGAGCAGTGTGTCTGAACATCAGTCTACAGACCAATATGTCAGAACATTGTTCCACACAGGAGTTTAAACTTTGTTTTCTTTTTTGAGTGCTATGTCAGAAAATCAGTGCAAGGCAGTGTCATATCAGACATCAATTCAGTGCTATAGAAGCCACTTGTACATAGTAGGATATATAGGACATCAGTAGCTGTATCCTAGTAGGTGAGCTTTTGTGTATATATAATTACAGGGATCAGGATAACAAATCATTTATCATGAACCAGTATTTTGTCATGTTCAATATGTAATATTTATTAGTTTTAGCTTATTGAAAATTTTGCTGAAGTTCTGACATTGGACTGAAATATTGTTAATGTGTATTTATTTTCAAACAGGTCATGAAAAAACGATGGATGGCATTTATGATTATATTTATACTCAACCTGATAATGAAAATGAAAAATAATAAAATTATCACTTCAATGGGTTTACATGGCGTCTGTCCCTCATCAACTTTTCCTGGACAAGACACAGTCAGTTTACATCATTTCTCTCCCTCATTAACATTTCTGGTTGAAACTTGTTGAGTTGGCCTGATATATAAACATCTTTCCTGATGCTGATTAAGAGAGTTTATGTGAATTCTTTCCATTCGTCAGTTTCCATTGTCATGACCCAGTGAGTTGATGTGGCATTTGTCCTTCATCAGCTTTTTCTGCCCTTGATCGGTGAATTTACATGGCGTCTTTCACTCATTAACTTTACCTGCCCTTGATCTGTGAATTTACATGGCGTCTGTCCCTCATCAACTTTACCTGCCCTTGATCTGTGAATTAATATGGCGTCTTTCCCTCATTATCATTACCTGCCCTTGATCGGTGAATTTACATGGCGTCTTTCCCTCATTATCATTACCTGCCCTTGATCGGTGAATTTACATGGCGTCTTTCCCTCATCAGCTTTACCTGCCCTTGACCTGTGAATTTTCATGGTTTCTATCCCTCATTAACTTTACCTGCCCTTGATCTGTGAATTTACATGGCGTCTGTCCCTCATTAACTTTACCTGCCCTTGATCTGTGAATTTACATGGCGTCTTTCACTCATTAACTTTACCTGCCCTTGATCGGTGAATTTACATGGCGTCTGTCCCTCATTAACTTTACCTGCCCTTGATCTGTGAATTTACATGGCGTCTGTCCCTCATTAACTTTACCTGCCCTTGATCTGTGAATTTACATGGCGTCTGTCCCTCATTAACTTTACCTGCCCTTGATCTGTGAATTTACATGGAGTCTTTCACTCATTAACTTTACCTGCCCTTGATCTGTGAATTTACATGGCGTCTGTCCCTCATTAACTTTACCTGCCCTTGATCTTTCCCTCATTAACTATCCTGTGGCTACTGTTGATTTATGGGTTTCTCTATCATATCATCTTTTTCTTGCCTTGACACTGTCAGTTGACATGGTGACTGTCCGTCACTCATTAACTTTACCTGCCTTGACACTGTCAGTTGACATGGTGACTGTCTGTCATCAACATTCGGTGCCTTGACACTGTCAGTTGACATGGTGACTGTCTGTTGATTTATGGGTTTCTCTATCATATCATCTTTTTCTTGCCTTGACACTGTCAGTTGACATGGTGACTGTCCGTCATCAACATTCGGTGCCTTGACACTGTCAGTTGACATGGTGACTGTCCGACATCAACATTCGGTGCCTTGACACTTGTATCAGTGTGTCAGCAGCAGGATGAGAACTGAATGAGGGATTTAGAATCAAGGTTATAGTTTATGTCACTATAGTTCAATCAAAAGTTCAGAAAAACAAGCACTGAAGGAATCCCACAGATATAAACGTCTGACAATTATTTTGGACTTTTTCAGTGTAGAACAAAACTAAACACAGCGTCGCAAACAACACATCCCATACAGTACCACATTGACTTAAGGGTAACAAAGAAGATGCCCAATTTTTTGCAGTTTTGTCTAATTTTTTGAAAGGATTTGACAAGGATTTTCTTAAAATAGCAACGGTGTCCTTGACCCTACAACCCTGTAACTTGTCCATAACGTTATGTTTTTCATAGGAATGTGAAGTTTGATTGAAATCCTCCCAGTAACAAAGTCACTAGACAAAGATTTTATAGAAAATAGCAGTAATGATAGCTCAACCTTATTTATTTTATTTTGGTCCTTTATATGAATGTTAAGTTTGATCAAAATCTCTCCAGGAATAGAGTCACAAGAGAGCTAACACGGATCATTTAAAAAAATAGTATCATTGACTTTGAACTATGAAACTGCGAGTGTTTCTGATTTTATGGCCCATTATAAGTGTGAAATTTTTTATCAAAATCCCATGAGAAATTTAGTCGTGAAAGCGTCAACAAGGATTTTATAAAAATGATAATGGTGACCTTGACCCTAGAGGTCTGTTACAATAATGTGCAGATTGCTCAAAATTCTTTAAGGATTGAAGTCGTTAGAGAGCTGATACGGATGATACATACAAAGGTTTATGTAATAGACCAGTGCTGATTGATAAGGTCACACATATTTAAGAATTTGGATGTTTGTGAACATATTGCATTATTTTTCAACATAATCCTCTTCAGTATCTATACACTTTTGTCAGTGATGTTTATGGGCATCATTGCCACTTTCAAAGAAGTCCTCTTATTGACCGTTCAGAAAGTCCTCCACTGCATGTATGAAGTCATATTCTGACCGAAAGTGGGTACCGGAAATGACCTTTGTCAATTTTGGAATTAGATGAAAGTCTGACAGAGGCAGATACTCAATCAATTCAAAGCCATAATTGTTAATGACAGCCATGGCAATGACAGACCTGTGGATAGGGGCATTGTCCAAGTTTTCCGCGGCATTTCAGTTCAATATTTGCACTTAACTGCCTAAGAAATGATGTATACTATTTTTTTGTCCATTTTGCAAATAATCTACCATCAGAATACCATCATCATCCCAGAGAAACCGAGGCTATAACTTTTCCAGCTAATGGAAAAATCTTTGCCTTATTTGGCAGGGGTGAACCAGGGTGCTTCCATTATTTAGATTGTTGTTTGGCCTCTGTGGTGAAATCCATAGTCACAAACCTCTGTGGAAAGTTAGTATAATCTGCCCCTAAAGGGTTCAGATTAGCACGCGACAAAGTCCGTTTGTTGTGCTTCTGACCAACTGTACCCAATGGGCTGAGGGCATTCTCATTGCAAGATCTTTCGTAAGAATGGAATGTAATCTTTCCTGTGAAATCCCAAATGTACTGGCTATATATCTTTCTGTCACTCGCCTGTCAACCATAATGATACCATGGTCTTTATTAAGCATTTTTGGGGTTGCAACAGTGACAAGCCTTCCAGAACGGGCGTCATCCCCAAGGCTCTGCCTGCACGCTTAAATTCAACCACTCACGATTTTCACTATAGCATATGAAGGGGCGTCATTCCCTAGTGTTACTACCATATCAGGATGGATATCCTTAGGTGCTAAACCTTTCCGATGCAAATATTGAGTCTCTGCTCTCTCAGCGATTTTGGCCATTTTACAAAAGTCACTTGCTTTGGTTACTTTAGAGTCCTACTTTTTCGATATAACCTGACCAAGACCAACTGATCACCAGTTCGGATACACAACCTTAGATAGTCAGGGAATAGTAGAGGTGGAAAAGGACATCACAGCTTAATTTCTTCAATATAATGCTCACAACCGATCAATCAGCCCTCGTAATATCAAGTGATGACAATGGCAGATATCATACCAGCTTTAATCCTATTGATTTGGAGTGTTATTAGTAATAACTGGCATTGATAGACCAATTGAGTAGCGTGAGTAGTTAACGAGGGAGATTCTGAGGGGCGATGATATTGATATCGTCCCAATCTTAAAGAAATGACCATGCTTATAGAAAAAGTATTGAACAGTATCATCTATTGGACAAGAGGCTGCTTAATGTAGTATTGCACTGGAAGAAGTCGTGCTCGCGAACAACTGATTGATAACATATTACTATAAATCAGTTATATGTAAATTTGGATCTTCTATTTATTAGGGACTTAGATATCGGATACAGCACGAGATAACGTCAATTTGATGAAGTATGCTTACTCCGCCAAGCTTTATTATAAGCCTGATGATTTTTTCCTTATTACGATTTTCTATTTCTAGATAGAAACATGTCTGCTTCCCCAACCTACGGTGTTAACGTGTCGCATTTGATTATTCAAGCTTGTACCCATTATTACGATTACTGTGCAAGATACCGAAAGCTGATTGATAAACTTACAGTTGTTAAAAATTGTAGTTTGGGGACATGTTTCCTTGTGTGATACGGTTATGGACCTGTTCGATGCTCCTGAGTTTGGACCTGTTCGATGCTCCTGAGTAACCCTAGTGGTTCAACTGTTGCGTACTTGGCCTCATTTGAGAACGTGACATTGGATTGACCAAGATTTACATGTTGGGTGTCGTGGATGAAGCAGAAGACGCTTATCTTCCTGAACACATGGTCTTATTCTCCTTGTACCTTCTCAGGGGTCTTCGCTTAAATATTAGATCACCTTATCTGAATTAAGACTTAATTGAAAAATCAGTTTTTTTATCGTCAATTTTATGTTCAGCACCAATTATCATATAGTTGTAATGCTAGACCAACCATCCATTGATATTCTCTTTAATTTCCAGTAATTCTGCTGTTGACAAGGATGAAATGATGAAAGCAGACACGCTCATATGACGGTCATTTATTCCTTCCCCAGCCTCACTGACGATTACCGCTTCCAATCTAGTCAATGAGATGATGATGGCGAACTAATGCTGTTCTACTTCATCTCATTACTGAGCCTTACATTTGTCAGTCGCCTATATTTATCATGGTTATCAGGATATTTGAAAAGAAGCATAGAATATCACATAAACAAATGAACGTAATTTAAAGGCTGGTCGGTGGATCCTTGGAATTCTTTAAAAAATATGTATTCGATTACGTCCATTTCTCGATGGAAGATAATTGATATTGCTTTATGAAGCAGAAGGTTAAGATACAGGCTTTGTAGAACTTCTAGTCGACCTAGTGATAAGAAAAAACTTTACAGAGGTGTAAAGGATAAAAAGAAAAAATGAGAAGATAAACGAGAATTACTGGGGTAGAGAAACATAGTTTAGGTAACATTATATCTAAAGAATCGGAAAATATGTAGATAAGGTTCTATATTTACCTCGATAACCAGACTTCTGTTATCTGGAATCACACTTGTGTCTGCAGACAAGGATCATCACACTGTCTTTTCAGTTAATACAACCATCATTATCATACAAAGTCCTCATTTTGAAATTAGTTAACATTGTTCTGTCGTCACGTAGATGCCTGTGTTATAAAACATAATAAAAACAACATGTTAACAGAATCATAATTCAGACAAGATCGATGAAACTCGGGCAAAATAAGAACAAAAGAAAGAATTACACGAAGACATGAAAAAACAATAAGACCAGATGTTTCCGAAGAATACGCGTTCTTTGCGTCATTGATGACATCGCCATGTAAAATCTTGGTCAATGAAAGTAAGTTATCAAATGTTGTAAAACCGTTAGGATTACAAAATATATTTCTTTTAAATACTGTAATGAGACAGTCAGGACATTGTTTGACTAATACGATAGAGAAACAGAACATTGTAATACTGCTATGACAGACAAACAGAACACTGTAATACTGCTATGACAGACAAACGGAACACTGTTAATACTGCTATGACAGACAAACGGAACACTGTAATACTGCTATGACAGACAAACGGAACACTGTAATACTGCTATGACAGACAAACGGAACACTGTAATACTGCTATGACAGACAAACGGAACACTGTAATACTGCTATGACAGACAAACGGAACACTGTAATACTGCTATGACAGACAAACGGAACACTGTAATACTGCTATGACAGACAAACGGAACACTGTAATACTGCTATGACAGACAAACAGAACACTGTAATACTGCTATGACAGACAAACAGAACATTGTAATACTGCTATGACAGACAAACAGAACATTGTAATACTGCTATGACAGACAAACAGAACATTGTAATACTGCTATGACAGACAAACAGAACATTGTAATACTGCTATGACAGAAAGAAAAACAGAACAGACAAACGGAACACTGTTACTGCTATGACAGACAAACGGAAACAGAATATTGAATGACTGTTTAGATAGAGAAACAGAATATTGTATGACTGATTACATAGAGAAATAGAGTATTGTATGACTGATTGGATAGAGAAACAGAATATTGTATGACTGATTGGATAGAGAAACAGAATATTGTATGACTGATTGGATAGAGAAACAGAATATTGTAAGACAGTTTTGATAGAGAAACAGAATATTGTATTACTGTTTTGATAGAGAAATAGAATATTGTATGACTGATTGGATAGAGAAACAGAATATTGTAAGACAGTTTTGATAGAGAAACAGAATATTGAATGACTGTTTAGATAGAGAAACAGAATATTGTAAGACAGTTTTGATAGAGATACAGAATAATGTATGACTGATTGGATAGAGAAACAGAATATTGTATGACTGATTGGATAGAGATACAGAATATTGTAAGACAGTTTTGATAGAGAAACAGAATATTGTATTACTGTTTTGATAGAGATACAGAATATTGTATGACTGATTGGATAGAGATACAGAATATTGTATAACTGTTTTGATAGAGATACAGAATATTGTAAGACAGTTTTGATAGAGAAACAGAATATTGTATTACTGTTTTGAGATACAGAATATTGATGACTGTTTAGATATATTGTATGACTGTTTTGATAGAGATACAGAATATTGTATGACTGTTTTGATAGAGAAACAGAATATTGTATGACTGTTTTGATAGAGATACAGAATATTGTATGACTGTTTTGATAGAGATACAGAATATTGTATGACTGATTGGATAGAGAAACAGAATATTGTAAGACAGTTTTGATAGAGAAACAGAATATTGTATTACTGTTTTGATAGAGATACAGAATATTGTATGACTGATTGGATAGAGATACAGAATATTGTATGACTGATTGGATAGAGAAACAGAATATTGTATGACTGATTGGATAGAGAAACAGAATATTGTATTACTGTTTTGATAGAGAAACAGAATATTGTATGACTGATTGGATAGAGAAACAGAATATTGTATTACTGTTTTGATAGAGATACAGAATATTGTATTACTGTTTTGATAGAGATACAGAATATTGTATGACTGATTACATAGAGAAATAGAATATTGTGTGACTGATTGGATAGAGAAACAGAATATTGTATGACTGATTGGATAGAGAAACAGAATATTGTATGACTGATTGGATAGAGAAACAGAATATTGTATGACTGATTGGATAGAGAAACAGAATATTGTAAGACAGTTTTGATAGAGAAACAGAATATTATATTACTGTTTTGATAGAGATACAGAATATTGTATGACTGATTACATAGAGAAATAGAATATTGTATGACTGATTCGATAGAGAAACAGAATATTGTATGACTGATTGGATAGAGAAACAGAATATTGTATGACTGATTACATAGAGAAATAGAATATTGTATGACTGATTCGATAGAGAAACAGAATATTGTATGACTGATTGGATAGAGAAACAGAATATTGTATGACTGATTACATAGAGAAAAGGAATGAGATACAGAACATTGTTGTCACAGATATACAGAACATTGTATGACAGGTGTCACAGTGATATAGAACATTGTTGTCACAGAAATACAGAACATTGTATGACAGGTGTCACAGTGATATAGAACATTGTTGTCACAGAAATACAGAACATTGTATGACTGGTGTCACAGTGATATAGAACATTGTTGTCACAGAAATACAAAACATTGTATGACAGGTGTCACAGAGATATAGAACATTGTTGTCACAGATATACAGAACATTGTATGACAGGTGTCACAGAGATATAGAACATTGTTGTCACAGAAATACAGAACATTGTATGACTGGTGTCACAGAGATATAGAACATTGTATGACAGGTGTCACAGAGATACAGAACATTGTTGTCACAGAAATACAGAACATTGTATGACTGGTGTCACAGAGATATAGAACATTGTATGACTGGTGTCACAGAGATATAGAACATTGTATGACAGGTGTCACAGTGATATAGAACATTGTTGTCACAGATATACAGAACATTGTATGACTGGTGTCACAGAGATATAGAACATTGTATGACAGGTGTCACAGAGATACAGAACATTGTTGTCACAGATATACAGAACATTGTATGACAGGTGTCACAGTGATATAGAACATTGTTGTCACAGATATACAGAACATTGTATGACTGGTGTCACAGAGATATAGAACATTGTATGACAGGTGTCACAGAGATAAAGAACATTGTTGTCACAGAGATATAGAACATTGTATGACAGGTGTCACAGAGATATAGAACATTGTTGCCACAGAGATATAGAACATTGTATGACTGATTTGATAGAGAAACAGACTATTTCATTCGTGTTTGGATAGAGCAACAGAACATTGTGTTCTGTTTGAACAGGGAAATTTCTCTGATATAACGACGAGCACCGATGAGGCAATACAAGAATATGGTGACATTAAGTACACCTTGTTATCACTTGGATTGTACAGTGTCTTTCTGAGACAAATTAAGGAATGCTCTTCACTGTTTATCTTAGGAAGTTTTTTAAACTGTCATGATTAAGAAACGGGCCCATCTATTACTGATAGAGAAATAAAACCTGGTATTACAGAAGATTTAAAGCAATATATAAGGATGGCAATGGTATACATTGCATTACCCATTTCATTACATTGTAGATCATCAATATCATGAGGGTACAAATGTCCTTTATCAAAACAGATGCTGTGCTCCGTGACAATAAGGCTGTATGTCACTGTTGTCTAATACTGTCAGGAAATCTTGGGCGTCTCACTAACGAGGGGCAATTGGATTGTGCAGTTGGAATTATGAATTCTCCCCACTAGCTACTGGCGTGTATATACTCATAATTCAATAAGCTCGGCGGAATCGTGAAGGATGGTGTGACGGGTCCTAGTTCCTGGACAGATAGTATATTAACCATACCATGGATCCGTCAGTGACATGAGGTCCCGGAATCAAATATGTTTTACTAGAGTTTCTCAGATATACTGATGAAATATACCAGTCTGTGTCACGGGCCAAACTCTACTACATAAACTCGCGACATCATGACGTAACATCAATAGTAAGCCTTAACTGCTGTTCCGGTGTGATGTTCCCCCTCCCACTGCCCTCATATCCTCTCGCCTCACAGTCCTACCATCCCTCCTCCCACTCACCTATCTTCCTTTACCCCACTACCCCTCGCAGTCCCCTCATTCCACTCGTCCCAACTCCGACTCCCAGTTCCCTATACCCTCAACCCCTCGCATTCTCCACATCCCCTCTTCTCCCCTCCTCCTCCATGTCCCACTACCCCTTCCCAGTTCCACCATCCTCTCCCCCTCCCACCATCCCACTCCCCGTCCCACCACCCCACTCCCCCTCCCAGTCCCACCATCCCCTCATCCTCCCAGCCCCCCATCTTCCTCTACTCCACTTCCCCTCCCAATCCCACCACCCCCTCATCCTCCCAGTCCCCCCATCCTCCTCTACTCCTCTACCCTACTCCCCATCCCAATCCCACCACCCCCTCATCCTCCCAGCCCCCATCCTCCTCTACCCCACTCCCCCTCCCAATCCCACCTCCCACTCCCCTCCCAGTCCCTCCATCCTCCTCTACTCCTTTCTCCTTCCTAGTCACCCCATCTTCTTCTACCCCACTCCCCATCCCAGTCCCCCCCCCCCCCCCCCCATCCTCCTCTACCCCACTCCCCATCCCAGTCCTCAGATTAGGCAGTAGAATGTGTATAATCCTATATTAAAACGTATGGTAATAACTGGTCGCGGTCTTCCTGTGTTACAGGTGATGTTGGTAAACATTCCAAACAGGACATAGCACATCTGTCAGCATTACGCGACACACGATTACTTGACCAGAGCTGTTATTGTCGTTTTGTTGAAATCCGCCATTGGATTGACAAAGGACTTAAGCAGCTGAACGTGAATGATTATCAAGAGCAGGACAGGAATACATTAGCTTTTAAATACAAAATGCATAAACAAATACTTGTAAACGGTGTTACATGCATATTGCTTTCCAAATGAGACCAAGGGGATGACTGAAGCAGATTATAACGCGGTTAAGTCAGTTCCGTATTTTGTAGTCGTCCTGATGGATGACGAAAACACCATCCTTCATGCTAAAATACTGTGCTTGATACAACGGTGTTCCTCCTTACAATGTAAGGCCTCATTTCTGTCACCGCCGTGTTCCTCCCGACAATGTAAGGCCCCATCTATGTCACCACCGTGTTCGTCCTTACAATGTAAGGCCCCATTTCTGTCACCACCGTGTTCCTCCTTACAATGTAAGGCCCCTTCTCTGTCACCGCCGTGTTCCTCCCGACAATGTAAGGCCCCATCTATGTCACCACCGTGTTCCTCCTTACAATATAAGGCCCCATTTCTGTCACCACCGTGTTCCTCCTTACAATGTAAGGCCCCTTCTCTGTCACCGCCGTGTTCCTTCCGACAATGTAAGGCCCCATCTCTGTCACCACCGTGTTCCTCCTTACAATGTAAGGCCCCATTTCTGTCACCGCCGTGTTCCTTCCGACAATGTAAGGCCCCATCTCTGTCACCACCGTGTTCCTTCCGACAATGTAAGGCCCCATTTCTGTCACCACCGTGTTCCTCCTTACAATGTAAGGCCCCTTCTCTGTCACCGCCGTGTTCCTTCCGACAATGTAAGGCCCCTTCTCTGTCACCACCGTGTTCCTCCTTACAATGTAAGGCCCCTTCTCTGTCACCGCCGTGTTCCTTCCGACAATGTAAGGCCCCTTCTCTGTCACCGCCGTGTTCCTCCTTACAATGTAAGGCCCCATCTCTGTCACCACCGTGTTCCTTCCGACAATGTAAGGCCCCATTTCTGTCACCGCCGTGTTCCTCCTTACAATGTAAGGCCCCTTCTCTGTCACCACCGTGTTCCTTCCGACAATGTAAGGCCCCTTCTCTGTCACCACCGTGTTCCTCCTTACAATGTAAGGCCCCTTCTCTGTCACCACCGTGTTCCTTCCGACAATGTAAGGCCCCTTCTCTGTCACCGCCGTGTTCCTCCTTACAATGTAAGGCGCCTTCTCTGTCACCGCCGTGTTCCTTCCGACAATGTAAGGCCCCTTCTCTGTCACCACCGTGTTCCTCCTTACAATGTAAGGCCCCATCTCTGTCACCACCGTGTTCCTCCTTACAATGTAAGGCCCCATCTCTGTCACCGCCGTGTTCCTCCTTACAATGTAAGGCCCCTTCTCTGTCACCGCCGTGTTCCTTCCGACAATGTAAGGCCCCTTCTCTGTCACCGCCGTGTTCCTTCCGACAATGTAAGGCGCCTTCTCTGTCACCGCCGTGTTCCTTCCGACAATGTAAGGCCCCTTCTCTGTCACCACCGTGTTCCTCCTTACAATGTAAGGCCCCATCTCTGTCACCACCGTGTTCCTCCTTACAATGTAAGGCCCCATCTCTGTCACCACCGTGTTCCTCCTTACAATGTAAGGTCTCATTTCTGTCACCACCGTGTTCCTCCTTACAATGTAAGGCCCCTTCTCTGTCACCGCCGTGTTCCTTCCGACAATGTAAGGCCCCTTCTCTGTCACCGCCGTGTTCCTCCTTACAATGTAAGGCCCCATCTCTGTCACCACCGTGTTCCTCCTTACAATGTAAGGCCCCATCTCTGTCACCGCCGTGTTCCTCCTTACAATGTAAGGTCTCATTTCTGTTACCACCGTGTTCCTCCTTTCAATAAAAGGTACACATACATCAATCAAATAGGTAAATAGGTAGAAATGCATTGCTTTTTATATTGTTTTAGATAAATAGATGGGATGGTGTTTGAATATGAATGTTATTATTGGAATTTTTTTCTTGTTGTTGACATCAAAGGTCCGACATATTAATTGTTATCAGCCTATCGTCTTGATGTTCAAAGTTACGTGACTGAAATGATAACTTGACAAGCTTCCTTTTTTCTATCTCGAACTTTGAGCCACGTGTTTAGTGTCTTATAATTACTAATTTCAACACGTACCTTAGAGGCATGGTGACTGATGAACCACTTTCGTGGACTTAATTACAATTTCGTTGGGACATATTCGTTTTCATCATGTTAAATAAATAGCGACGCCATTGATTACGCTCGTCAGTGTGGCCTGTGTCTGTCACTTAACAAACTTACTCAAACTATCGGTAATTGCACTGAGATAAACATGACATCAATTCTTCTGTAAACAAAATCATTGTTGTCACTTGTCACCAATCGCTATCATCATACTCGTTTCCTATTACATTTTACGTCAAGTTCTGTAATGTCATTTCTGTACCTTTCTCTAAACATTAAGTTTTAGAGCACTGCTTCTCAAACCAAATATGCATTATATACGAATTATACAATTCAAACTAAGATTAAATTTCCTGCGCAACGGACTCAAATTTCAAAACTATGTCAGACCAATATCAAAAAGAAACAAACACCAAAACAAAACAACAACAAAAAAAATGCAAAAAAGTTTGAAAAACACACAAAAAAAGATAAAAAAAACCCCATAAAACAATGGACAATGGATTGCATCATATCCTTTGTATTTACAAATGGTATCCAATTTAGTATAATTATATCTAAATATAAATTATATTGAGTTTACAACAATTAGGAAACAAGTCATATCAACGTATACTAATCACTCTTGTTGGCCCGGATGTAAGCGCGCGAGGGGTCTTTTTGCAGAGGAAACCGGAGTACCCGGGGAAAACCCACGTGGTCGAACAGGTGACCCCATACCTTTTCATGTCTGTTCCGGGAATCGAACCCCGGTCGGCTAGGTGAATATTCATGATACTAAGCTTCTAATCACCATTCTTTAAACTACTAAACCAGGTTTACAGTCTTTTTCTTCTGTTGTTTACTCAGGAAGTTGAAAATTAAGAAACGAATACTAATCTGTCAAAAAAAAAAAAATCTTAAACCACACTTAAAATAAATATTTACACTGAGACCATTGAAACAACTTACAAAGAGCATTAATGGAGCGTGGGGATAGAAATCCGAAGATCCTTTGATCAATCTGAAACATCTACTCCTTAGGTAACACCTCTTCGACTGGACATTTTCTCAACCATACCCTCGTCAAACCTCACGTACCTCTTTCGTTCCCTAAATGAATGGCTGTGAGCTATCCGATTGTCGTGTATTGACAAGAATTGTGTTCTGTTTGAGATATCAGTGTTATGTAGACATTCTGATAAAAGGCCATCCATGATCACACACCTCCCAACTTTAAATCAAAGACACTGCAGACTTTGTGTTCATCCTCCGCTTACCTCGATCTTTACTTCTAGTAAACCGTAAGTATCACGTGATGATAATAATAATAATGATAATGATAATAACTTCTTTATCTATAGAGGATTAATGACTTAGTACATGTAAAACAAGTTATAGGTAATTTTCAGTTATGTCCTCATTCATTCTTCAGTCAGTTATTTATTCATTCATTCATTCATTGAAATATAGATATAATATATTGATAAATATAGATATAATATATTGATAAATATAGATAAATGATCTGTTACATTAGATCATTCATCGAGTCATTCATTGCGTATATCAATATTAAATACACTTTGATAATTACATTCACCTCGAAATGAATTAAGAAAGAACAGGAGAGATCGCGCAATCACCATCTCTTTGTGTGGAACTCAAAGGAGAGATCGCGCAATCACCATCTCTTTGTATGGAACTCAAAGGAGAGATCGCGCAATCACCATCTCTGTGAATTGGAACTCACAGGAGAGATCGCGCAATCACCATCTCTATGTAAGGAACTCACAGGAGAGATCGCGCAATAACATCTCTTTGTATGGAACTCAAAGGAGAGATCGCGGGATTATCTTCTCTACGCTTGGAACTTATCCTAGGGATCGCGGGATTATCTACTCTACGCATGGAACTCATCCTAGGGATCGCGGGATTATCTACTCTACGCATGGAACTCATCCTAGGGATCGCGGGATTATCTTCTCTACGCCTGGAACTCATCCTAGGGATCGCGGGATTACCTTCTCTACGATTGGAACTCATCCTAGGGATCGCGGGATTATCTTCTCTACGCCTGGAACTCATCCTAGGGATCGCGGGATTACCTTCTCTACGATTGGAACTCATCATAGGGATCGCGGGATTACCTTCTCTACGCTTGGAACTTATCCTAGGGATCGCGGGATTATCTACTCTACGCATGGAACTCATCCTAGGGATAGCGGGATTACCTTCTCTACGCCTGGAACTCATCCTAGGGATCGCGGGATTACCTTCTCTACGCCTGGAACTCATTCTAGGGATCGCGGGATTACCTTCTCTACGATTGGAACTCATCCTAGGGATCGCGGGATTACCTTCTCTACGATTGGAACTCATCCTAGGGATCGCGGGATTACCTTCTCTACGCCTGGAACTCATCCTAGGGATCGCGGGATTATCTTCTCTACGCCTGGAACTCATTCTAGGGATCGCGGGATTACCTTCTCTACGATTGGAACTCATCCTAGGGATCGCGGGATTACCTTCTCTACGCCTGGAACTCATCCTAGGGATCGCGGGATTATCTTCTCTACGATTGGAACTCATCCTAGGGATCGCGGGATTACCTTCTCTACGCCTGGAACTCATCCTAGGGATCGCGGGATTATCTTCTCTACGCCTGGAACTCATCCTAGGGATCGCGGGATTATCTTTTGGAACTCATACGAGACATTGTGGGCTTTGCTTCGCTTGGAACTTGCCAGAAGTAATACGAGAATATCTTCTCTACGCATGGAACTCACCAGAAAAGATCGTTGAATTTTCTCCATGAAAGAAATATCATCAAATAAAGAATTAATAACGGACCGAAATTGTTCAATGACAGTTAATGTTTCATTAAACAAGAAACAAGAAACAATACATTTGATTGTAGTCCCACATATTTACAAAAGATAAAGTTTATGTTTTTTTCTAACACCGCCGCATTCTATTTACTTCTTTTAAGTTGATTATAAGATTAAAAAATGTTCCTATGTGATTATTTCTCGAAACGTTATTTCTATTTTTTCTTTAAGTGCCTAAGAAGTACGACCGAAAATTATGCTAACTTCTCACGAGGGAAATAGGAAAGTCATCACCTGCTACTCTTGTCATATATCAACTCAAATCCCGAGAGTTATGGTGACTTAGAGAGAACTCACCATCTAGTATAATAAAATAGCTATTAAATGACTAAAAACGTACCCTTTTGTTTTTTACTACCGCCAATTACAGGAATCGTGGTATCTTTGTTACCACCCATGACCTCGGTGATCTTCATGTTGTGTTATCATAGAAAGAAGTCTGACAGCATTCTTGGAGTGAGAGAATGGTATATATTTAAGTCTAATCAATCACGGGAAAACGGTCAAACACCCACCACGTTCAAGTACTTGTTTTGTGTTTGAAAAAAAAAATCGCGATCTACCGACCATTTCTGATTTTAGGCAGAAACCGGAAACACATAAAGACATGTGACACTGATTAAGAGTCGCATTAATAGCCTGCATTATGAACCTGAGCTATGTACATCACAACATCAGGGAAAGGGATCCTTGAAAAGGAACAAGGAGAATAAGACCAGCTGTTCCAGAAGGGTAAACGTTTTCTGCTTCGTCGACGAAAACTACCATGTAAATTCCAAAAGAGATCTCTCACGAAATCATTGCATTCCATATATTACTACATAAGGGTTATCATCGGTCATGGCTAACAGGTCAAAGGTCACTTTCTTATTGTCTTACTAGCATCTCTGTATCAAATAAACCGCGACCTCATAAAAATGTTTATTTGTTCTAGCGGCCTGGAAAAAAATATTAGGTGTTCAATGAAATAGAAACAATGTGTTGTTTTACACCATGTTAAAAGTAACACAATCTCATACAACATTTCCTGGATTTGTTATGTTTCAGCCGGCGTCCAAATGAAAGCTACTCGGTATATCAACAAGGACGTGATGGTTTACACTTTGTTAAAAGGAATGCAATCTCACAAAACGGCCATTACATTTTTCTTCTTTCATCAGGCGTTAAACACAACACTTCATCACAAAAATTCAACTTTCTGTAGTAAATACTTTTTTATTGAATCTGAATTCCTTGTGGGACAATGGTATCTAATCACCTCAATGAAGTCCCATCGCTTCAATCAACAATTGTACGTACATCAGAACGAGGCTCTAGGTGGCGTGTCAGAACGGAAAGTGTCGCCCGGTATCTGTCAGAGAGTCTGTAATTGTCACTTGATTGTCTCTCAGCCAGAAAGCAGTCTCGTTACAAATGTAACAACAATTAACACAACCAGAGTGGGGACAAGTTTATCGATAATTAAACGTCATTGCCGGGTGATCGGATCGGTACATACTCCACCAGGGAAATCTTACTTTGTGCTCATTAAAACTCCGTTATTACCATTGTTACATAAAAAAACAACAAGAAACTTAAGGTGTGCCAAGGATAGATAAATCACGTAAAAACGGAGGTTTGCCCATTTTGTACTTCTGTAGAAATGAAGTACTCACATATCAAAATATCAAATGATATTTTAAAAATGTCGATTCGTAGCATATTCTTAATTCCTAATGAAAGCTTGAAACAATACTCTATAGGTCAGCATAATTCTTCGACCAATCAACAAGCCTTTCGATCTTTCTTTACCACACACAATATCAAGTGTTCTCAATGAAATGTACGCATGTCGAAGTGAACATTACATTCTTTCTCTGAATTATTTTCTGTGGACGAATGTTTGCATTTAGGCAGTGTTTATCTAATACGTCAGGGCGTAGCTACGTGTTTCACTAAGAGTAGAACCTCATGTTTTATTTACGTTCCAACAGTCGCCTCTGACAAGATGGACTCATTTTTACTGATCCAAGATATTCAGTACGGAATAACTTTGCTTGTTTATTGATAATAATTTAAAGTTTAGTTTGCTAATTACGAATACAATTATGGAGATTCCAGCTGGTGTTAGAATTCGCAGATGTTTTAAGACTTACACGTCTCCACTGGTTCCATCTGGTCTCACTCTCTCGGATTTCAATTTATACTGCTGGCTTCACGATTGAAGAACGACAAAGAAGTAAAACGTGTTGTCTCATATGTCTCAGCTCACAATAGATAGAAAAGAAAATGACAACAATTAAAAACAAAAAAAAAGTCATAGAAAAATAAATAATAATAATAATAATAACCAGAAAAATTGTCTATCAAACAATTCAGATCT
Organism: Ylistrum balloti; assembly: GCF_031769215.1. Classification (NCBI taxonomy): domain Eukaryota; kingdom Metazoa; phylum Mollusca; class Bivalvia; order Pectinida; family Pectinidae; genus Ylistrum; species Ylistrum balloti. Next base: position 1,722,371 of record NW_026782224.1, on the reverse strand, counting down.
GCAATAACATGAAAATACACGTTATGTTTTTCATTCCTTGTTGGAAGCCTAAGGCTGTTCCTAGAGACAAACTCCATGCTTCTTCAACCAGCGATGATTTATAACAGAGTGACATTCCAGGGCTTTTTCCAGTATTGTGATTTAGAAAAATCGACTTTTGAAGGACAAGCTTCACCACATAGCGTTTTAACAAATACAAGTTGAAGATAGCCTTTGAAGTTTGGAGTTTTATGGAGGCCATCATTAGTCCTGAGGGAAATATTTCATTGTGACAACTGAGCTCTACATAACCAATACTTTTTGTATCAATCACTGATAAGTTCCTTACTTGTTAGTATCACTAGTGGGTTCAATGTTCGTTAATATCACTAGTGGGTTCTATGTTCCTTAATATCACTCGTGGATTCTATGTTCGTTAATATCACTAGTGGGTTCTATGTTCGTTAATATCACTAGTGGGTTCTTTGTTCGTTAATATCACTAATGGGCTCGATGTTCGTTAATATCTCTAGTGGGTTTCTTTGTTCGTTAATAACACTAGTGGAGTCAATGCTCGTTAATATCACAAGTGGGTTCTGTGTTCGTTAATATCACTAATGGGTACAATGTTCGTTAATAACACTAGTGGGTTCAATGTTCGTTAATATCACTAGTTGGTTCAATGTTCGTTAATATCACAAGTGGGTTCAATGTTCGTTAATATCACTAATGGGTTCTATGTTCGTTAATATCACTAGTTGGTTCAATGTTCGTTAATATCACTAATGGACTCAATGCTCGTTAATATCACTAGTGGGTTCTATGTTCGTTAATATCACTAATGGGTTCAATGTTCGTTAATATCACTAGTGGGTTCTATGTTCGTTAATATCACTAGTGGGTTCTATGTTCGTTAATATCACTAGTGGGTTCTTTGTTCGTTAATATCACTAATGGGTTCAATGTTCGTTAATAACACTAATGGACTCAATGCTCGTTAATATGTACTGCTGACAATACATCAGAGAATGTAACGCTGACAATACATCAGAGAATTTAACACTGACAATACATCAGAGAATGTACTGCTGACAATACATCAGAGAATGTACTGCTAACAATACATCAGAGAATGTACTGCTGACAATACATCAGAGAATGTACTGCTGACAATACATCAGAGAATGTACTGCTGACAATACATCAGAGAATTTAACACTGACAATACATCAGAGAATGTACTGCTAACAATACATCAGAGAATGTACTGCTGACAATACATCAGAGAATGTACTGCTGACAATACATCAGAGAATTTAACACTGACAATACATCAGAGAATGTAACGCTGACAATACATCAGAGAATGTACAGCTGGCAATACATCAGAGAATGTACTGCTGACAATACATCAGAGAATGTACTGCTGACAATACATCAGAGAATTTAACACTGACAATACATCAGAGAATTTAACACTGACAATACATCAGAGAATGTAACGCTGACAATACATCAGAGAATGTAACGCTGACAATACATCAGAGAATGTACTGCTGACAATACATCAGAGAATGTACTGCTGACAATACATCAGAGAATGTACTGCTGACAATACATCAGAGAATGTACTGCTGACAATACATCAGAGAATGTACTGCTGACAATACATCAGAGAATGTAACAATACATCAGAGAATGTAACTGACAATACATCAGAGAATGTACAGCTGGCAATACATCAGAGAATGTACTGCTGACAATACATCAGAGAATTTAACTCTGACAATACATCAGAGAATGTACTGCTGACAATACATCAGAGAATGTACTGCTGACAATACATCAGAGAATGTACTGCTGACAATACATCAGAGAATGTACTGCTGACAATACATCAGAGAATGTACACAATACATCAGATGTACACAATACATCAGAGAATGTACTGCTGACAATACATCAGAGAATGCTGACAATACATCAGAGAATGTACTGCTGACAATACATCAGAGAATGTACTGCTGACAATACATCAGAGAATGTACTGCTGACAATACATCAGAGAATGTAACGCTGACAATACATCAGAGAATGTACTGCTGACAATACATCAGAGAATGTACTGCTGACAATACATCAGAGAATGTACTGCTGACAATACATCAGAGAATGTACTGCTGACAATACATCAGAGAATGTACTGCTGACAATACATCAGAGAATGTACTGCTGACAATACATCAGAGAATGTACTGCTGACAATACATCAGAGAATGTACTGCTGACAATACATCAGAGAATGTACTGCTGACAATACATTAGAGAATTTAACACTGACAATACATCAGAGAATGTACTGCTGACAATACATCAGAGAATGTACTGCTAACAATACATCAGAGAATGTACTGCTGACAATACATCAGAGAATGTACTGCTGACAATACATCAGAGAATGTACTGCTGACAATACATCAGAGAATGTACTGCTGACAATACATCAGAGAATGTACTGCTGACAATACATCAGAGAATGTACAATACATACAGAATCAGACAATACATCAGAGAATGAATGTACTGCTGACAATACATCAGAGAATGTACTGCTGACAATACATCAGAGAATGTACTGCTGACAATACATCAGAGAATACATACATCAGAGAATGTACTGCTGACAATACATCAGAGAATGTACTGCTGACAATACATCAGAGAATGGACTTCTGACAATACATCAGAGAATGTAGTGCTGACTATACATCAGAGAATGTACTGCTGACAATACATCAGAGAATGTACTGCTGACAATACATCAGAGAATGTAACGCTGACAATACATCAGAGAATGTACTGCTGACAATACATCAGAGAATGTAACGCTGACAATACATCAGAGAATGTAACGCTGACAATACATCAGAGAATGTACTGCTGACAATACATTAGAGAATGTACTGCTAACAATACATCAGAGAATGTACTGCTGACAATACATCAGATAATGTACTGCTAACAATACATCAGAGAATGTAACGCTGACAATACATCAGAGAATGTACTGCTGACAATAAGAATGTAACACTGACAATACATCAGAGAATGTAACTGCTGACAATACATCAGAGAATGTACTGCTGTAATACATCAGAGAATGTACTGCTGACAATACATCAGAGAATGTACTGCTGACAATACATCAGAGAATGTAACGCGCTGACAATACATCAGAGAATGTACTGCTGACAATACATCAGAGAATGTACTGCTGACAATACATCAGAGAATGTAACGCTGCTGACAATACATCAGAGAATGTAACGCTGACAATACATCAGAGAATGTAACGCTGACAATACATCAGAGAATGTAACGCTGACAATACATCAGAGAATGTAACGCTGACAATACATCAGAGAATGTAACGCTGACAATACATCAGAGAATGTACTGCTGACAATACATCAGAGAATGTACTGCTGACAATACATCAGAGAATGTACTGCTGACAATACATCAGAGAATGTAACGCTGACAATACATCAGAGAATGTAACGCTGACAATACATCAGAGAATGTACTGCTGACAATACATCAGAGAATGTAACGCTGACAATACATCAGAGAATGTAACGCTGACAATACATCAGAGAATGTAACGCTGACAATACATCAGAGAATGTACTGCTGACAATACATCAGAGAATGTACTGCTGACAATACATCAGAGAATTTAACACTGACAATACATCAGAGAATTTAACACTGACAATACATCAGAGAATGTACTGCTGACAATACATCAGAGAATGTACTGCTAACAATACACCAGAGAATTTAACACTGACAATACATCAGAGAATGTACTGCTGACAATACATCAGAGAACAATACATCAGAGAATGTACTGCTGACAATACATTAGAGAATTTAACACTGACAATACATCAGAGAATGTACTGCTGACAATACATCAGAGAATTTAACACTGACAATACATCAGAGAATGTACTGCTGACAATACATCAGAGAATGTACTGCTGACAATACATCAGAGAATGTAACGCTGACAATACATCAGAGAATGTAACGCTGACAATACATCAGAGAATTTAACACTGACAATACATCAGAGAATGTACTGCTGACAATACATCAGAGAATTTAACACTGACAATACATCAGAGAATGTAACGCTGACAATACATCAGAGAATGTACTGCTGTCAATACATCAGAGAATTTAACACTGACAATACATCAGAGAATGTACTGCTGACAATACATCAGAGAATGTACTGCTTACGATAATAGATCAATGAAATAAGGCACCAGAAGTATTCATAAAAAACCGTTATTTATTTTCCAGAGTAAAACAAATGAAATCTAAACCTGAGCTGAAGTGTGTTTTTATTATCTGTTATTATTGTTTTGACAGTTGAAGCAGACATTTCCCTCAGTGGTCGAACATGGACGATCGTATAATCAGTTGTGAACTATCGATGACATAACGCCGAGGCTTCAAAGCACCGTAGCGATAACATTCAATAACAACCATATTTTATAATCTCTCAAATCAAGTATTCATTTCTTTTCGATTCAATGAGCATGCAATCGACTAGAGAAAATGTTGTGTTGGTCGCCACATTTAAATCTAAGCTGTCTCCAAACACATCGAATAATCACGCCGTTGTGGTATTTCGGTCTCTGCTTTCCTAAACACACCCGAACAACACATAAATCGTGGTGATATTTCGATTTCTACACCCACCCGCCCCCAACCTCACCCAAACAACACATCTTCGATGTAATATTTCGAAATCTGCCAATATAAACCCGATTTAAGAATTATCAAGAATGTTATACTACCAGAACTTTTCGTGAAGGGTCCATTAATTGGAATATGAATTTAAAGATACTTATGAATTCTATTGAAAATTGTGTTTGGGAATGGGTGAAACGAGAACATACAACATTGCATTCAATTTCAGAGTGGGTTAGATACTTTCGGTCTCTCATTCTTAAAGTAGCCTGAAATCTAAAATGAAAACAAGACAGGTAAGTGTTCCTCGATCCTGATTTTTACTCCACACAAGATTTATGAGAGATATGTCATTGTGCTTGCAGATAACTTGATCCTTATCTGCAAACATCATTATATTTCCTGTAGACAAATAGAACTAAATTTGCTTTACAAAGAAGGAAACCCCACTTATACATTATGCAAGGAAAAAAATGGCTAATCATGCTTCAGTATTACAATCAATCAGATTGCCTATTAAGGATAAGGATACGGACCTCCGACGTTTATATTAGATTCATAACAGTGTTTTATTGCTTATTTGTCTATCTTCTTACTGTATTCTTAGTTTTATCAAATCTGGGTCACAGGCTCATTGTGATACTGTTATTCAAGAAGTAGCATTATAAGTATGTGGGTTTCAAAGAACTACAAGAGCTTTTGACCAATCATCAATGCCCTCTTCTTTGAAATATTTCTTTTATAAGAATATTTGATTTTGTTCAACTCTATACACCACCATACCCCATTCTAAGGATCCTTTCTCTTTATTTTATATATCTATATGTGAACGGAGGTACAAATATATGGTTGTGAACTATACTGAAACGTGTTACGTGAAAAATACGTCTGTATCAAAGGAAGCTATAAAGTCGAAATCATAAAATGATCGAGTTTCTTGTTAACAAAACCGTCGTCGATTTGGGTGGTAAGATCTTCCAACAGACTATTGGCATACCTATTGGAACTAACTGGTCCCTTCTGTTGGCCGTCTTGGGGAAGTTTTACGGTCGTCATGTCTTTGTGCGATATGAAGGACGTGTTTGATGCTCGTTAGTTTACTTGTTGGTTCCGTTGTTGTATACCTTGTTCTCATTTGAGAACGTGACATAACTAATTTGGATCACGACCCATGCCGCTATTTTAAACAATAAATAACACAATATTACAAATGCGTCCATACGTTAAACGGACCATCCGACTCTTGCAGACGTTTGGATCCTTCAGTATGGCTACGTTCGGTAGAGAGCTAATGTCCGTGTCTAGTAGGCGTTTGGATCCTTCAGTATGGCTACGTTCGGTAGAGAGCTAATGTCCATGCCTAGTAGGCGTTTGGATCCTTCAGTATGGCTACTTTCGGTAGAGTGCTAATGTCCGTGTCTGGTAGGCGTTTGGATCCTTCAGTATGGCTACGTTCGGTAGAGAGCTAATGTCCGTGTCTAGTAGGCGTTTGGATCTGTCAGTAGGTATGGCTACGTTCGGTAGAGAGTTAATGTCCGTGTCTAGTAGGGGTTTGGATCTGTCAGTAGGTATGGCTACGTTCGGTAGAGAGTTAATGTCCGTGTCTGGTAGGCGTTTGGATCCTTCAGTATGGCTACGTTCGGTAGAGAGTTAATGTCCGTGTCTAGTAGGAGTTTAGATCTGTCAGTAGGTATGGCTACGTTCGGTAGAGAGTTAATGTCCGTGTCTAGTAGGAGTTTGGATCTGTCAGTAGGTATGGCTACGTTCGGTAGAGAGTTAATGTCCGTGTCTAGTAGGGGTTTGGATCTGTCAGTAGGTATGGCTACGTTCGGTAGAGTGTTAATGTCCGTGTCTAGTAGGCGTTTGGATCTGTCAGTAGGTATGGCTACGTTCGGTAGAGAGTTAATGTCCGTGTCTAATAGGGGTTTGGATCTGTCAGTAGGTATGGCTACGTTCGGTAGAGAGTTAATGTCCGTGTCTGGTAGGCGTTTGGATCCTTCAGTATGGCTACGTTCGGTAGAGTGTTAATGTCCGTGTCTAGTAGGGCTTTGATCGTTATGGCGGTAGAGAGTTAATGTCCGTGTCTAGTAGGCGTTTGGATCTGTCAGTTGGTATGGCTACGTTCGGTAGAGAGATAATGTCCGTGTCTAGTAGGAGTTTGGATCTGTCAGTAGGTATGGCTACGTTCGGTAGAGAGTTAATGTCCGTGTCTAGTAGGAGTTTGGATCTGTCAGTAGGTATGGCTACGTTCGGTAGAGAGTTAATGTCCGTGTCTAGTAGGGGTTTGGATCTGTCAGTAGGTATGGCTACGTTCGGTAGAGAGTTAATGTCCGTGTCTAGTAGGAGTTTGGATCTGTCAGCAGGTATGGCTACGTTCGGTAGAGAGTTAATGTCCGTGTCTAGTAGGAGTTTAGATCTGTCAGTAGGTATGGCTACGTTCGGTAGAGAGTTAATGTCCGTGTCTAGTAGGAGTTTGGATCTGTCAGTAGGTATGGCTACGTTCGGTAGAGAGTTAATGTCCGTGTCTAGTAGGAGTTTAGATCTGTCAGTAGGTATGGCTACGTTCGGTAGAGTGTTAATGTCCGTGTCTAGTAGGGGTTTGGATCTGTCAGTAGGTATGGCTACGTTCGGTAGAGTGTTAATGTCCGTGTCTAGTAGGGGTTTGGATCTGTCAGTAGGTATGGCTACGTTCGGTAGAGAGTTAATGTCCGTGTCTAGTAGGGGTTTGGATCTGTCAGTAGGTATGGCTACGTTCGGTAGAGAGTTAATGTCCGTGTCTAGTAGGCGTTTTGATCTGTCAGTAGGTATGGCTACGTTCGGTAGAGAGTTAATGTCCGTGTCTAGTAGGAGTTTGGATCTGTCAGTAGGTATGGCTACGTTCGGTAGAGAGTTAATGTCCGTGTCTAGTAGGCGTTTTGATCTGTCAGTAGGTATGGCTACGTTCGGTAGAGTGTTAATGTCCGTGTCTAGTAGGAGTTTAGATCTGTCAGTAGGTATGGCTACGTTCGGTAGAGAGTTAATGTCCGTGTCTGGTAGGCGTTTGGATCTGTCAGTAGGTATGGCTACGTTCGGTAGAGAGTTAATGTCCGTGTCTAGTAGGGGTTTGGATCTGTCATATGGCTACGTTCGGTAGAGAGTTAATGTCCGTGTCTAGTAGGGGTTTGGATCTGTCAGTAGGTATGGCTACGTTCGGTAGAGAGTTAATGTCCGTGTCTAGTAGGGGTTTGGATCTGTCAGTAGGTATGGCTACGTTCGGTAGAGAGTTAATGTCCGTGTCTAGTAGGAGTTTGGATCTGTCAGCAGGTATGGCTACGTTCGGTAGAGAGTTAATGTCCGTGTCTAGTAGGAGTTTGGATCTGTCAGTAGGTATGGATACGTTCGGTAGAGACTTAATGTCCGTATCTAGTAGGGGTTTGGATCTGTCAGTAGGTATGGCTACGTTCGGTAGAGAGTTAATGTCCGTGTCTAGTAGGAGTTTGGATCTGTCAGTAGGTATGGCTACGTTCGGTAGAGAGTTAATGTCCGTGTCTAGTAGGAGTTTCAATAGATCTTATTTATATTCTTTCTAATCACATGGTATATTGGCACAAGACACCTGGTATCTTATATGTATCTACATGGTGAGTTGATAGTGGGGACATGGTATCTCTATATAAGGGGAACATAAGATATTATATGTAATAACATGGTACAATGGTATAGATTGCATCTGTGTACATGGTATATTGGCATGAAGTACATGGTATATTGGTATGGGGTACATGGTGTATTGGTATGGAGTACATGGAGTACATGGTATATTGGTATGGAGTACATGGTATATTGGTATGGGGTACACGTGGTAGAGAGTAATTCCGGTATGGAGTTTGGATCATGGTATATTGGTATGTCCGAGTACATGGGTATGGCTACGTTCGGTAGAGAGTTACATGTCCGTATATTGGTATGGATCTGTACATGGTATATTGGTAGAGAGGGGTACATGTATATTTGGTATGGAGTACATGGTAGTATTGGTATGGAGTACATGGTATATTGGTATGGGGTACATGGTATATTGGTATGGACACATGGTATATTATATGTATCTACATGGTGATTGATATGGAGTACATGGTATATTGGTATGGGGTACATGATATTATATGTAATAATGGTACATGGTATAGATTGCATCTGAGTACATGGTATATTGGTATGGAGTACATGGTATATTGGTATGGAGTACATGGTATATTGGTATGGAGTACATGGTATATTGGTATGGGGTACATGGTATATTGGTATGGAGTACATGGTATATTGGTATGGAGTACATGGTATATTGGTATGGGGTACATGATATACTGGTATGAAGTACATGGTATATTGGTATGGAGTACATGGTATATTGGTATGAGTGACACTACCGTGTGTAAATGGTTGATGTAATTATGTTTAAGACACGTGTTGTCGTCAGGTATTGATTAAATACAAGGCAGTGTACATTAACAAAATCAATCTAAATAACGGTACAATATCAGCGCCTACAGTACGAATACAGGAGACACACAAATAAATTTCACTTTTAATCAGAGATAGGTGGTTATAGGGCATCGCCAACAAGATTAAACAAGATTTTCGCCTGTCCAACATTTCTACCATTTTGTATCGCTCTCATCACACAAAACATAGTGTCACTTAATCAACGTCCCTGGTGTTTCATCACACACAATTAATATCAAACGAACTTCTCTTACAAAGCCTTGTCAGTATATCTTTGTATCTTATGGCACTTTTGACACATCTACTCTTTAACTGCAAATCAATAAATAAAATAAAACATAAATAGAGAACTCCGACATCAAATGTTTCCAGGATGGTAAACTATAACCGGGAGCGCTCATCAGTAACCAAACATGTGATCGACCAGGAACACGTGAATACAGCAGTATGACCGACGAACTTCTCATCTGTTAATTGACTAAAGAATATCTTGACCTAAAAATGTTTTACGCGTGCGAAACGAGCACTATAATGTTTAATTAGTATTATGCGTAATTTCAAGTAATGAAAAATCACAATAAAACCAACAAGCTGTATATACATGATCACTATAAACAGCTGATCGCCGGAACATTATCGCAAAACGTACGGTAAATGTCCGATATGTACATTAGCTAAATGATTGACTCGTTTACGAAATTCCCCGAAAGTTTCCGATTAAGTCAGAGGGCATCGAACCCTTTCACACTTTTGGCGTTTTCCCACACGTGTTTGTAAACTGGAGCAGCTAGTTATGTTTCCTGTGGAACAGTTCAAGATGATATGCATTTGTAAAACTGACATTCATTTGGGCATTTTTCAACGGCGATGGCGTCCTAGCTCTTGGACTAGCAGCCCATGATACTGTAGTGTAATTATTCCGTACATGTAAAAATGTTATTCTAATTGTCATCCACAATGGTCTGCATTCAAAATGGCGTCACTCAACAAATGTGTTTCGATCAGAATGTCTCTAGATTTGAGAGTACAAAAAAAAACCGCAAATTTGTTGCATAACTTTATTTGAGGGTCTAAAATATCTAACCGTGCATCATATTGATCATCGTGTTCTCGCTTTTAGGCAGTGTATCTGACGTGAATGATCAATGCTCACTATTCATTACGTATTCCGAAGTGTTGACAGTGGGCTGGAATTCCATTTAAACGTTAAAGTCAATCTCGTGAAGAACGGAGCCATATGTAAAACAAGTTGTTTACAGAATACCTTGTCTCGTGCTAACCTCACATGTAATAGTACGTCAGTAAATGATAGAAAACGTTTTGTTATCAATTCTTCAATTTCTACTCAGAACACGTATTTCACTTGGTTTATGAACGTTGCCACTTCGGCGTCCGTATCAGCTCCCGACATGTGTCCCTCGGTTGTTCGTACAGCGGACGGACATCATAAGTTCATTGTGATTCGGTATTAATTTGTGATCATGGGTTTAATTTTCCAAAGGGATCGGATATCCAAATGATAGCCCACTCAACTACGCCTTTTGTCAAGCGTTGTATCACGGCCTGTCTGACCCGCGGATGTGAGCAGATTCTAATAGATAGCGGGACAGCGGTCTCATGGATCCGGATCAAACTAGCAAGTGAAAATCAATGACAATTAAACGATAGTAAATTGGATGGGGTCCCAATAGGGTCTAACCAAGAATCCGAAAAGTTAAAGCGCTATTTCCATCAGACCCACACGAAAATCCGAAAATGATATTGCCTAAACTTATTTTACTACAGAAAACAGAGAGATGAAATGCTGTACAATATTCTGTAGATCACGTGAATTAACAAAGGACCCCTCCCGTCTTACTTCCAGGGCTAAGAGCCCATCCTCTAATTTGAGAAGTGTGTTGGAGTGGGATACGTGTCATCCGCTAAATGAGTGAGGTATGTAGATTCGTTGCCATGCCCAGACGGCTGTAGACGGGGGACCACCAAGCATTTACGTCATTATAAGTCCCGACAATATCCACGTACTCCCGGGACTCGCCAGTCATCAAACGAATACTCTCGCTTCACTCTCTAATTGTCCGGTCATGCATACAACACCTGCTGCGACTCCCAATAAATATATCCGGATTTCTGGTCCGCATTTGTTCTGGTCTTTGAATTCTCGTGAATATGTAACAAAATTCATTAATTAAAATGAATGATTTCGGCTATATATGCAATCAGCTGTGAAATCGCAAGGTCAGTTTTGTGTCGTCCTCAAGTGGTCACACTATTGGTCTTTACTATATTTATTACAATAGGGGCACCAGCGTGACGATGTAAAGGAGGGCAAATTATACAGCTAACCGATACGTCAAGGCTAATACAAGGAAACCTAACTAAGGAGTTTTAAGTTACATCGGATATATAGGACAGAACACGACCAACTACAGAAAGAAATACACGTGTATTTATCTCACAGTGTTTTGTTGTACCGCTGTTCAGTGACTCGTGAAATGTATGGCATTCTGACGTCACTCCCAGATTACACCATTGACGCCATAGATTGAAAGGCATCTCATAGGCAAGGTGACATATTTGAGAATCTCCCTAAAATAGTCCGGATCATTACACAGAGAATCTCCCTCAAATAGTCCGGATCATTACACTGAGAATCTCCCTAAAACAGTCCGGATCATTACACAGAGAATCTCCCTAAAATAGTCCGGGTCATTACACAGAGAATCTCCCTCAAATAGTCCGGATCATTACACAGAGAATCTCCCTCAAATAGTCCGGATCATTACACAGAGAATCTCCCTAAAATAGTCCGGATCATTACACAGAGAATCTCCCTCAAATAGTCCGGATCTTTACACAGAGAATCTCCCTAAAATACTCCGGATCATTACACAGAGAATCTCCCTCAAATAGTCCGAATCATTACACAGATAATCCCCCTCAAATAGTCCGGATCATTACACAGAGAATCTCCCTAAAACAGTCCGGATCATTACACAGAGAATCTCCCTCAAATAGTCCGGATCATTACACAGATAATCTCCCTCAAACAGTCCGGATCATTACACAGAGAATCTCCCTCAAATAGTCCGGATCATTACACAGAGAATCTCCCTCAAATAGTCCGGATCATTACACAGAAAATCTCCCTCAAACAGTCCGGATCATTACACAGATAATCTCCCTCAAATAGTCCGGATCATTACACAGATAATCCCCCTCAAATAGTCCGGATCATTACACAGAGAATCTCCCTAAAATAGTCCGGATCATTACACAGAGAATCTCCCTAAAATAGTCCGGATCATTACACAGAGAATCCCCCTCAAATAGTCCGGATCATTACACAGAGAATCTCCCTCAAACAGTCCGGATCATTACACAGAGAATCTCCCTCAAATAGTCCGGATCATTACACAGAGAATCTCCCTCAAATAGTCCGGATCATTACACAGATAATCTCCCTCAAATAGTCCGGATCATTACACAGATAATCCCCCTCAAATAGTCCGGATCATTACACAGAGAATCTCCCTAAAATAGTCCGGATCATTACACAGAGAATCTCCCTAAAATAGTCCGGATCATTACACAGAGAATCCCCCTCAAATAGTCCGGATCATTACACAGAGAATCTCCCTAAAACAGTCCGGATCATTACACAGAGAATCTCCCTCAAATAGTCCGGATCATTACACAGAGAATCTCCCTCAAATAGTCCGGATCATTACACAGATAATCTCCCTCAAATAGTCCGGATCATTACACAGAGAATCTCCCTCAAATAGTCCGGATCATTACACAGAGAATCTCCCTAAAATAGTCCGGATCATTACACAGAGAATCTCCCTAAAATAGTCCGGATCATTACACAGAGAATCCCCCTCAAATAGTCCGGATCATTACACTGAGAATCTCCCTAAAATAGTCCGGATCTTTACACTGAGAATCTCCCTCAAATAGTCCGGATCATTACACAGAGAATCTCCCTCAAATAGTCCGGATCATTACACAGAGAATCTCCCTCAAACAGTCCGGATCATTACACAGATAATCTCCCTCAAATAGTCCGGATCATTACACAGATAATCCCCCTCAAATAGTCCGGATCATTACACAGAGAATCTCCCTAAAATAGTCCGGATCATTACACAGAGAATCCCCCTCAAATAGTCCAGATCATTACATTTAGAAACCCCCTAAAACAGTCCGGATCATTACACAAAGAATCTCCCTAAAATAGTCCGGATCTTTACTCTGGGAATCTCCCTAAAATAGTCTGGATAATAAGGCTGGGACTCTCCCTAAAACAGCCTGGATAATTTTGCCGGGAATCTCCCTAAAATAGTCCGGATCTTTACACTGAGAATCTCCCTAAAATAGTCCAGATCATTACACTGAGAATCTCCCTAAAATAGTCTGGATCATTACACAGAGAATATCTCTAAAATAGTCCGGATCATTACGCTGGGACTCGCCCTAAAATAGTCGGGATAATAAGGCTGGGACTCTCCCTAAAACAGCCTGGATAATTTTGCCGGGAATCTCCCTAAAAAAGTCCGGATCATTACACTGAGAATCTCCCTAAAATAGTCCGGATCATTACACTGAGAATCTCCCTAAAATAGTCCGGATCATTACACAGAGAATATCTCTAAAATAGTCCGGATCATTACACTGAGAATCTCCCTAAAATAGTCTGGATCATTACACTGAGAATCATCCTAAAACAGTCCGGATCATAGGCATCCCCCTAAAACAGTCCGGATCATAGGCATCACCCTAAAACAGTCCGGATCATAGACATCATCCTAAAACAGTTCGGATCATAGGCATCATCCTAAAACAGTCCGGATCACAGGCATCACCCTAAAACAGTCCGGATCACAGGCATCATCCTAAAACAGTCCGGATCATAGACATCCCCCTAAAACAGTCCGGATCATAGACATTCACCTAAAACAGTCCGGATCACAGGCATCACCCTAAAACAGTTCGGATCATAGGCATCATCCTAAAACAGTCCGGATCACAGGCATCACCCTAAAACAGTCCGGATCACAGGCATCATCCTAAAACAGTTCGGATCATAGGCATCAACTTAAAACAGTCCGGATCATAGACATCAACCTAAAACAGTCCGGATCATAGGCATCAACTTAAAACAGTCCGGATCATAGACATCAACCTAAAACAGTCCGGATCACAGGCATCACCCTAAAACAGTCCGGATCACAGGCATCATCCTAAAACAGTTCGGATCATAGGCATCAACTTAAAACAGTCCGGATCATAGACATCAACCTAAAACAGTCCGGATCATAGGCATCACCCTAATCATTACGCACAATACAGCATAAAACTTAATGAGATTTTGTTGTGCTGTTTTCATAATCAAACGACAGTTTGTTGGCAACGCATATATAATTATATTACCTTGATTTAAGACAATAAATAGGAAAGAGTCAGTTGAAATAAGACCTTAGTATGTATACATATCAATAACATGCTGATTACTTTGTACTTCATCATATAAGGACGGGAAGATTACAGAGGGACGAACACCGGGGAAGATAGGCAATCAGACCAATCTTTCTTACGTTCCAACTACCACTTAAACGGTCAGCTTTAAACAAATAAACTAAATGTAAGGAATGCTTTAAGGAGAGAGATTGATGAGCAGCTTTTTCTTTTCCTTGGCAATAACATTTTGTCTATCAACACACTAGTCGTGTTGGCCAGGAGGCAGACGCTTGTCAAACAGATATCGATTGGAGGTAAACTAAAGCGCCAGTGGGAGAGAGTAGTATACATGTAATTTGAACGTCTGATTGAAATGGCCTTATAACGGAAACATTTCAGTATATTTTCAAACTTTATTGTATATGTAAAATAAGCATACGAAGATTTAAAGCATGATTAATTAGGCAGGCGATCAATTGATACACAATGTACGATTCTTAAAAAAGAAACTAACTTTCAAACAAGGTCCAGAATGAACTAATGTTATAGTGGGGGTGACTGAAGGTTACAGAATAAAGGTCATTAATGCTATAGTGGGGGTGACTGAAGGTTACAGAATAAAGGTCATTAATGCTATAGTGGGGGTGACTGAAGGTTACAGAATAAAGGTCATTAATGCTATAGTGGGGGTGACTGAAGGTTACAGAATAAAGGTCATTAATGCTATAGTGGGGGTGACTGAAGGTTACAGAATAAAGGTAATTAATGCTATAGTGGGGGTGACTGAAGGTTACAGAATAAAGGTAATTAATGCTATAGTGGGGGTGACTGAAGGTTACAGAATAAAGGTAATTAATGCTATAGTGGGGGTGACTGAAGGTTACAGAATAAAGGTAATTAATGCTATAGTGGGGGTGACTGAAGGTTACAGAATAAAGGTAATTAATGCTATAGTGGGGGTGACTGAAGGTTACAGAAAAAAGGTAATTAATGCTATAGTGGGGGTGACTGAAGGTTACAGAATAAAGGTAAATAATGCTATAGTGGGGGTGACTGAAGGTTACAGAAGAAAGGTAATTAATGCTATAGTGGGGGTGACTGAAGGTTACAGAATGAAGGTAATTAATGCTATAGTGGGGGTGACTGAAGGTTACAGAATAAAGGTAATTAATGCTATAGTGGGAGGGATTTGAGGTTATAAGAGAACGAAATCGAACTATCTTTGTTATTTCCATCAGTAAATACATGAACGCATAGATTTCAGTTCATACCCTAGTGACCATATAATAGTTTTGTTTACAGAGGGATTGGAAGTGAAAAACTAGGTGTAGCGGTAAAAAATAACAGAGACGAGTATTATTGATGTTGGCTTCATAACCATGTTCTTCTCGTGTTACTCATTACCGCCTCATGTGACCCTTGCAGCAATCACGTGATCTGCACGTTCAAACCATTTCAAACACATGTATCTCACACCCAATCAAATTTATAGTGTATCCACATAAAACAGTACTTAATCAAATCGTGTTGCACTCACACAAACAACCTCTTTCAGGTGATGCGCACAGTACTCAAGTATATCGTGTTGTATCCACGTGACTCGTGCTGTATTTATGTGGAGCAAAATAAGCTCACTTAATGAATTGAGTACTCAAGTGACTCATGCTTAACTCAAATATTCCGTACAGTACTCAAGTGACTCATGCTTAACTCAAATAATCTGTATTGTACTCAAGTGACTCATGCTTAACTCAAATATCCCGTACTGTACTCAAGTGACTCATGCTTAACTCAAATAATCTGTACAGTACTCAAGTGACTCATGCTTAACTCAAATAATATGTACTGTACTCAAGTGACTCATGCTTAACTCAAATATTCCGTACAGTACTCAAGTGACTCATGCTTAACTCAAATAATCTGTACAGTACTCAAGTGACTCATGCTTAACTCAAATAATATGCACTGTACTCAAGTGACTCATGCTTAACTCAAATATTCCGTACAGTACTCAAGTGACTCATGCTTAACTCAAATATTCCGTACAGTACTCAAGTGACTCATGCTTAACTCAAATATCCCGTACTGTACTCAAGTGACTCATGCTTAACTCAAATATTCCGTACAGTACTCAAGTGACTCATGCTTAACTCAAATAATCTGTACTGTACTCAAGTGATTGCTTTTCCCATGTAATCCAAACAGTAATCCTGTGACCCATTCTTCACTCAAGTGATGCACAAGGTACTTAGTTGACTTGTATTGTTCTCGAGTGTCTCCTGTTGTACTTCGATAGCTTCTAATAACTATATTGCACAACAGAAGTCACAGTGTAATCTGTCCCTGTTTTATTTGATATCTTACCTGTATTGTTATCATGTAAATATTGGCCCCAGTACATACCATTAACATGAAATGTACACAATGCTTTGGCTGTAATTATTCACGGTTTGTTTTGACGCGAAAAATAAATTCCTTTGACCCCTTTGTATCCAATCAATATGAAATTGTGGTCAGCGACATTGTTTGAAGTTATATATCAACGCTACATCCTTACACGTTATTTATTATCAACATTGTACTTCCTACGGTAAACCAGTACTACTTGTGTGGGAAGCCAGAACTAGCACAAAAATGTATGCTATTATCCGACGGCGACAGCGACGCTGACAGGGAGACACAAACGGCCACGTTAACGGCGACAGTGACGCTGACAGGGAGACACAAACGACCACGTTAACGGCGACAGTGACGCTATCAGGGAGGCACAAACGGCCATATCAACGGCGACAGCGACGCTGACAGGGAGACACAAACGACCACGTTAACGGCGACAGTGACGCTGACAGGGAGGCACAAACGGCCATATCAACGGCGACAGCGACGCTGACAGGGAGGCACAAACGACCACGTTAACGGCGACAGTGACGCTGACAGGGAGACACAAACGGCCATATCAACGGCGACAGCGACAGCGACGCTGACAGGGAGACACAAACGACCACGTTAACGGCGACAGTGACGCTGACAGGGAGACACAAACGGCCATATCAACGGCGACAGCGACGCTGACAGGGAGGCACAAACGACCACGTTAACGGCGACAGTGACGCTGACAGGGAGGCACAAACGGCCATATCAACGGCGACAGCGACGCTGACAGGGAGGCACAAACGACCACGTTAACGGCGACAGCGACGCTGACAGGGAGGCACAAACGACCACGTTAACGGCGACAGTGACGCTGACAGGGAGGCACAAACGGCCATATCAACGGCGACAGCGACGCTGACGGGAGGGCTTAACGGCGACAGCGACGCTGACAGGGAGACACAAACGGCCATATCAACGGCGACAGCGACAGCGACGCTGACAGGGAGACACAAACGACCACGTTAACGGCGACAGCGACGCTGACAGGGAGGCACAAACGACCACGTTAACGGCGACAGTGACG
This sequence comes from Ylistrum balloti, assembly GCF_031769215.1. Lineage (NCBI taxonomy): Eukaryota > Metazoa > Mollusca > Bivalvia > Pectinida > Pectinidae > Ylistrum > Ylistrum balloti. The sequence continues at coordinate 1,704,220 of NW_026782224.1, read as the reverse complement.
CTGACAGGGAGGCACAAACGGCCATATCAACGGCGACAGCGACGCTGACAGGGAGGCACAAACGACCACGTTAACGGCGACAGCGACGCTGACAGGGAGACACAAACGACCACGTTAACGGCGACAGTGACGCTGACAGGGAGGCACAAACGGCCATATCAACGGCGACAGCGACGCTGACAGGGAGGCACAAACGACCACGTTAACGGCGACAGTGACGCTGACAGGGAGGCACAAACGACCACGTTAACGGCGACAGCGACGCTGACAGGAAGGCACAAACGGCCACATCAACGGCGACAGTGACGCTGACAGGGAGGCACAAACGACCACGTTAACGGCGACAGCGACGCTGACAGGAAGGCACAAACGGCCACATCAACGGCGACAGTGACGCTGACAGGGAGGCACAAACGATTACGTCAACGGCGACAGCGACGCTGACAGGGAGGCACAAACGACCACGTTAACGGCGACAGTGACGCTGACAGGAAGGCACAAACGATTACGTCAACGGCAATAGCGAGGCACTTGCATCAACCCCTTCCCTCGCTGTCATCGTCCGAATAGATAAGATAAAAAAACGATGTTTTTTCTTCGCAGTTTCGCTCGTCCTAAATATTTTTTTTTATATATATATTAATATAAATTATTTCAATTTATCACAGGTCATCATACCTATTCCTTATATCGTGTGTCTGTCTGTCTTGTATATAAAGTACAGTATCATTCCGAACGTTACGATCTCGTACACACACACACTGAATGTTTGCATACAAGAAATTTTTTACACCTCATTAAATTTCCTACGTAAGGGATATCACGTGACTAAGTATTGTAGGGATGTATGTCCTGTAGCGTAGACTCATCAGCATTATGGTACCGGAGGATTGTGAAAATATCTGGAATATCTAAATGGTCTGCAATATCATTGTTATTACTAATACCACTAGACTTTATTATAAGAAAATGTCATTTGTATAATTAAATTTGTTTTTACTGAGGGAAACTACATAAGCTAGGTCTGTTATATAACACATTACATTCTAGGAAAGGTCATAATTATGATCTGTCTAGATGTATTGTAAACAAAGTAAAATGCATTATTTAAATGAAGGTTTGTCCATAAAGCAATTAAACTTATCTAGCTTACTCGGTATATCTCGGATTTATCGTTTACAGTGGACGGATCTGGAGATCTGATTAGCAGGCGGTTGAGCGTTATCGCCTATCGTGGCTCGTGGTCAGTACCTCATTCTACTTCAGGATTTACTGTGATAATTGCCATGCATACTAGTGGTCATCGCTCTGGTCAGTTGTTGATTTAATGCGATGTAGTCGTTGGTAGATACTGTGTAGACAGGGTGCTGACTAGTCCATCAACACATTCACTGATAGACACGAGATAAAGATTTGGCTAGTAATGGTAAAATCTCCACCCTCGAGTCAGTATAACATGTATACAGAAAAGTTTAAGGCGACTGCATATCAACGGGAGATGGTTATCATAGAAATTAAAGTATCCCTCATACAGCTAGTCAAATTCGACATTCTGACATAAGTTAAGGCTACGTCTGTCAGTCTGTCGATAACATCCCCGACACACCTTATTGTTGTCTAGCGTATGTCTCTACGTCTGTTGTTTACACCCCTGACACCCATACTGTTGTTGTCCGGGGTACGTCTATATGTCTGTTGTTTACACCCCTGACACCCCCTACTGTTGTCCGGGGTACGTCTGTATGTCTGTTGTTTACACTTCTGACACTTCTGCTGTTGTCCGGGGTACGTCTGTATGTCTGTTGTTTACACCCTGACACCCCCTACTGTTGTCCGGGGTACGTCTGTATGTCTGTTGTTTACACCCCTGACACCCCTGACACCCCTACCGTTGTCCGGGTTACGTCTGTATGTCTGTTGTTTACACTTCTGACACCTCTGCTGTTGTCCGGGGTACGTCTGTATGTCTGTTGTCTACACCCTGACACCCCCTACTGTTGTCCGGGGTACGTCTGTATGTCTGTTGTTTACACCCCTGACACCCCTACTGTTGTCCGGGTTACGTCTGTATGTCTGTTGTTTACATCCCTGACACCCCTTACTGTTGTCCGGGGTACGTGTGTATGTCTGTTGTTTACACCCCTGACATCCCCTCCGGGGTATACCTCCCGTTGACACCCCTGACATCCCCTCCGGGGTATGACTCCCGTTGACACCCCTGACATCCCCTCCGGGGTATACCTCCCGTTGACACCCCTGACATCCCCTCCGGAGTATGTCTCCCGTTGGCACCCCTGACATCCCCTCCGGGGTATGTCTCCCGTTGACACCCCTGACATCCCCTCCGGGGTATGTCTCCCGTTGACACCCCTGACATTCCCTCCGGGGTGTACCTCCTGTTCACACCACTGACATCCCTCCGGGGTATGTCTCCCGTTGACACCCCTGACATCCCCTCCGGGGTATACCTCCTGTTTACACCCCTGACATTCCCTCCGCGGTATACCTCCTGTTTACACCCTGACATCCCCTCCGGGGTATACCTCCCGTTGACACCCCTGACATCCCCTCCGGGGTATACCTCCTGTTTACACCCCTGACATCCCCTCCGGGGTATACCTCCTGTTTACACCCCTGACATCCCCTCCGGGGTATGTCTCCCGTTGACACCCCTGACATTCCCTCCGGGGTATACCTCCTGTTTACACCCCTGACATCCCCTCCAGGGTATGTCTCCCGTTGACACCCCTGACATCCCCTCCGGGGTATACCTCCTGTTTACACCCCTGACATCCCCTCCGGGGTATGTCTCCCGCTTACACCCCTGACATCCCCTCCGGGGTATACCTCCTGTTTACACCCCTGACATCCCCTCCGGGGTATACCTCCCGTTGACACCCCTGACATCCCCTCCGGAGTATGTCTCCCGTTGACACCCCTGACATCCCCTCCGGGGTATGTCTCCCGTTGACACCCCTGACATCCCGTCCGGGGTATGTCTCCCGTTGACACCCCTGACATCCCCTCCGGGGTATGTCTCCCGTTGACACCCCTGACATCCCCTCCGGGGTATGTCTCCCGTTGACACCCCTGACATATCCGTTTATATGGTAAGCCGCACGCTGAAGGTTTATTGATGCAGAGTAAGAAGTACCACGCGGATCTGTTCTCGCAGTGCCAGCTGATCGCTGGTATTTCAGCGATTCCTGGTAGTCATTGTTTTTTAGTTGTTGTGGGAAGGTTAATGATGGAATATAATGACCAGCTGTGGTGTGAACCTTAACATCCAATTAGGTGAGATGTATAATTAAAACGATCTGATAGAAATGAAGGTCACGGGCTACCTGTGCCCGCTGTTTCGGGACTAGCAGACATCGAGAGGAGGGAATACTCGTCAGGTAAGTTAACCCACTTTTCTCAGCTTTCCATGCTTCAGGTCAAAATTAAGGTGCCAGTGATTTTTGTAAAACTAAAATTCACAAGTACCTGTCATGGTCATTTCTCCTGGTACAACTCTCTTGGACACAGTTTTAAATCGGAACTTAAAATTTACATCATATTCACAAACCATTAAACCATATGAAATATATAACTTAGTTTCCTTTACATGTAACCCTGGTAAAATGTTCTGTATATTCGTAATTACAGGACTGAATTTAAAACTACATGTAGTTCGTAGTGTCTAACGACCGGAAACAAATCTAAGTATTCCGTAATTTTGGGTCTAAAATTATTTTTTAATTGCATGTGTAAACTGCTTCAGCCAGCGACGATGATATTAGTACAAGTGTGACGTCAGATATAATCCAAATGACTTCGCCAGCAATTAAAAAAATCCCTCGATTTTTTGTATTTTAAATGTTTTTTCTTTTTTCTTTATTACCCTTCTTTAAAGCTGTTCATCTTCATTGTTCAGTTGCTAATGAAGCCCTTTCAACTATGGTCCAGGTATTGTATTTGACTTGGTCAAGAAGACTTTCGTACCAAACTCTACTCATGACGCAATCCATTTTGTCAGGTTTATTAAAAAATAATAAATACTTAAAAAGACTTAAAATAAAAGTTGTCGAGCTATAAGGAATCATTGGATAGGTATGTTTAAGCCAGAAGCATAGAGATGTATGATGAATGTCTAGACGAGAGCCGCGGCTGTTCTTGTCCCGATCCTTAATATCTAATCAGTTTAAAAACAATAACATTAGACGAAGAGACAGCGTATAACGTTAGATTATAAACTGGCATTGCGGTTTGTGATGTACGACACAAATATAACAGATTCATTGTCAGTGGGCCCCCGGCGATACAACTACAAATTTCATCGTTCATTTAAGCATGTGTTATTGATTAATAACAATCAAATGGGTTGGACGCACCTTCTCACAAGTTACCGGCAGTTCGTATGATATAAAACGTAGCCTCTCAACTAATCTCATCAGCTATTTGTTCCTCTTCCCATCTGGGTCAGTCTCACAAACCAGTTGGTCCTCACTGGGTCCTCTTCCTCTCTGAGTCAGTCTCACAAACCAGTTGGTCCTCACTGGGTCCTCTTCCTCTCTGAGTCAGTCTCACAAACCAGTTGGTCCTCACTGGGTCCTCTTCCTCTCTGGATCCGTCTCACAAATCAGTGAGTCCTCACTGGGTCCTCTTCCCCTCTAGACCCGTCTCACAAATCACTGAGTCGTCACTGGGTCCTCTTCCTCTCTGGATCCGTCTCACAAATCAGTGAGTCCTCACTGGGTCCTCTTCCCCTCTAGACCCGTCTCACAAATCAGTGAGTCCTCACTGGGTCCTCTTCCCCTCTAGACCCGTCTCACAAATCACTGAGTCCTCACTTGGTCCTCTCCCTCTTCGTTCATCTCACAAGTCACTCGGTCCTCTCCCTCTTGTTAATCTCACAAGTCACTTGGTCCTCTCCCTCTTGTTAATCTCACAAGTCACTTGGTCCTCTCCCTCTTCGTTAATCTCACAAGTCACTTGGTCCTCTCCCTCTTGTTAATCTCACAAGTCACTTGGTCCTCTCCCTCTTCGTTAATCTCACAAGTCACTTGGTCCTCTCCCTCTTAATCTCACAAGTCACTTGGTCCTCTCCCTCTTAATCTCACAAGTCACTTGGTCCTCTCCCTCTTCGTTAATCTCACAAGTCACTTGGTCCTCTCCCTCTTGTTAATCTCACAAGTCACTTGGTCCTCTCCCTCTTCGTTAATCTCACAAGTCACTTGGTCCTCTCCCTCTTGTTAATCTCACAAGTCACTTGGTCCTCTCCCTCTTCGTTGATCTCACAAGTCACTTGGCCCTCTCTCTCTCTTCGTTAATCTCACAAGTCACTTGGTCCTCTCCCTCTTAATCTCACAAGTCACTTGGTCCTCTCCCTCTTAATCTCACAAGTCACTTGGTCCTCTCCCTCTTTGTTAATCTCACAAGTCACTTGGTCCTCTCCCTCTTTGTTAATCTCACAAGTCACTTGGTCCTTTCCCTCACAAGTCACTTGGTCCTCTCCCTCTTAATCTCACAAGTCACTTGGTCCTCTCCCTCTTAATCTCACAAGTCACTTGGTCCTCTCCCTCTTAATCTCACAAGTCACTTGGTCCTCTCCCTCTTAATCTCACAAGTCACTTGGTCCTCTCCCTCTTAATCTCACAAGTCACTTGGTCCTCTCCCTCTTAATCTCACAAGTCACACTCTGTCACTTGTCCTCTCCCTCTTTGTTAATCTCACAAGTCACTTGGTCCTCTCCCTCTTCGTTAATCTCACAAGTCACTTGGTCCTTTCCCTCACAAGTCACTTGGTCCTCTCCCTCTTAATCTCACAAGTCACTTGGTCCTCTCCCTCTTAATCTCACAAGTCACTTGGTCCTCTCCCTCTTCGTTAATCTCACAAGTCACTTGGCCCTCTCTCTCTCTTCGTTAATCTCACAAGTCACTTGGTCCTCTCCCTCTTGTTAATCTCACAAGTCACTTGGTCCTCTCCCTCTTCGTTAATCTCACAAGTCACTTGGTCCTTTCCCTCACAAGTCACTTGGTCCTCTCCCTCTTAATCTCACAAGTCACTTGGTCCTCTCCCTCTTAATCTCACAAGTCACTTGGTCCTCTCCCTCTTTGTTAATCTCACAAGTCACTTGGTCCTCTCCCTCTTCGTTAATCTCACAAGTCACTTGGTCCTTTCCCTCACAAGTCACTTGGTCCTCTCCCTCTTAATCTCACAAGTCACTTGGTCCTCTCCCTCTTAATCTCACAAGTCACTTGGTCCTCTCCCTGTTCGTTAATCTCACAAGTCACTTGGTCCTTTCCCTCACAAGTCACTTGGTCCTCTCCCTCTTAATCTCACAAGTCACTTGGTCCTCTCCCTCTTAATCTCACAAGTCACTTGGTCCTCTCCCTCTTTGTTAATCTCACAAGTCACTTGGTCCTCTCCCTCTTCGTTAATCTCACAAGTCACTTGGTCCTTTCCCTCACAAGTCACTTGGTCCTCTCCCTCTTAGTCAATCTCACTACAGCACAAATAATGTGATGTTTGATAATATTTTACAGTATTTAAACCTTATTGTTGTCTGTAGACTTCCTCGTCAACATCGTTCTTTATCATAACCCGACGTCTATCAGTAAACAGTGAAATACAATTACAGGGCATGTAAAACGTGCTTCAAATATATATATTCAGTGAATTAAGGATCTAACAGAGATCTCATTTCACAGAAGATAAATAGGAACCAGGTCTTAAGAGCTTTTCATTTAGTTCAGAATTTGGCAAGCTTAAATGAAAATGTTGGTATATGTCAGGGGTCACGTGACATGGGTCATGTGTCGGGGATCAGGGGTCAGGGGTCACGTGTCCGATACGGCATTACAATGATAAATATTGGAATGTAAAAATTGAGAGAATCCATTAGTAACACAGGCCAGCTTTGTAGAAGTTCTAAAAAAACTCACTATATGTTGAAAAACTGAAGTGTTTACTTTCAATCCAAACTTATTTACAGGAACCTGAACGAAACCTGTTATTTACCCAATGAAACAGCTGTTTACATGCAGGTTTGTAGTTTTTAAGAGCCACCTACGTGGAAACAAAGATTTCAGTGAGTCGATCTTCTACGGTCAGTTTTTTTCATTTTAACTTTGGAATCATTCCAAGTACAAATTAAAATGAATTTTCATCTACATCCACTCTATCCAAGGGCGATAGTGTGGTATTTTAGTGGTGATGTGAGGGACAGAATTGGGTGTTGAGAACTCAACAATCTGACTGCAATTCAGCCAGGTTTTATTAATTTCCTAGAAAATCCTAATGCATGGACATGTTCCTCTTTGAGGAAATTCAAACGACGTAATGTGTTAAAATAACGAAAAACAATTAAAAGAAAATAATTTTTTGTTTCGAAACTCTTGTCCTGATGGAAAACAGGTCCTAAACTTTGTGAAGGATAGGAAGAGGTGTGTTGAGATTAAGATTTGTGGAAGAGAATGAGTAAAGATTCGAAACGTTTGTATAGATGTGAAGAAGACCATGACTAACCACAGTAAGATCCTGCCGTGTTGCTAGGTTACCATATAAAATCATCATGATACAGTTTTATCTCTGTTTAAAACAAATCACCGATTAGTACCAGTATTTCATGATAAGGTAGATTTGGTTTTGTTGGCGTTCATGTCTGCTGGGTTTCTCAGTTTTCCTCAAGTCGGTATTGTGTTACGGAGAGTAGGACGCGACTCGTGGGACTATGATGATTTGAAGTAAGATAAATGGCCGTACCTGACAGTACAGAGCGTGATGATTAGGGAATTACTTGACTAGGCAGAAAGTACGAACGATACACAATTCTGGCTATTTGAAATGAATGTTTTGTGCCTTGCACCAATGAATGATTTTTAAGAATATATTTACCCCGAATTACATAAGATCGTTATAGTTTCTATACCATTTCTAAGATATTAGATTTCATCAAGAGTGTGGTGTTGAGTAATTATAAAATTATAATGACGGATTATTCTTGTGGACTATGACCAGGAAGTAATACATCTGTCAGCGGAGTGTAATTGTCTGTAGTAGACTTCTCCACAATTTCAGCAGAAACGAAATAATTCATTTCAGTTCACCACATTCTTCTCCTAAAATAATTTGAAGGGACGAGTACACAGCTTTCACGGAAATTATCTGACATTAATAATTCTCCGAATTAGAAACATCCCCCTTAAGATCTATTAACAGCTTAGCACTTTTCACACATGGCGTTGCAATCTTGTTACGATGTGCGAACACGGGATACTCTGTGAGTACTGCTAGATACTCTATGTGTACTTCTAGATACTCTGTGTGTACTTCTAAATACTCTATGTGTACTTCTAGATACTCTGTGTATACTTCTAGATATTTTGTTTACTTCTAAATACTCTATGTGTACTTCTAGATACTCTGTGTATACTTCTAGATATTTTGTTTACTTCTAGATGCTCTGTGTATATTTATAGATACTCTGTGTGTACTTCTAGATACTCTGTGTGTACTTCTAGATACTCTGTGTGTACTTCTAGATACTCTATGTGTATTTATAGATACTCTGTGTGTACTGCTAGATACTCTGTGTATACTTCTAGATACTCTGTGTGTACTGCTAGATACTCTGTGTGTACTTCTATATACTCTGTGTGTACTTCTAGATACCCTGTGTGTACTTCTAGATACTCTGTGTATACTTCTAAATACTCTATGTGTACTTCTAGATACTCTGTGTGTACTTCTAGATACTCTGTGTGTACTTCTAGATACTCTGTGTACTTCTAGATACTTTGTTTACTTCTAGGTACTTTGTGTACTTCTAGATACTCTATTTACTTCTAGGTACTTTGTGTACTTCTAGATACTGTATTTACTTCTAGATACTTTGTGTACTTCTAGATATTTTGTGTACTTCTAGATACTCTGTGTACTTCTAGATACTCTGTGTGTACTTCTAGATACTCTGTGTATATTTATAGATACTCTGTGTGTACTGCTAGATACTCTGTGTGTACTTCTAGATACTCTGTGTGTACTTCTAGATACTCTATGTGTATTTATAGATACTCTGTGTGTACTGCTAGATACTCTGTGTGTACTTCTATATACTCTGTGTGTACTTCTAGATACTCTGTGTGTACTGCTAGATACTCTGTGTGTACTTCTATATACTCTGTGTGTACTTCTAGATACTCTGTGTGTACTTCTAGATACTCTGTGTGTACTTCTATGGGTAGAATGAGCGGATGTATCGGGTTGAATGGGAAGGTAGTTTTGAGTGAACAATCTTAGATGTCCAATCATCTGACGATCAGTTTGTTTGTTAGTCGAAATATTTAGTGAACGTGGACACGTGTCGCTCACTGTCTGAATTGGAGGCGGCTGTGGACATTAGTATTAAATACCGTCTCTATTACTCGGCTGACGGGACATATGCCTCTTGGACTCAGTTGGTAGAACCAAGAATTATCACGCCGGAGACCTGGGTTCAATTTCTGTCGATTCGAACCCTGAACTCGTGTGCTGTTTGCTGCGATGTCTCCAGCATTCGATTATAAACAGTGTTCGGTCAAAATGTACGGTCAGGGTCGATTTCCTAGTCGGAGGGACACTTGACATGCTTTATTTTGATTGGTTGGTTATGACAAGGAAATAGAAATGTAATTACAATTCAAGACATAAACGATTTTCCGTGGAAATATTGAACAGTCGAGTTAACGATTTAAGACAATAATATTTAACACAATTTGTATCGTATTGTGTTACTCACAAAATCGGACAAAAAAAGCTACATACTATAATTTTACATGGTATCAGAGAGAATACGTCTCTGATGGTATGACCTCGAGGTCAAATACTACAACGGAATGTAGGACAATAAAGTATGAGTTTATACACACTCACTGGGTATGTAAAGAATTAAATATACAGCAAACATTGTGATGTGGTTGTCAATAAATGACAAGAACAGTCTGTTGTCGTGTGTGGTGCTTCCTCAGCCATGTTACATCAACATCCAGAGCGAGGCTCTTACGTAATTAGTCAGGCAAGGCTATACGATAACAAACTCTTAGTAAACATATCATATTACAATTCATATTTTAGTTCGCAAAACCGTATTTTGACGGCCGTTGATGTAAAACGTGTGGAGTCAGTTATAACAGTTCAGTTCCTTATTTAATGTCACTTTTGTAAAGAATCTTCGTACATCACATGCGAATGACAAGTGTAGCAGTTTTTAATTCCATAATATCACCATTAGCCAGTCGGTACTTAACTGCCTGACGAAATAAATTCAAAACTGTGAACTCTTTGTCCTTTTCGCTCAAGACTCACCTGATTGAAACTTCATAATGTTTCGTCAAAATATATAGCAACAGGTAAATCAACCCGAAACAGTAATGAGACAAGGCGTCTCTGCTTATTGGTACACTGTGGTGGATTAATTACGTGAGGTGGTTATTGGTAACTCTGGGTGATTCATGGACAGAACTTATTGAGTATGGCTTGTTAACGCATTGGTTATACATATAACATGTCTTAATTTTACTTGTTTCCAATACGATAAATCAGACTTACTACTTCTACCATTAAAATTTGCTGGAGTTACCTTCCATTATTTCTAATTTTTTTTATGAATCAGCTACTTGACGTTATAGAGTTTGTTATCACCGTTTCCGTAGAAGTCCCAGTTGGATCATTCTCGAATTAGATTCCCCATAGTACCTTATTGTATAGCATCCATTCTTTGACAGTTTTATCTAGTTATTTATTGTTTACATATAAGATGGGACAAAGGCCGCTATATCTCTGTAGGTTAAGCGTTGACCGACTAATCTCACGGGGAGCGTGACTCGACGCTCCCTACCTGTGGCGGATTGTATTACTCGAGAAGCTGAGGAATGGATAGTCTGTTCTGAGATCGCTGTGTCCTTGGACCTTTACCCTAATTAACATGCGACGGGCCTTCCATATGTTGTCCAGTAAGGTAGACACAATATATCACAATGCGGCCTTTGCTCAAAATGATTTTCCATGTTCATAGATTTAAAGACACGGCAAACAAAATTGGGACTGATCAGAAAAAAGAATTGCCGACAGGAGGCCATATTGGATTTCGACAAATTTCAAATGGAGGTTCACGATAGTTGTAAATTGTCTATTTCTCTATTAAATAAAAAATTGCCAACGGACGGTCATCTTGGACAGTTAAAGTTTGTTTCCACTATTTCGTGAGAAGTCCTGGATAAATCAAAATTGATATGTGGGTCGCTCTTGATGTGTTTTCCATTTAAGAACTGAACAGAATATCAAAACGGCTGTGAGACATGCAATCATCATGGATTTGATTTAACGTTTCCAGCGTGTTATCGCTATCACAAGGCAAGTAATCATATTTCATTTATAGGTTTCTTTTGGTTCCCACAGCGTGATTGTGCATCAACCAATTAGAAATCAGGAAATCCAACTATTTGATTTTGACTGACAGTTACAGTTTATTAGGGGTAGTTGTGCGTGGTCAACGATCCTTGACACACGTTTCATTCTCAAAACTTCCCTCGTGAAATGTTGTCGAATAATTAATTCACTTGTCATTGAAACAAATAACTAAGAACAAAGAAGAGAAAGTATTCAAACTAGAAAAAAACTAATACAGACCACACAATGGTAGGCGATCTCACCGGATCTCTTGGCTCACTTCCCATTATTTGGCTACACTGTATTTTTTTTGAAATTGTATTGAAAGACGCTTATTACTTGCATGTATTTCGAGGTCACAGTCTTTCCCGAGTCTTCCTAGACATTGAAGGAGAGTTTTTTTATTCTAGCTTTACCACAATTATCTACAAGGTTCTGTCCCTTTCCTGGAGAATAGTTAGGCCTCCACGTGTTCCAAATCTCTGCGTTCTCTCGCAAGCAGCTTGAGTATTGTTGAGCATTTTCATTGTCCTGCAAAGAATGATTGTGGTTAACGTAAAACACTGGTACTAAATGAATTTTTCCAGTTTTATAACCTCGATGAATATATTATAGTAATTACTTAAAACTACATGATCTCTATGATGGAACAGTTTCTGCATCTTTCTAGGTACTCCTGACACTTAATTGTCATCTTTTACGAATAAGCATACTGTAGATATTTCCCCTACTGGTCCCGACAAGGGGGAAGGTGGAGTGGGGGTCAATCAAGGATTTTTCTTTAAATAGTAATGGCGACATTGGCCTGATCTAAGAACTCTAAAACTCACAATTGTCCAAGACCATTTTTGTGATTTAAAAGTGTGTGTGAAGTTAAATGAAAATTCCTCTAGGAGTGAAGGCGCTTGAGCTGACAATTATTTTCTAAATACAGTAAGGTGACCTTGACATTAATTTGACCGAACAACCAGGAAACTTAAAGTTGTTGTGAACTGCAAAAAGTACAAAGAGCACTTTTGAGATGCACCTTGTAAAACTGTATAGGTGAGAATATTAATATTAATATTTTAAAAAAAATACACCATGTCAATATGTGGAACAAATATTAAACTATACCACATGCTCGAATAATGCTTCCAATAAATGAAAATTGACGTTTTTCCAACACAATATATTTGTCAAAGTTTTCATGACAGAATGAATTATAAATTGTGTCTTTGTTAAAAATATGGTGGATTATGGACTTCACGGAGAGTTTACAACAGCTGATGCTCACAATTACGTACAAGTCATCCCAAACGTCACGATGAATCACCTCAGATATTATTGCCAACCGGACGATACACCTCAGATATAACTGTCGCCAACTTCCTGAATAAATCAGTTGTTTACTCCCAGAATTATGGACAAGTCTTCCTGGACGTCATGGATGAATCACCCCAGATATTGATAACCGGACGAATCAACTCAAATATTCCTGACCGTCCTCTTCCTGAATACAATAATGGTTAATGCCCACAATGATGGACAAGTCTTCCAAGAATTTACGTATTAAGCTAAGGTATTGACGAATGGATAAAAACACCTCGGATATTACTGTTATCATGATCATAAAATGAAGAAGCAACGTACTTTTTTTGTAAATAGTCCAGTTTTTAATCATGGTACAAAGAAAATCAGACTCAGGTTGAAGTTTCAATAATACAAAACAGGTTCAGAGTGTGAATATAAAGATCAAACATCACTCATGATCACATAAACGAAGGTATTCTCACATAATTTTAAATTCAAATTTTCAACATAATCAAACAAGCACATAAGTCATCTGACGACACGTACCCACCGTCAGATGATCTGAAAAAGGACAAACATTGAAAACTTGTTTTTCCAGATCTGGACACCATAAAAGAATTACAAAAAAGGTAGAACTATTTGCTAGCAACCTAACCCATATATCAAATCTTCTAATTCTTCAATCAAAATTTCAACACTGCATGATAGTGATTGACAAAAGAAAAGGCCCAATGGTCTTAACAGTCACCTGAATTCCATAAACATTGTGTTGTGTTACATATATCACATAAATCTCCTTGTTAACATAGTTAACTGTCATCCTATATTATAGATTCAAATAGAGTTTGAATTAGAGAAAAAAATCTATCTAAGCTTCCAACTTAATACCCTCCCCAGGGGAAAATGCAAGGATCATGAAATTCATAATTTGTGTTAAAGCATCTCAAAAACCCTACCATCTATGAAAAGTATTTGATTCTTCCGTACCCGAATGTTTAGGAGATTTTAGAAAATTTGATTCCATTCGACACCGCCCAATCCCCTTTGATCAGAGACATGGTAATTCATTCATTTGGTTAATCGTTGGCCATGCAAATATCTACCAAATTTCATAAAAAATTAGCCGAGGGGTTTTCAAAAAGAAGGAAAAAATGTGAATTGTTTGACGGAAGATGGGCAAAATGCAAGAAATTCTTTACAACTATTCACTATCTAGTATGAAATGCTGTTTGATTAAAGTAATAACTACCCAGCCAATGTTTTATAAACAGGAGGCCCATGGGCCTTAAGTCTTTTGAATATATGGACCTATATATGAAAGAGGACAAATAAGTCTGAAATAAACCGCTCAACTACTCTACAGCTTACAAAGTAGATATTGTTTGGTCATAAAGAATTTTCTTCAAACTTCAAATCATATTCTGTATACATGCTGCTACACAAATGCCATTATTCCGAACCTATTGCTTATTGAAAAAGTTCTCCACAAAATGGTGCTGTACATTATAAATATATTCCAAACACTACTCCAGAATTTCTATACAAAACTGTACAATGATATATATTGACATTGATCCTAGTTTATTGTTGCATGAAGGAATAACAACAGATGCACAAGATGTTAAAAAATTATGATATAAGACAAGTGGTCAAAATTAAGTATCAACAGCCATGTTTGATGCCTGTGTCGGGTTTGACAATGTTAATAAAAAAATTGGTAATAAATGATTTCACATTAAAACTTAGATCAATCCATTGTCTACAAACTGTTCCCCAATGATGAAAAGAACATCTATTTATTACAGGTTTCTGACCCACAATCAGCTTTTCTACAAATTTGAACAGCAGAAATAGCATGAAACAGTTTTTTGTTTCCGACCCGCATTCAGTTTATCCACGATTCTGAAGAGTTTTTTCCCCAATACATCTTAAATTTCTTTCTATTTCAAATTTTCCCACCATTAACCCTGCTTAGGGCAATTGCTTTTCCACATTGATGTGGTGTTGGCTGTATTTTTGTCTCTGTTTTATATTTCTTCTTCTGTTGTCCAACTTTTTCGGGTCCTAGCAGCAGACTTTCGTTTTTTAATAGGCTTCGGTATGTATTCATCATCATATTTTTCGGCGATATCTAACACAGAGAAATCACATGGCTCAATGACACCTACAATGTCATGTGATATCATATCGTGTTAATCTTCATATTCGTGATTTGGTCACGTGATGTATTAACTGACCACAGGTGTTGTAGATCGGGGAACTAAAATCTTGTATTTTCTCTATTTCCGGACCTTCATTCCACCTTTTTTCGCTGACTCGGGATCTTATGTAACTGGATTGTGGACTTTTCTCTAAAATCTACGGAAAGTGTCTGGAAATCGTATATTTTGGATCCTTATATTTTCACTGTGGACAATGTCAGAGGAAGGTCATACCGACGGTCACCCTCCGGTGCACGTGCCTATATCATTCCTACCGGTAAGCGATGTAATTACACCTGAACAAGCTCAAACTTTTTCATCGCCAGTTTCCTGTAATTCTAATATTGCCGGATTCAAACGTCAACAGTGTGATTCTTCTCCAGACATGTCTATCGAATCAGTGTCCAAAAAACTTAATAGTGATCCTGATTCCAGCCCCACAGTCCCCTCTGGTGTATCGTCACCCCCCGGCCAGACAAACGTTATTCTGAACACTTCTGACCCTGAGTTTTTCAATACCCTGGTTCAAGCTCTAGTTGAACCTGTTAGCAAACTAGCGGCGTCAATTATCACTCAAACTTTGTCGTCACAATTCCAGCCCATGGTTGATAAAGTTGTATCTGAGTTGATGAGCACTGACCATGTTAACAGCGTCATTGAAAAGTGTGTGAACTCTAAGGTCTCTAATTTAGATGATCACTTTTCTTCAATGGAGTCTAAAATCCAACTTCAACAAGCTGAAATTAAAACTCTCTACGAGAAAATTGATTCCCTTGAGAAATAAAAAAAAACGACCATGCTAACATATTAGATGAACACGAACAGTACTCGAGAAGGACATGTTTGAAATTCTTAAATGTCCCAGTGCCGCATGGTCAGGATGCTAGCTCCTTTGATCCTCTTGAAACTGTCCTACGTATTTGTGAAACCCACCTTCGTCTGAAAGTCCAACCTAGATCTATCAGTAGATGTCACATCCTCGGGCCTATTTCTGATGGGAAAGTCTCCGTGATTGTCCGGTTCCTGCGATATATTGACCGTGAAGAAGTTTTCGCTTGTAAGAAAAAACTTAAAAACAACAAGGACAAAATACTTATAGTCGAGTCCCTTACGAGGAAACGTCAACATATAGTGAACGAATTCAAGAAGTGGAGACATGCCAGTTTAATCCACTCGTTCTGGACACGTGATGGGCGCATTTTTATGAAAAAGTCAGAGGCAGATCGTAAGATGGTGGTAAACTCAATTAATGATCTCACTGACGTTCTTCCTGTTTATAGACATGAAACTTTCCAAAAGAACTAGAGCTGTGGTTTCTGAACGAATGTTGGACAGGTGTCAAAGCCTACATATTTATTATCCATAAGCATGTTTATTTTTGACTATTACTTTATGATTATGGTATATTTGTTCAAAACTGTCATGGAAACATGAAAAAGATAATAGTCATATTATACACTCATAGTGAATTATCTAGTTATAGATTTTAACCCTGCGATTATTACAATATTGAAATTGTTTGACTGAGATGGTAATGACCTCACGCTAGAAAGGATTATATTACTTTCGTGAGGTAATCTTTATCTCCTTATTGCCAACATTTTTCTGTTCAATTGTTTTTCCTATAGATCATACACAATATTCCAACATATATAATATGATGACATGTGGTTTCAGTGTTTAATTACCTAGTAATTGTCAGGGTTTCATCGGTGTACGTGTGTCTCCTAACACGTGATATAACACGTGGGTTTGTTTATAATAGCTGTCACGCGTACGCATACGTAACCAGTTTTCGACCTCTTTGGTCGAGTCCATGTATCACCTCCGGAGTCTGATAATATCTGCTGATTATGTCTTTAATTAATTTGTTTATGAAGCAAACCTGGTATTAGTCTTACCCTTGGGAGCTGGTATCATTTAAAAAGTACTTAATATCATAATATTGTGGTGATGAATATAAAACTCTGAAGTACATCTATATGTATCTAACGAAATGGACTCGCCCAGCCTATGCCCGTGATTCACTTATGAACTTGTCATGTATGTGTTTTATAAGCCCATGCGCGGGTGCATTTTTGTGTGAATTCACTGTACCTGTAATGTCACGGACTTGGTATTTACATCTTAATCAGTTGCATTTTGTACATCAAATTCAGGCAAGATAAATGCCTGTCTCTGTTTCTATCAGCAACTGATGAAATACTGAGCTTAGAATCCATGCTTATATACTTACTTAGATGTCTTATTGACGATAGGCTTTAGATTTTCTGAGGGAAAATCAGTTCTTTATACATATATTTCAAATGGTTGTGAAATATACACGTACTATGTTGAGCCTATTCAAATTGTGTTAAAATATTGTTCATTTATCCACGGACTTAAAGTCCATGATTTATCTATTTACTTATTTAATTATCTTCGGATTCGTACGATGCAAATTAGAAGGTCCTAATAAAAGAAAGTTTCGTCTTTCTTTCTTTTTTTCCCCCCTAACAACTAGTAGGTGTGTATGGAAGTATGTTGCTTGAACTGGTTATTTTGATTTATCGTTTATATGTTTTTATGTATGATGGTTGTTACCGGAAATAGTTTTTTTTTCTCTGAATTTCCTCTTTCCCCTTGCTCTTTAGTGTTATGTCAACGATGAATGTTTTTTGTTTTAGACACAATTTTTGTTCTAGTTTCTCTCTTTCAGTCTATCGTTTTTTCACTCTACTCTTTCATGTTCGCCCTATTCTTTCTGTCTACCTTTTACATTTCTCTCTACCAATCTTTTTATTCGTAGTCGACTGTATTCCGATTGATGCCCTCTACTTGTATGTTATTATCTATGACTGTATACTAGATGATGGGTAATTCCTTAGAGGATTATAGGGCGTCAATCGGAAGGTTCAATGGTAGTACCTACTCGTTTATGTCCTCATTTAAAATACTTTTGAACCCAGCATATTTCTTTTTATTTCTTTTAACATTACTTAAACATATGATCTATATACATTCAATATGGATTTCTCAACATGTTTATCATTGTCTAGATATATGTCTATCCGGTTTTCATAGTGCTGATTTTCCCTTTCTATTTATTATCTTAATTCTGAGTGGTGACGTTGAAACAAACCCTGGTCCTAACAATCATGGCGACTTTGACTTGAGCTTACTCCACTTAAATACTAGAAGCATTAGACATAAAAATTCTTTTCTCGATTCTTTCATCAGTGATTTTGACATTTTGTGCTTTTCGGAGACACATCTAGACGATTCAGTCGTAATTGATTCTCTTACTATTTCTGGCTATTCCACTTTTATACGTAAAGATAGAAATGCTTTTGGTGGTGGTGTTCTTATATATTTTTCAGATTCCATAAAAGTTTGTCGTAAGCGTGAGTTTGAACCTGCAACTCTAGAATGCATCTGGGCGGAAGTCATGTGCCACAATAGACGCATTATGATTGGTTTATTTTATAGGCCACCAAACTCCACTAACTCTTTCTATCAAAATTTCGAGTGGTGCATTGAGTCTGTCTCTGATTATTGTTCTGATATAGTTATCCTTGGCGATTTTAATGTTGATTTGTTACGCAGAAACAATAAGTTAGATACATTAGTAACCAACTATCATCTAGTACATATTATTACCGAGCCCACTCGCGTAACCACTAACACAGCTACACTTTTAGATCCTATATTTATTTCTTCTGATATTAAATGTCTCGATAGTGGGACATTCAGTGTAGACAATACTGTAAGTGATCATAAAGCGACTTTTATAAATTTATCATTTTCTTATAATTGTAAATCATCTTACGAAAGATTTGTGTGAAATTATAATAGAGCAGACTACGTTGGCCTTAATGGTTCGTTATCAACAGTAGATTGGCATGATTTAATTACTAATGCACCTACTATCGATTGTGCTGTTTCCAACTTAACTAGCAATTTTTTAGATCTGGCTAGAATCTTTATACCAAATTCTACAGTTACTATCCGTCCCTCCGACAAACCCTGGTTCGATTCGGCTTTACGTAAATCCTGTCGTATAAGGGACAGACTCAAACAAAAGGCATTACGTTCTAAACGCCAAGATGACTGGTCTTCATACAGGGGTATGAGAAACAGAGTAAATAATATGAAAAAGAAGGCCAAGGCCGATTTCTTCTGTAATTTGGAATCACGTGTCTCTACGGCAAAAGCTGAAAATCCTCATGCTTTTTGGCAAATTCTTAACAGCTTTTTCTCTTCCTCTCCTCGCTCTATTCCTCCCCTAGAATATAATGTTAATGGTTTTACCAAAATGGCATTTAGTGACCAGGAAAAGGTAGAAATCCTCAATAATTACTTCACTTCTGTTTCCAGTACTGATGATTCTAATACAAATCTGCCAAACTTCGTCAGAAAATGTATTAATTCACTTTCTAGTTTCATGATCGAAGAAAAAGATGTTTATGATACTTTATCTATTCTTGATATAGGGAAAGCTGTTGGTCCTGACAGGATTAGTCACCGTATGCTAAAAGCTACAGCCAGAACTATTTCACAACCTCTTACATTGTTATTTAATAGGTCTCTAAGGAATGCTGTTTTCCCCTCGGAATGGAAAAAAGCCCATGTTTTACCAGTTTTTAAAAAAGGAGATGCTCATGTTCCTTCAAATTATAGGCCTATTTCTTTGCTAAGTTGTTTGTCAAAAATTATGGAAAAATGTGTTTTTAAACATATTTTTAATTTCGCTAGAGATAACAATATTTTTTACAAGTATCAGTCTGGTTTCCTTCCCGGCCACTCCACAGTCTATCAGTTAATAGAAATGTACCACAGTATTGTTAGATCACTGGATAGTAACGAATATTCTTGCGTTGTATTTTGCGATTTGTCCAAGGCATTTGACAAAGTCTGGCACAAGGGTCTCTTGTTTAAACTCCGTCAGTATGGAATAGATGGAGTGTTACTATCCTGGTTGGAAAATTACTTAACCAATAGATACCAGTCTGTTGTATATGGAAACAATACTTCTTCTTTTAAGCCGGTCAGGGCTGGGGTACCTCAGGGTTCTGTACTGGGTCCCTTGCTGTTTCTATTTTACATCAATGACCTAGCTGATTCCATGAATACTTTTGTGAGATTATTTGCTGATGATTCTTCTCTTCAAAAATCATCTGCCTCATTAGAGGAAATTGAAGTTGCCCTGAATCAGGATCTAGATCGTCTTCAAACTTGGTCTGACCAATGGCTTATGAAATTCAATCCTGCTAAGACGGAGGCTGTTATCTTCTCTCCTAGAAATAACCCTGCCAAACCAAACTTGGTATGCAATGGCGAACCCATTGAATTCAAAGATTCGCATCGTCACTTGGGTGTAACCTGTAGCAGTAATTGCAAATGGAGTGACCATGTTAACCTCCTAATTAAAACTTCTTCTCTAAAAGTATGTGCCATGAAAACACTTAAGTACAAGGTAAATAAGTTTACTCTTAATACTATTTATATATCGTTTATTAGACCCATTCTTGAGTACGCCTCTTGTGTTTGGGATGGCTGTTCGGAACATTTGTCCGACTCATTAGAAAAAGTCCAGTTAGAGGCTGCACGGATCGTTACTGGTCTCACATCCGTAGCGTCCCGCGAGTCTTTATATCGTGAAACAGGTTGGATTTCTCTCAAACAAAGAAGAGAGGAATCAAAATTGACGATGTTTTACAAAATACACAATAAGATTGCCCCTTCTTACTTGGTTAATCTACTATCTCCTATCAGACGTGAGTTAAATATTGAATTAAGAAACCCTGAGAATTACCAAATACCCCGCAATCGTCTAAATATTATGAAAAAATCTTTTGTGCCGTCGTCTATAAATTTGTGGAATAAAGTAGATAATTCTGTCAAAGCCTCTCCGTCTTTAAATACCTTCAGATCTAAACTTTCTCCCGTTAACTTTTCTGTTCCAGATTATCTATACTCTGGTAACCGTTTCCTTTCTGTTATACATTGTCGAATAAGGAACAACTGTAGTGGATTACGCTCAGATTTATTTAGAGTGGGAATTTGTCAATCTCCAAATTGCTCTTGTGGAGTTGTCGTTGAAGATGCAAGTCACTATTTTCTTTCGTGCCCTTTATTTTCTAATTGTAGACGTATATTGTTTGATACTTTATATGACCTAGACGTGATTTTTAACGTAGAAACCTTATTATGGGGTGATATTAACTCTTATTCATATCAAACTAATTGCGAAATAGTAAAATCAGTTTAAACATATATCCAACAGTCCAAACGATTTGATGCTATCTGAATCTTTACTTATGCAGTCGTCCATGAATCTCTCTCTCTCTCTCTCTCTCTCCCTCCCTCCCTCCCTCCCTCTCTCTCTCTCTCTCTCTCTCTCCTCCCTCTCTCATCAACTCCTGATTTTACAGCATTATGGATCCACAAACTGATTTAAACATGAAATCTATAATTCTGTATTTTTATGTTTATTGTACGAATATATGTCACGTGTTGTAATATATTATCTGTACTGTATTTGTGGAGAAGAGTTTATAAGTTGTAAGAACTTGTCTCTTATCCATTTGTCTTTTGTGTTTAAATCAACCCTAACCCTGTAATAAAGACATCTTCATATAATAATGGCCACTTCAGCCATTTACAGTCCTTTAGCAATGTTAAAAAATATATATATAAAAAAATACTGGGGCTAGGTCATGAAGGTAAGAGGCAATTACTAAGCCTGGTGATAACAAAATCGTGTTTTAAGGTTATTCAGAAAAGATGATGGTGGTCCAAGAAAGAATCTGTCTTCATTAGAACTGATGAACTTTTCGTTACTGAAATATTTTAATTCACACTTTCAGTAAAACAGTAATGATTCTCTGGTTTGTCAGAGCAGCAAACAATACTAGGACTCAAGATTGATGTACAGATAAAAAAAAATTTGAAATATTCTTTGGATTAGTAAAATTTGTGATTTATAAGTTGAATTGAAGCACCATAAATCTAATTCAAAGGACACATACCTTCTGTTTGGATGTCTTGTAGGGATTTGTCCCGAAACTCTCCCACACGGTCTTCTAGTAGTAGTATCTTGGCTATTTGTGTTTTTTCTAAGACATCATCAGTGCACCTTAAGCATAACAATGTTGCACATATTTATAAAAATCATATTTGAAATATAATCCCTATGATTGGTAGCACAGCACTTAATATTGTCAAAAGTGGAAGAATTATGGGAATTTATTTTTTAAGCAATAAAAGTTGATATATTATTTATCTAGCAACATTTAACATCAATTTCAAAAGTCTTCATTAAAAATATCTATGGCTGAATACATTTATGCATTTGTTTTCTTCTGGTACCTGATATTTTTGTAACTAGCCAACTTTTTCGCGATGGTTTTAAATGACATTTGTATCCGTGGTAACATTTTTGGAACATCTAATGTATCAAATTATAGGCTATAATTAGCTGTAGCATTTAATCAAGTTTAAATGAAAAGTGAAAGGCACAACTATATATCATAGGGATGTAACATACCAAGTCTGAGAATCATTGCTTCAGTACGTCATTAGATACACTTGACAATATTTCAAAATATCTACAAAATGATTTTTAATTAATATAAGATAAAAAAAAACCCAATAGTGACGGGAAA
Organism: Ylistrum balloti; assembly: GCF_031769215.1. Lineage (NCBI taxonomy): Eukaryota > Metazoa > Mollusca > Bivalvia > Pectinida > Pectinidae > Ylistrum > Ylistrum balloti. Next base: position 1,681,671 of record NW_026782224.1, on the reverse strand, counting down.
ATGATTAAAATAAATAAAATAAACAATCATTGATTACAATTATATAGGTTTTGTGATGTAATTAAAATTATGATACAATGAATATAAGTTTTTTTCTACCAAACTTGACACACTCCCAGTCCCAAATTGTTTCCAAACCCGAGCAAATAATTGAAATCAATTTTCAACATGACCTCTGTTGCATGTGCAAACACTTATGTTTAATGAATCTAAATGTGGATGGGTGGATAAGACGGGAGAACAAAATATCAAAATAACACATAATATCATGGACGCCCGATCATACGTCACAGATGATATCTAACAATAAGAAAATAACACATAATATCATGGACGCCCGATCATACGTCACAGATGATATCTAACAATATCAAACCAACACAATAATATCATGGACGCTCTATCATACGTCACAGATGATATATAACAATAAGAAAATAACACATAATATCATGGACGCCCGATCATACGTCACAGATGATATCTAACAATAAGAAAATAACACATAATATCATGGACGCCCTATCATACGTCACAGATGATATCTAACAATATCAAACCAACACAATGATATCATGGACGCCCTATCATACGTCACAGATGATATCTAACAATATCAAACCAACACAATAATATCATGGACGCCCTATCATACGTCACAGATGATATCTAACAATATCAAACCAACACAATAATATCATGGACGCCCTATCATACGTCACAGATGATATCTAACAATATCAAACCAACACAATAATATCATGGACGCCCTATCATACGTCACAGATGATATCTAACAATATCAAACCAACACAATAATATCATGGACGCCCTATCATACGTCACAGATGATATCTAACAATATCAAACCAACACAATAATATCATGGACGCCCTATCATACGCCATTGTGATATCATTGAGAAATATTCTAATTCTTTGTGTGATATGAAGCTAGACGTGTTTGATGCTCGTTAGTTTGTCTGTTGGTTCCGTTGTTATCTACCTTGCTCTCACTTGAGAACGTGACATTACTTACTTGGATTGACCAAGGTTTGTACATGGCGGGTGTCGTCGATGAAACAGAAGACGCCTTTTCTTCCGGAACACTTGGTCTTATTATCCTTGTACTTTTTCAGGGGTCTCCGTGTAGATATTTCGTTTGTTCTTAACTTGCCCTAGTTTTCCTGAATTTGAGTTTGGGTTATGATGATGTTTCCATGCTGTTATTTTCTTGATGATGTAAGCAGAAAACATGACAGGAAAAACAAGCAAATTTGTAGAACATTTCCAGGTTATCAAACAGAGTGAGAAACTAGTCACCCTGAAATAAGAACTCTTCAGCATGTTGAATACATCTAAAGTGTTGGTTTTGGACAAGTAATTAAGGCGTTGTGCATGCTGTCGTTCGGCAGTCATGTCTCTGCTGTAAAACTTACATATTACAATATGGCTTGTCTTGTTTTATCCCTGTGGCTTGTTTCTCGAGCTGCAGTGAATTTTCGTGAATTCCTTGGAGAGGAATAAGTTGCAATCAGTGTATCTGATATAACGATAAAGATATAACGGGTTTACAACGTGATACATTAAGTATGTTGTCACATTTCCTTCCCTTGAGCATGCTTACCTACATTTTAGTTGTCGAAATGAATCTAAATGTGATTGTAAACAACAAAACAACGGCAGTTTTTATGTTCCATCATTGGGTAGGGATATTATGTTACATCAATGGGTAGGGATATTATCTCTGTGTAACATCATTGGGTAGGGATATTATCTCTATGTTCCATCATTGGGTAGGGATATTATCTCTGTGTTCCATCATTGGGTAGGGATATTATCTCTATGTTCCATCATTGGGTAGGGATATTATCTCTATGTTCCATCATTGGGTAGGGATATTATCTCTGTGTTCCATCATTGGGTAGGGATATTATCTCTGTGTTCCATCATTGGGTAGGGATATTATCTCTGTGTTCCATCATTGGGTAGGGATATTATCTCTATGTTCCATCATTGGGTAGGGATATTATCTCTATGTTCCATCATTGGGTAGGGATATTATCTTATTATGTTACATCATTGGGTAGGGATATTATCTCTATGTTCCATCATTGGGTAGGGATATTATCTCTATGTTCCATCATTGGGTAGGGATATTATCTCTGTGTTCCATCATTGGGTAGGGATATTATCTCTATGTTCCATCATTGGGTAGGGATATTATCTCTATGTTCCATCATTGGGTAGGGATATTATCTCTATGTTCCATCATTGGGTAGGGATATTATCTCTATGTTCCATCATTGGGTAGGGATATTATCTCTATGTTCCATCATTGGGTAGGGATATTATCTCTTTGTTCCATCATTGGGTAGGGATATTATCTCTATGTTACATCATTGGGTAGGGATATTATCTCTATGTTCCATCATTGGGTAGGGATATTATCTATCCATCATTGGGTAGGGATATTATATGTTCCATCATTGGGTAGGGATATTATGTTATCATTGGGTAGGGATATTATCTCTATGTTCCATCATTGGGTAGGGATATTATCTCTATGTTCCATCATTGGGTAGGGATATTATCTCTATGTTACATCATTGGGTAGGGATATTATCTCTATGTTCCATCATTGGGTAGGGATATTATCTCTATGTTCCATCATTGGGTAGGGATATTATCTCTATGTTCCATCATTGGGTAGGGATATTATCCATCATTGGGTATATTATCTCTATGTTCCATCATTGGGTAGGGATATTATGGGATATTATCTCTATGTTCCATCATTGGGTAGGGATATTATCTCTATGTTCCATCATTGGGTAGGGATATTATCTCTATGTTACATCATTGGGTCGGGATATTATGTTACATCATTGGGTAGGGATATTATCTCTATGTTACATCATTGGGTAGGGATATTATCTCTATGTTCCATCATTGGGTAGGGATATTATCTCTATGTTCCATCATTGGGTAGGGATATTATCTCTATGTTCCATCATTGGGTCGGGATATTATCTCTATGTTCCATCATTGGGTAGGGATATTATCTCTATGTTCCATCATTGGGTCGGGATATTATATTCCATCATTGGGTCGGGATATTATCTCTATGTTCCATCATTGGGTAGGGATATTATCTCTATGTTACATCATTGGGTAGGGATATTATCTCTATGTTCCATCATTGGGTAGGGATATTATCTCTATGTTACATCATTGGGTAGGGATATTATCTCTATGTTCCATCATTGGGTAGGGATATTATCTCTATGTTACATCATTGGGTAGGGATATTATCTCTATGTTACATCATTGGGTAGGGATATTATCTCTCATGGGTTTATCCATTCCATCATTGGGTATTATCTCTATGTTCCATCATTGGGATATTATCTCTATGTTCCATCATTGGGTAGGGATATTATCTCTATGTTACATCATTGGGTCGGGATATTATCTCTATGTTCCATCATTGGGTAGGGATATTATCTCTATGTTACATCATTGGGTAGGGATATTATCTCTATGTTACATCATTGGGTAGGGATATTATCTCTATGTTCATCATTGGGTAGGGATATTATCTCTATGTTCCATCATTGGGTAGGGATATTATCTCTATGTTCCATCATTGGGTAGGGATATTATCTCTATGTTACATCATTGGGTAGGGATATTATCTCTATGTTACATCATTGGGTCGGGATATTATCTCTATGTAACATCATTGGGTCGGGATATTATCTCTATGTTCCATCATTGGGTAGGGATATTATCTCTATGTTCCATCATTGGGTAGGGATATTATCTCTATGTTCCATCATTGGGTAGGGATATTATCTCTATGTTCCATCATTGGGTAGGGATATTATCTCTATGTTCCATCATTGGGTAGGGATATTATCTCTATGTTCCATCATTGGGTAGGGATATTATCTCTATGTTCCATCATATGTTCCATCATTGGGTAGGGATATTATTATGTTCATCATTGGGTGGGATATTATCTGTTCCATCATTGGGTAGGGATATGTTACATCATTGGGTAGGGATATTATCTCTATGTTCCATCATTGGGTCTATTATCTCTATGTTCCATCATTGGGTCGGGATATTATCTCTATGTTCCATCATTGGGTAGGGATATTATCTCTATGTTACATCATCGGGTAGGGATATTATCTCTATGTTCCATCATTGGGTCGGGATATTATGTTCCATCATTGGGTCGGGATATTATCTCTATGTTCCATCATTGGGTAGGGATATTATCTCTGTGTTCCATCATTGGGTAGGGATATTATCTCTATGTTCCATCATTGGGTAGGGATATTATCTCTATGTTCCATCATTGGGTAGGGATATTATCTCTATGTTACATCATTGGGTAGGGATATTATCTCTATGTTCCATCATTGGGTAGGGATATTATCTCTATGTTCCATCATTGGGTAGGGATATTATCTCTATGTTCCATCATTGGGTAGGGATATTATCTCTATGTTCCATCATTGGGTAGGGATATTATCTCTATGTTACATCATTGGGTCGGGATATTATCTCTATGTAACATCATTGGGTCGGGATATTATCTCTATGTTCCATCATTGGGTAGGGATATTATCTCTATGTTCCATCATTGGGTAGGGATATTATCTCTGTGTTCCATCATTGGGTAGGGATATTATCTCTATGTTCCATCATTGGGTTCATCATTGGGTCATTGGGTAGGGATATTATCTCTATGTTCCATCATTGGGTCGGGATATTATCTCTATGTTCCATCATTGGGTAGGGATATTATCTCTATGTTCCATCATTGGGTAGGGATATTATCTCTATGTTACATCATTGGGTAGGGATATTATCTCTATGTTACATCATTGGGTAGGGATATTATCTCTATGTTACATCATTGGGTAGGGATATTATCTCTATGTTACATCATTGGGTCGGGATATTATGTTACATCATTGGGTAGGGATATTATCTCTATGTTCCATCATTGGGTAGGGATATTATCTCTATGTTACATCATTGGGTAGGGATATTATCTCTGTGTTCCATCATTGGGTAGGGATATTATCTCTATGTTCCATCATTGGGTAGGGATATTATCTCTATGTTCCATCATTGGGTCGGGATATTATCTCTATGTTCCATCATTGGGTAGGGATATTATCTCTATGTTCCATCATTGGGTAGGGATATTATCTCTATGTTCCATCATTGGGTAGGGATATTATCTCTATGTTCCATCATTGGGTAGGGATATTATCTCTATGTTCCATCATTGGGTCGGGATATTATATTCCATCATTGGGTCGGGATATTATCTCTATGTTCCATCATTGGGTAGGGATATTATCTCTATGTTCCATCATTGGGTAGGGATATTATCTCTATGTTCCATCATTGGGTAGGGATATTATCTCTATGTTCCATCATTGGGTCGGGATATTATCTCTATGTTACATCATCGGGTAGGGATATTATCTCTATGTTCCATCATTGGGTCGGGATATTATCTCTATGTTACATCATTGGGTAGGGATATTATCTCTGTGTATTATCCATCATTGGGTCGGGATATTATGTTCAATCATAGGGTCGGGATATTATATTCCATCATTGGGTAGGGATATTATCTCTATGTTCCATCATTGGGTATATTATCTCCATATGTTTATCTCTATGTTCATCATTGGGTCGGGATATCTATGTTACATCTATGTTATTATCATTGGGTAGGGATATTATCTCTATGTTCCATCATTGGGTAGGGATATTATCTCTATGTTCCATCATTGGGTAGGGATATTATCTCTGTGTTACATCATTGGGTAGGGATATTATCTCTATGTTACATCATTGGATCGGGATGTTATTTTCATGTCCCATCAGTGAGTTGGGATATTAACTCTATACACATGAAGAGAAAAGTTGTGAATGGTAAAAGAGTAAAGACCCCCCACGTTCTGCCCTTCCGGATCAGCTGTAAACAATGTGTGTAAACAAAGCGGACAACTGTAAACAAAGTGGAGTATACCTACAAATTATACCTATCAAACAACAATAAAAACACACGTGTAACATCGTTGAGAAATAGTTTATTTGGAATAACCACTAATATAACTAAGAACATGACATTTCTTTAAGTGACTGTTCGGGTCATGTCTGACATATATAGATCATTCAGTGAGCTTCAATACACAGAGAACTAGCTGTTCGGGACGAGGAGAGTGCTCTGTCAAGGAGGTTGTGATGGTGTGTCAGTGTGAGGAGGGTGTGACAGTGTGAGGAGGGTGTGGTGGTGTGTCAGTGTGAGGATGGTGTGTCAGTGTGAGGAGAGTGTGATGGTGTGTCAGTGTGAGGAGGGTGTGATGGTGTGTCAGTGTGAGGAGGGTGTGATGGTGTGTCAGTGTGAGGAGGGTGTGATGGTGTGTCAGTGTGAGGAGGGTGTGATGGTGTGTCAGTGTGAGGAGGGTGTGACAAGTGTGAGGAGAGTGTGGTAGTGTGTCAGTGTGAGGAGGTTGTGATGGTGTGTCAGTGTGAGGAGGGTGTGACAGTGTGAGGAGAGTGTGGTAGTGTGTCAGTGTGAGGAGGTTGTGATGGTGTGTCAGTGTGAGGAGGGTGTGACAGTGTGAGGAGAGTGTAGTAGTGTGTCAGTGTGAGGAGGTTGTGATGGTGTGTCAGTGTGAGGAGGGTGTGACAGTGTGAGGAGAGTGTGGTAGTGTGTCAGTGTGAGGAGGGTGTGGTGGTGTGTCAGTGTGAGGAGGGTGTGTCAGTGTGAGGAGAGTGTGATGGTGTGTCAGTGTGAGGAGGGTGTGGTGGTGTGTCAGTGTGAGGAGGGTGTGATGGTGTGTCCGTGTGAGGAGGGTGTGATGGTGTGTCCGTGTGAGGAGGGTGTGGTGGTGTGTCAGTGTGAGGAGGGTGTGATGGTGTGTCAGTGTGAGGAGGGTGTGACAAGTGTGAGGAGGGTGTGGTAGTGTGTCAGTGTGAGGAGGATGTGATGGTGTGTCAGTGTGAGGAGGGTGTGATGGTGTGTCAGTGTGAGGAGGGTCTGACAAGTGTGAGGAGGGTGTGGTAGTGTGTCAGTGTGAGGAGGGTGTGATGGTGTGTCAGTGTGAGGAGGGTGTGATGGTGTGTCAGTGTGAGGAGGGTGTGACAAGTGTGAGGAGGGTGTGGTAGTGTGTCAGTGTGAGGAGGGTGTGATGATGTGTCAGTGTGAGGAGGGTGTGACAAGTGTGAGGAGGGTGTGTCAGTGTGAGGAGGGTGTGATGGTGTGTCAGTGTGAAGAGGGTGTGTCAAGTGTGAGGAGGGTGTGTCAGTGTGAGGAGGGTGAGATGGTTTGTCAGTGTGAGGAGGGTGTGATATACTAGTCTTACAGAGAGGGCTGGGATTAGCTGTACATCAATCTTAGACAGAGAGATAATTCATATATTGGTCTTACAGACAGGGCTGGGATTAGCTGTACATCAATCTTAGACAGAGAGATAAGTCATATATTGGTCTTACAGAGATGACTGTGATTAGCTGTACATTAGGGAAAGCAGAGGTTAGTCTGTCATATATATATTGATATAATCATTTCCTATCACTGATATCTTCAAAGGTCTTTCAAATACCGCTACCTGCTGGAGGAGGCGACTGAAGCGGAGCATTTCAAATGAATTGTGAATTTACGGAGTTAACCAAAGTATTTTATTTCATCAATGCAATATATGGGATCCTTTTTCTTTCAATATTCCAAGATTCCAATATTTCCTGGTCACTGTCTTCCATAACAATATCATGTCGGGAATTTTACGAGTTCCTGTCAGAGACAAAGACATTCTTTAAACTATAAACAAAATTGGATGAGGTGCCATTGATTGCTATTATCGATTGTCTTGATGGGAGGCCATGTTATCACATTATTTTGCGGTATCACTTTATATTTGTCAGTAAATGTCATGGATGCAGTCACCCATGACGTGGAGTTCACCTCCGTGTCCACCTGTTTGTTTACAGAACGTGACTTTCTGTCAGTTATATAATCTCGATGACATTTGATACATATGAGCCGCTGGGTATCGTAAAACAGTGTAACAGAAATCAATGTTCTAATGACATTTTTAAGTAGTGATGTTTGTTGCTATTACAAGCATGCTCTTTAACATGTATTTTGATAGCCTAAGCGATGCCTAACGTAATACATTCATGTCCACTCGACGTTTGTCCACAAGGACGCTTTCTTCAGTTTATCGCCAAAACAATAGAACTCAACATTTACCGCGAGCGGATGATCATGAACGCAAAATGGCTTAGAAAAGTGTGGCATATAGACCGGGCTGAGATCGAACATTTTGGGTGAGTCTGTCTGGCAGCGTAGAATGTGGATAACGTCATTAGCATACCGTCGTGATCTGCAGAAAATCAAGCGCTTCAATATATACACAAACTAGGTGTAGTTTTACGAGAGGTTTATAAAGGGGAACGTGTATACGTTGTAGAGTGGTTACCAACGTCGATCTGTGTCTCGTCAAGCATGTGCTTACTTTAATGTGTTATCTGACCACTCGGGCGCTAATCACTTTATTATAGATGTATAAATGAGTTAACTGTTTTGTGACTTGGACGATTAATCTTAAACAGGTCAAACTAATGGACTAAAAAGGTTGTGGTCAGGTGTCCGTCCATCTGAATGGTTTCCAGCTCGTCTCGCCTAAGGAAGTGACCACCCCACCTTTGTCAGATATCGATAGTTTATAAGCTGTTTGGTAGTGGGAACTCGAGAGGCTTTTGCGGTAGAGTACCACCACGTAATTGCTCATGTGTTCTGAAGACGAAGATTTTTACGCGGTATCAGTCATATCTGCCATTACTTACCTAGGCCAGAACCATTATGCCAATAACAACATGAACTGGAAATAAAAATTTTCAACATGAAGCAAACAGATTTATCCAACTATTGATAAACATGGCGACACTATACAATTCATCTACCTGAGGGTCACAACAAGTTGAAAAACCTGAGGCTGTGCTGGGATTTTTACATGGAATATCATACATACGATATCCTCAAGAGAGTATTTCCTCTCATTTTCAATTTGTATATTTGTTAACGACATTCTCCACTGAACCCAGGAACCCAGAAGGACGCCCTGTTTTAAAGCTTCCAATCCCCCACCCCCCTGGTGAATTTAATAATAAACAAAAATGTGTTTTTAGGTGTTTCTGTCTCTGGTGGAAGTCTTTCGAGTATTACTGCGCGCACAAGGGCCGTGTTATCTCGTTACACTTGTGAATGGCCAAACCTATATTTCACAGAAATAATGAGAGACATGACACTGATTACAACCTGTGCGTTTAAAGGTTTATTTGTACTTACGAAGACACAAACACTAGATTGTGTTTTGCTCGCAGTTCATTTGGAGTATGTACTACACATTGTTCTTTTCTTCGTGTTTGTTTTTACGTATATTTGTTTGTTTTTGTTTTTAACATACATTTCCTACTCACTTACGCTATATAATTCCAATTGGCCTCCTTTTCCCCAATAGCTATAACTAACCGATACTTGTGTTGACTGATTGACGGAGACCCAAAACGGAGGCAAACCAAACCTAGAGGGCAATTCTTCTATGCTGACCTGCACCAACCAGAAGGACACGAAGAGACACCTAAAACTACCTAACTCTACACTCCTTAAACGAGCAACCAACCAAACCGCAGTTTACAGGTGTGATGACAGGCAACCTGAAACACCACGGAGTATTCTGTGTAAAATACCACTATGGTAGGAATACAATAAGAAAATACCAACATGGACACATCATCAAAATCCAAACTCAAGTTCAAGAAAACTAGGGGAAATTACGAACAAAAGAAATATTTACACAGACTCCTTGGGCAATCCAAGTAAGTGATGTCAGGTACTCAAGTGAGAACAAGGTATACAACAACAGAACCCACAGGCAAACTAACGAGCATCAAACACGTCCAGCTTCATATCGTACAACAGAACCAACAGGCAAACTAACGAGCATCAAACACATCCAGTTTCATATCGCACAACAGAACCCACAGGCAAACTAACGAGCATCAAACACGTCCAGTTTCATATCGCACAACAGAACCAACAGGCAAACTAACGAGCATCAAACACGTGCAGCTTCATATCGTACAACAGAACCAACAGGCAAACTAACGAGCATCAAACACGTCCAGTTTCATATCGTACAACAGAACCAACAGGCAAACTAACGAGCATCAAACACGTCCAGCTTCATATCGTACAACAGAACCAACAGGCAAACTAACGAGCATCAAACACCTCCAGTTTCGTATCGCACAACAGAACCCACAGGCAAACTAACGAGCATCAAACACGTCCAGTTTCATATCGTACAACAGAACCAACAGGCAAACTAACGAGGATCAAACACGTCCAGCTTCGTATCGTACAACAGAACCAACAGGCAAACTAACGAGCATCAAACACGTCCTGCTTCATATCGTACAACGGAACCAGCAGGCAAACTAACGAGCATCAAACACGTCCAGCTTCATATCGTACAACAGAACCCACAGACAAACTAACGAGCATCAAACACGTCCAGTTTCATATCGTACAACAGAACCCACAGGCAAACTAACGAGCATCAAACACGTCCAGTTTCATATCGTACAACAGAACCAACAGGCAAACTAACGAGCATCAAACACGTCCAGCTTCATATCGTACAACAGAACCAACAGGCAAACTAACGAGCATCAAACACCTCCAGTTTCATATCGCACAACAGAACCCACAGGCAAACTAACGAGCATCAAACACGTCCAGTTTCATATCGTACAACAGAACCAACAGGCAAACTAACGAGGATCAAACACGTCCAGCTTCGTATCGTACAACAGAACCAACAGGCAAACTAACGAGCATCAAACACGTCCAGCTTCATATCGTACAACGGAACCAGCAGGCAAACTAACGAGCATCAAACACGTCCAGCTTCATATCGTACAACAGAACCCACAGACAAACTAACGAGCATCAAACACGTCCAGTTTCATATCGTACAACAGAACCCACAGGCAAACTAACGAGCATCAGACACGTCCAGCTTCATATCGTACAACAGAACCCACAGGCAAACTAACGAGCATCAAACACGTCCAGCTTCATATCGTACAACAGAACCAACAGACAAACTAACGAGCATCAAACACGTCCAGTTTCATATCGTACAACGGATCCAACATGCAAACTAACGAGCATCAAACACGTCCAGCTACATATCGTACAACAGAACCAACAGGCAAACTAACGAACATCAAACACGTCCAGCTTCATATCGTACAACAGAACCAACAGGCAAACTAACGAGCATCAAACACGTCCAGCTTCATATCGTACAACAGAACCAACAGGCAAACTAACGAACATCAAACACGTCCAGCTTCATATCGTACAACAGAACCAACAGGCACACTAACGAACATCAAACACGTCCAGCTTCATATCGTACAACAGAACCAACAGGCAAACTAACGAGCATCAAACACGTCCAGCTTCATATCGTACAACGGAACCCACAGGCAAACTAACGAGCATCAAACACGTCCAGCTTCATATCGTACAACGGAACCCACAGGCAAACTAACGAGCATCAAACACGTCCAGCTTCATATCGTACAACAGAACCAACAGGCAAACTAACGAGCATTAAACACGTCCAGCTTCATATCGTACAACAGAACCAACAGGCAAACTAACGAGCATCAAACACGTCCAGCTTCATATCGCACAACAGAACCAACAGGCAAACAGAACCAACAGGCAAACTAACGAGCATTAAACACGTCCAGCTTCATATCGTACAACAGAACCAACAGGCAAACTAACGAGCATCAAACACGTCCAGCTTCATATCGCACAACAGAACCAACAGGCAAACTAACGAGCATTAAACACGTCCAGCTTCATATCGCACAACAGAACCAACAGGCAAACTAACGAGCATCAAACACGTCCAGCTTCATATCGTACAACAGAACCAACAGGCAAACTAACGAGCATCAAACACGTCCAGCTTCATATCGTACAACAGAACCAACAGGCAAACTAACGAGCATTAAACACGTCCAGCTTCATATCGTACAACAGAACCAACAGGCAAACTAACGAACATCAAACACGTCCAGCTTCATATCGTACAGTTATGTCTTTATGAGATCACTATGACGACTGTAAAATGGCCCATAATTTTCAACCTGCATTTGACCGATTTTCTTTATTTCTCGAGTCTGCTTCTATGTATATTGTATGGCGTCAGTGGTTGTAGACCTCTACATGGGTGACGTGATCTTTAAACGTTATAACAACAGTGTACTAATATTGACGCTGTAAATGTGGTAGACATGAAATCGTGTCTCCGTGCCGATGGCCCCATTACCCGTATTTGATGTACGACGGTTTTGTGTATACAATCACTGTTAGACAGGTTACACGTCTCCAGCCTCCATCGTCTCGTGCCGATAAAACAAAGATTACAGATCAAATTACACCATCAATTAGCTTGTAGATCGAATCCCAAATAAACGCATTGACAGGCACTGATTGATAACGTGAACCTTGAAATAGCTCGAGTTTAGTCTACTGGAATTTAACCAGGGACAATAACATCTCGCCACAGATGGCGGAATTTCTCACAGCTTTAGAAGTCTGTTGATTCTCAAGGTAAATGAACGAACTTTAAATAACAAATGACTACTTGATACCGATGACGTGCACAAATCAGACCGTGAATCACCATACTGATGACGTGGACAAATATACCGTGAATCACCATACTGATGACGTGGACAAATATACCGCGAATCACCATACTAATGACGTGGACAAATCAGACCGTGAATCACCATACTGATGACGTGGACAAATCAGACCGTGAATCACCATACAGATGAAGTGGACAAATTATACCGTGAACCACCATACTGATGACGTTGACAAATCAGGCAGTGAATCACCATACTGGTGACGTGGACAAATCAGACCGTGAATCACCATACTGATGACGTGGACAAATCAGACCGTGTATCACCATACAGATGAAGTGGACAAATTATACCGTGAATCACCATACTGATGACGTGGACAAATCAGGCCGTGAATCACCCTACTGGTGGCGTGGACAAATCAGACCGTGAGTCACCATACTGATGACGTGGACAAATCAGGCCGTGAATCACCATACTGGTGGCGTGGACAAATCAGACCGTGAGTCACCATACTGATGACGTGGACAAATTATACTGCGAATCACCATACTGATGACGTGGACAAATTATACATTGAATCACCATACCGATGACGTGTACAAATTAGTAAATATTGTTGTGATATAAAAATAGAACACATAGCTTGATCATTGTCACCATATGTCACCAATCATTGAATGTAGTATGCTGGTAAAAAGACTTGTGCGGAATATATGATTGAGAACATTCTCGGACGAACATGTCATGATGATGAACGGAAATCGATGACAAATCATCAACACTTCGGTCATGTCTTTACAATGTACTGATATTCCAGTAAAACATGTCTTATTTCAATTCCTTGGCCGTAAAATTAGAGATAAAATGTTTAGTCAGCAAACACTGTTGATATCTATCACGTGTTGGACAAATGGACGCCATATTAAAACTGAATATAGCCAAAACGAAACTCTTTTGTGGGGAGATAAAACATCATAAAATGGTCTCCGTGTGGACGGTATGTTGTAAGGCATGATCATCTGATTAGGACTAAGTCATTCCCCGCTGTTCAATTTGTTCCTAGCATTACTAAACACGTTATGTAGGGGATTACGACCATGAAACTGATATTTATTTGCCAAGAATTTAACATCAAACTTGCAGGGAAAATCCAATATCCTGTTTTATACGCTATCACAAACAGAACAATGTCTAAAGGCTCAAAATAAGTGTAAATGTGTTTTTGAGAGACGATAACACGATTGCCCGATCTGAAAACAGAACAAGCATCTATGTAATTTAAAACTAACCACTTTTTTTTTAATCGAACATGATATGTGATGCTGTAATATTTTTTTTCTTTTGTCTAAATATGTAGGTAAGGTATCACATGTTTTGATTATTTCACCCTTAGACAAACTAACTTCCTTTAACACAATTATAGTTTCATCGAAGATAAGCCATTTTTATTTTCTTTACACTAGGGAAAGCGATGAGAAGATATTACACTTGCTTGTGCGGGAGAACAGATCGTAGACCCTCTCGATTCTAGTTACACCTCCGTGGCGGGAGAACAGATCGTAGACCCACTCGATTCTAGTTACACCTCCGTGGCGGGAGAACAGATCGTAGATCCTCTCGATTCTAGTTACACCTCCGTGGCGGGAGAACAGATCGTAGACCCTCTCGATTCTAGTTACACCTCCGTGGTGGGGGAACAGACTGCAGATCATCTCGATTCTAGTTACACCTCCGTGGTGGGGGAACAGACTGCAGACCCTCTCGATTCTAGTTACAACTCCGTGGCGGGAGAACAGATCGTAGACCCTCTCGATTCTAGTTACACATCCGTGGCGGGAGAACAGATCGTAGACCCTCTCGATTCTAGTTACACCTCCCAAGTGGGAGACAGATCGTAGACCCTCTCGATTCTAGTTACACCTCCGTGGCAGTAGAACAGATCGTAGACCCTCACGATTCTAGTTACACCTCCGTGGTGGGGGAACAGACTGCAGACCCTCTCGATTCTAGTTACACCTCCGTGGCGGGGGAACAGACTGCAGACCCTCTCGATTCTAGTTACACCTCCGTGGCGGGAGAACAGATCGTAGACCCTCTCGATTCTAGTTACACCTCCATGGCGGGAAAACAGATCGTAGACCCTCTCGATTCTAGTTACACCTTCGTGGCAGGAGAACAGATCGTAGACCCTCTCGATTCTAGTTACACCTCCGTGGTTGGGGAACAGACTGCAGATCCTCTCGATTCTAGTTACACCTCCGTGGTGGGGAAACAGACTGCAGACCATCTCGATTCTAGTTACACCTCCGTTGCGGGGGAACAGACTGGAGACCCTCTCGATTCTAGTTACACCTCCGTGGCGGGAGAACAGATCGTAGATCCTCTCGATTCTAGTTACACCTCCGTGGCGGGAAAACAGATCGTAGGCCCTTTCGATTCTAGTTGCACCTCCGTGGCGGGAGAACAGATCGAAGACCCTCTCGATTCTAGTTACACCTCCGTGGCGGGAGAACAGATCGTAGACCCTCTCGATTCTAGTTACACCTTCGTGGTGGGAGAACAGATCGTAAACCCTCTCGATTCTAGTTACACCTCCATATTTTCTGCCGCCATACTGTTTATCATTGATAAAAAATAAATACACTGTTATTAGTGTTATATTTGATGTTAGTTATATGGTGTTTAAATGCATGTTTTATTGGATCGAAAATCTGGTAAATATCATAAAATAAGGATTTGGATGTGAGTGAATCTAGATGATTGATTTTCGATAAAAGAAAGCTTGTCTTTGTTAACAAAACATTTTGATGTCTGCTTGGTCAGGCTACTCGTCGGAAGTAAAACTAGACCTTGATCACATTGTACTAACGCCCTTCCCTGCATAATACCTATATACTTAGTACTTTCAGAAAGAGCGATAATCGCTTCACACTAGTATATGCTGGCGGGGACAAAAACCACGACCATTTTCTCTACAAAATCATCACACAATAAATTCAGCTCACTTCGTCTGAGTCTAAGCTGTGGTTGAATCAATTATATTTCTTACTCAGAAAAAAGTACACAAGATGTTGAAACATTTGATAGGAAAAAAGAATACGTTCTACTCAAGAAAAGGACCGACACATCAGCAATCTACGGTACTACAAGATAGTTTTCATAGCAAAAGGTTTGAATATTAGCTCTCTGTTTTTGAGCGTTTTTATTCATTAGAATTTAAAAATGAAAAAGTGATCTTGTGAAGTAGAATAACAGTTCTTGTGTCTGTCTTTACCATGATAGTTGTGTAGTGATTGCAAATGTTTACATTATTAGCAACGTGACTTGAACTTCTAGAAAAAGACTGTTTTATCATCATATAATATTACTAGTGGGTATCATCCCTACCCACAATTACCTCCCGCAATACCACGATCTCACTTAGCATCCCTACCCACAATCACCTCCAGCAATACCACGATCTCCCTTAGCATCCCTACCCAAAATTACCTCCAGCAATACCACGATCTCCCTTAGCATCCCTACCCACAATTACCTCCAGCAATACCACGATCTCCCTTAGCATCCCTACCCACAATCACCTCCAGCAATACCACGATCTCCCTTAGCATCCCTACCCACAATCACCTCCAGCAATACCACGATCTCCAGTAGCATCCCTACCAACAATCACCTCCAGCAATACCACGATCTCCCGTAGGATCCCTACCCACAATCACCTCCAGCAATACCACGATCTCCCTTAGCATCCCTACCCACAATTACCTCCAGCAATACCACGATCTCCCTTAGCTTCCCTACCCACAATTACCTCCAGCAATACCACGATCTCCCTTAGCATCCCTACCCACAATCACCTTCAGCAATACCACGATCTCCCTTAGCATCCCTACCCACAATCACCTCCAGCAATACCACGATCTCCAGTAGCATCCCTACCAACAATCACCTCCAGCAATACCACGATCTCCCGTAGGATCCCTACACAAAATCACCTCCAGCAATACCACGATCTCCCTTAGCATCCCTACCCACAATCACCTCCAGCAATACCACGATCTCCCTTAGCATCCCTACCCACAATCACCTCCTTCATTACCACGATCTCCCTTAGCATCCCTACCCACAATCACCTCCTGCAATACCACGATCTCCCTTAGCATCCCTACCCACAATCCTCTCCAGCAATACCATAATCTCCTCCTTCATTACCACGATCTCCCTTAGCATCCCTACCCACAATCACCTCCTGCAATACCACGATCTCCCTTAGCATCTCTACCCACAATCCTCTCCAGCAATACCACAATCTCCCTTAGCATCCCTACCCACATTCACCTCCAGCAATACCACAATCTCCCTTAGCATCCCTGCCTAAAGTCGCATCTGACATTCTGTTAGCTTGTAACTATTACTACACTGCTCTGAGGTTGTAACATGGTGATCTATATTTTTCACACATTATTGAAAATGTAGTTGTGAACTTTGATGCGACAATCACCAGTAGCGTTCAGAAGATCAGGATCTGGGCTACGGGTACCTAAAATATTGATACTTGTCGATTGCCCTCAGCTGACACCCCGGTAGACAGTCTGACCTACATGAGCTTGGTCAAGGCCACTCCTAGCTTTGTACATGTATCTCTACTCATAAGGCACTTGTTATTCCTGTCTAATAGGGTCGACGCTTCGTGTACATGTACATAGATCGACCCTTCTGTGAAGTCACGCTGTCTGTATCCGGTTTCGGTGTTTACATTGCATCTTGGCGTTTTGAAATGTGTTTGATAATCACTAGACGAAGCCTAGTGATGAGAGTGGGAAATTTTGTAAACAGGGTAGATTTAATAAAATCGGTATATCAAATAAGGATAGAAAAAAAACAATGGTCGCTAAGCAGAGGTATAGAAACAGATATTGATACTGTTGACTTCGTGTCACTTCTAGTACCATCATGACTATCAGCAATTATGCAGAGCGATAACAGTCATAATCGAAAACAAAACCTGCAGAACAGCGTTTTTTTGTTTGATTTTGATGGCATATTTATACTATGTAGAACTTGTGAAACACTTTGAAATACTGTTTGTACTTTTGAAGTGAAAATAAGATGAACTGTTGTAAAATCGAGGGGTTTTAATGAGTCAATAGACATTATTATGTTACAGTACTGTAAGACAGGCGCGTCGAGCGGCAGAAACGTCCGTCTGTCCAATGACCGAGAGCTTAACATAGGAAATGGAGTGGTACGAGGCCTTCCGGATGTAGCTACCCGGAATCCTTGGAACTGTACTTAAACATTACCAGCAGTATAATCGATCATAATTTCAAACAAGTGTGATAAGGTGATAGTGACATGTGTACATATGTGTCCCTAGTAGTTGAAGTAACATGGTGACATATGTGTCCTTGGTAGTTCAAGAAATATGGTGACATATGTGTACATATGTGTCCCTTGTAGTTTAAGTAATATGGTGACACATGTGTACATATGTGTCCCTGGTAGTTAAAGTAACATGGTGACATATGTGTCCTTGGTAGTTAAAGTAATATGGTGACACATGTGTACATATGTGTCCTTGGTAGTTAAAGTAATATGGTGTCACATGTGTACATACGTGTCCCTGGTAATTAAAGTAATATTGTGACGTATGTATACATATGTGACCCTGGTAGTTAAAGTAATAAGGTGACATATGTGTACATATGTGTCCCTTGTAGTTAAAGTAACATGGTGACATGTGTCCTTGGTAGTTCAAGAAATATGGTGACATATGTGTACATATGTGTCCCTTGTAGTTTAAGTAATATGGTGACACATGTGTACATATGTACCCCTGGTAGTTAAAGCAATATCGTGACACATGTGTCCCTGGTAGTTAAAGTAATATGGTGACACATGTGTACATACGTGTCCCTGGTAATTAAAGTAATATTGTGACATATGTATATATATGTGACTCTGGTAGTTAAAGTAATAAGGTGACATATGTGTACATATGTGTCCCTGGTAGTTAAAGTAATATGGTGACATATGTGTATATATGCAAAAAATATGGTGGATAATATACGATAGTACGGTGTAGCTATTTTCAATTCATGACGTAACATCATCATCCATATCATGTCATCACGATCTAGATGTACTTCTGACTTGCGCAGCCAATAGAAAACGTCCCAGGGTATATTTCGGACTCCCTCGGATATGGTTTGTATGTTTATATGAACGTTCGGACCCCCTCGGGTACTGTTTGAGTATTAACACTCGGACGGTACCTTTATAAGGAAACATCCTCTATGACAACCGTGTTCGACATCAACAGCTGTCATATACAGAAACATGTCGTAAACACTTTCCACATTGCCTGTTTGGGATAACTTACTTAATGAAAGTACATGAACTATCATCGTTCTTTACAGATGTTCTATTAATATGCTGTCCTCTTAATTGAAAAGTTCATACATGTCATAGATCACCGAGATTCCTTTCATAGTTCTGTCCCTCATACCTTCTGGTAGTCTGATAGCTACTTAACTGTGATGACCTCGGTTATCTCCCTTCTCTGGTACTCTCCAAGGTACTCTTCAACCGCTTCTTATCAGAATCCCAACGTCAACCTCCTTGAGTGTAATAAAATTTTCTGAAAACTCTAAATCATGTTCTCGAATTACGTCATTCATACGGTACATTGATCTAAATTTGCCGGTAGATTGGGTACTAGAACTAATGTGTGTAGATTACTGTAGATACCAGATTTTAAAAATTTAAAACCATTTCTTTTGTATAACAATGTACAAATAGATTGGACATAAGTTATCATAATTTATCGATGTCCTCTCCATAATAAAGGATACACGTGCGAAGAATAGCAATTGCCTTATATGGTCATTAGATACCGGTGATAACTTAACTTGTAAAACTATCCATGTTCGCAAAGTCTTCATCCAACATTTGTACTCAAGTTGAAAATAATGTTGACGTGACAATACGCCAAAAATGGAATATGATCATGATAAGAATCGAAGTAAGGAGGTTTCAAAGATTAATCCCCCAACGAGATTTCCATAATCAGAACAGTGATGGTATAGAGAATATCTAGAAAGTTCAACTTATACTGGGAAAGATCAATTGAAGATAAAATATCTAAAGAAACCAATAGTCGTGAAAATTACATCCTTTTTCCTTCCAATATTTTGTAAAAACATGAAAATGAAAATCACATCTCTTTTCCTTCTAATATTCAGTAAAAACCATTAAAATTACACCCCTTTCCCTTCTAACATTAAGTAAAAACCATGAAAATTTGAGGCCTCGAAAACAGCTGTCTCCATCGTTAATTAACACAAGCAATACATTTGATTTAGCATTACATTAAAAATCAAAGCTACATGTCATAATTAGACATGTCTGTTAATTACAATCCAGCATGAACACACGTTTCGGTTAGAACAGGCGCCACTGTCTCACGTGATCAAATAATGCACTGAAAACACAGTAACGATACCTGACAAGTGACAGAGTTAATTACATTCCTTACGTAAGGTTTAGGGGAAATAAAACATGGTCATGCAATCAAAAGAATGACATTGGATTTTGTAGTTAATTACATGTATGCCGGGAAAGCTTGTATTTCTTGGATGGAGGTTATTCTACAACGTAAGTGAGCCAACAGTAAACGTGTACCTGAATCCTAGTGAGCCAACAGTAAACGTGTACCTGTGTCCAAGTGAGTCAACAGTAAACGTGTACCTGTGTCCTAGTGAGCCAACAGTAAACGTGTACCTGTGTCCAAGTGAGTCAACAGTAAACGTGTACCTGTGTCCTAGTGAGCCAACAGTAAACGTGTACCTGTGTCCTAGTGAGCCAACAGTAAACGTGTACCTGTGTCCTAGTGAGCCAACAGTATACGTGTACCAGTGTCCTAGTGAGTCAACAGTATACGTGTACCGATGTCCTCGTGAGTCAACAGTATACGTGTACCGATGTCCTCGTGAGTCAACAGTATACGTGTACCAGTGTCCTAGAGAGTCAACAGTAAACGTGTACCTGTGCCCTAGTGAGTCAACAGTAAACGTGTACCTGTGTCCTAGTGAGTCAACATTGTACGTGTACCTATGTCCTCGTGAGTCAACAGTATACGTGTACCTGTGTCCTTGTGAGTCAAAAGTAAACGTGTACCTGTGTCCTAGTGAGTCAACAGTATACGTGTACAAGTGTCATAGTGAGTCAACAGTATACGTGTACCTGTGTCCTAGTGAGTCAACAGTATACGTGTACCTGTGTCCTTGTGAGTCAACAGTAAACGTGTTCCTGTGTCCTAGTGAGTCAACATTATACGTGTACCTGTGTCCTAGTGAGTCAACAGTATACGTGTACCTGTGTCCTAGTGAGTCAACAGTATACGTGTACATGTGTCCTAATGAGTCAATAGTTAACGTGTACCTGTGTCTGTCCTACAAGACCTAAAATTACGAACCGTTTTTCGTCTGTAGTCGTCCGCCATGTGTCGCGCTAACACTTTTCACATTTTCTAAGTTTCATCTTTGGGATTTAGCTATACTTACCTCAAATGATAGTTAGGTCTTTGCCCAAGTACTATTACATAGGGAAAGGTAATGCTATCTACGTGCTTTAAGCTACATTAAGCTACATTATAAGACAAATGAATGAAATCTAAGGATTTGAAATTACAATCGTTATTGTATTGAAACTTCAATCAGAAATCACAGTGTAATAGTATGACGTCAGCGAGAATTCCTGTAAATTGGTTGACTCGTTTTTCGCTCTGTTCACAATACACTTAAACATTTACTGCTAACATGTATCCGTTTATATTGCAGGTAACATCCTGTTCTGTGCTTGTGAGTGACGTCATGAGATCTCAGCTGAACCTGGACGTCAGCACGTCACCTAACTTCACTCAGATAGGCAATGGCAATACCACGTCACTTCCGGACATGCCCACCACACAGATCACAGACTTTGCCTTTGTCATCTACGTGGTGTTATTGCCAGCAGTGGCAGTGCTCGGGATGGTGGGCAATGTCCTTACAATGGTTGTCCTCTGGAGCAAACGTATGCAGTCAACTACGACGTTGTTTCTCCGCGGTCTTGTGCTTACGGACGTCGGCGTCATTGTGGTTCTAACTATCGCTATCACCCCACTAGCAGTGGGCATGCACGGTAAGACACTTCCGGTTTATGTTCACACCATATACCCGCACCTTTACGGACCTTTTGACTTCGTTGCGATGTCTGTGCAGCAGTGTAATGTTTGGATCCTTGTGTCGGTGTCGGTGGAGCGTTACATCGCAGTGTGTCACCCTCTGAAGGCTGCCTATTATCGTACACGCAGAAAGACCATTATCACTCTCGTGTTGCTTGCGGTCTCGTCCGCCGTGTACAACATTCCGCGACTATTCGGTACAGTGGCACTACCCATCTCATGTAACTTACCCGAGCTAGAACAGTTCACGTGTTATGGCATTGATTTGACAGACCTTGGAAAAAACTTCTTCTACAAGGATGTGTACAAAGTGTGGATGTACGCCATCGTCATCTATCTACTTCCGCTCATCACAATGTCAGTCATTAATGTCCTCATTATCCGGGAGCTAATACGCATGCGTTCCCGGCGGCGGGACCTGGCCACCTACTGTCACCAACAGAAGGAAGACAACGTGACACTGGTCCTAGTTCTCATCATGACGGTTTTCATCCTCTGCCAGACGCTTGCGTTCTTCAATCAAATAGACGCTTTATTTGACGACAAAACTGTTCAGGAAAACTACATCGCAGTCATCAGTTTCTTGTACGTTGTCAACTCGTCTGTGAATTTCCTGATCTATGTGCTGGTAGGTAAAAAATTCCGCCATGTTTTGTTCGCCCTCTGTAGGCGATATCGACGGAGGTCAAAATTCTGTCCCGCAAGGAACGGCTCCAGCCACAGTCTCGAGAACACCATGATAACAGATTTCCCTCAAGCAGCGCTTTCCTGATACGTTTACCTGTTTTCGTGGACACAATATTCTCTCGCACGTGTGGTTGTACGTGTAGTGCTGTGTTATCACTCGTGTTCTTGGAAAACGTGCTTCTATGGTACAGTTTACGTGTTCGTCGATCTATACAGAAGTTGTGACGTCATGTTCGGTAATATCTGTGCCCTTGATATCACAGAAATGTGTTATTTTTATTCTATCTGCGACATCTAAACACATGGTATTAGCACATGTGTAACTATTTCACTCTCTACATTTAAACACATACCTTATAATTTACACACGGTGATAGCACGCGTGTAACTGTTTCACTCTCTACATTTAAACACATACCTTATACTTTACACACGGTGATAGCACATGTTTACTATTTCACCCTCTACATTTAAACACATACATTATAATTTACACACGGTGATAGCACGTGTGTAACTGTTTCACCCTCTACATTTAAACACATACCTTATAATTTACACACGGTGATAGCACACACGGTGATAGCACGTGTGTAACTATTTCACTCTCTACATTTGATAAGCTGTCCATATGCACAGTTCACATCTGGTCTTGTAAAACCTTTAAGTTGCACGTGACTTTAACTCTGTACGTAGCGCCATCTATCGACAAGTTATTTTATCAGATGCGCTGAACACGTGATAAAGCCCTGATCTGCAACGGGTAACTCAGCAATGCAATTCAGAGCTAAATTAACGCTTCATGGTGGATTTAAATCTGCATGTATTATTTACAGTGGTACCGAGCATGTTATGCTTTCATATTCAATATCATTTTTATGTACGAATACCATGACTTAAATGAAGTGATACATTGCAACTATCGTATAGTGTTGAACAGATAAATACAAGTAGACATTAATGCTTTTCCGTGAATAGACAAGTTATATTATAGGTACTGGCGAAATGAAATTTCTATGAAGAGGAGCTAAATTAGATTTTGGTTTATTGCAGCTCGTTGGAAAAAGTAACTCTGACAGTGGACGGTTTTTAGACCCGACCTTCCGTTGTACTTTTGAAGCCAAGTGACGTAGATTAGAAAATAGCACGAAATCTTGTTATCACTTCTCCAGTGTATTACAATAATGAATGTGAAAGCAACAGCAAATGTTTGTAACTGGTATTAGCAAGGGTTACAGTTATTTTAGAGTTACATTATTTTGTTGTACGTATAAAATCAAGACGTGAGTCATATTCATACGCCACCCATTTTGAATCGAAACAGTTGGCTGAGATTCTTTAATATCCACCCTCATGTTTACTCATGAGCCATGATTATGGCAGTACTGTCAATTCAAAATGTCACCCAAAATAATTCTGATGTTATCAATCATGTTAAATACCTTCTCTCATATTGTATTCTCATTGGATTTTATTGTATGTATAAATATTCAATGTGAAGTCCGACTTTGTTATTTTTTCAACTTTGCAACTTAAGGAGCAACAAGTTACCGCTGCTGAAGAATTCCTGCCCTGTTGCCATATATGTCGGTCCATGCTATACAACCTGAGGGATGTCGGTGTATTCTTATCAACGAGTTCTCTGGTGAAGAGAAATCAATTTAGTATAAACGATGGGTCTCAGTCCTTTTTGGGGAAGGGGAAGGATGGGGAAGCAAGGCCCCTGAGACAGGAGGGGAGGGGGTCTAAAAGGGAAATAGAATGGATTCTTTAAAATCTTTCTTCTACTACAGGAATGTCTGCATTGTGTTTCAATTCGGTGTGAAGCATCCTTGGATGAAGGTTAATCATTTTGTATAAGCGGTTAGTCTGGGCACCTTGGGGAGTGAGGGGCGGGACTCAATAGGGAAACAAATTATTTCTAACCCTTCTGCTTTTGTAGGAATAGTTGCATTATCTTATAATCTTGACGAAAGCGGCTTTGGATGAAGTGGAATCAATTCCGTATATATGGTCCTCTGTGACGGGCGGGTTATATGGCAAATTCTCTGGAATTCTTCAGCTATTAGGGTCAGGGTCCGTAAGGGTCAACTTGCAAATCATTAGAATCCATTTTCCTTTTGTTTAGATACACCAAAACCAGATGGTCAATACAGAAATTACCAAGTCCATAGTACAAAACGCAGTTGATAGTGTTAGGGTCCAGACTTTGTTATGACAAGATCCTGAACATTCGTACTACATCAGTAACTAAAACAGCGAATGCGACAGCAGTCAGGAAGGAAACAAGATGGAGGTGAAACAGACTACGACAGCAGTCAGGAAGGAAACAAGATGGAGGTGAAACAGACTACGACAGCAGTCAGGAAGGAAACAAGATGGAAGTGAAACAGACTACAACAGCAGATCAGGAAGGAAACAAGATGGAGGTGAAACAGACTACGACAGCAGATCGGGAAGGAAACAAGATGGAGGTGAAACAGACTACGACAACAGTCAGGAAGGAAACAAGATGGAGGTGAAACAGACTACGACAGCAGATCAGGAAGGAAACAAGATGGAGGTGAAACAGACTACGACAGCAGATCAGGAAGGAAACAAGATGGAGGTGAAACAGACTACAACAGCAGATCAGGAAGGAAACAAGATGGAGGTGACACAGACTACGACAGCAGTCAGGAAGGAGACAAGATGGAGGTGAGACAGACTACAACAGCAGATCAGGAAGGAAACAGGATGGAGGTGAAACAGACTACGACAGCAGATCAGGAAGGAAACAAGATGGAGGTGAAACAGACTACAACAGCAGATCAGGAAGGAAACAAGATGGAGGTGAAACAGACTACGACAGCAGTCAGGAAGAAAACAAGATGGAGGTGAAACAGACTACGACAGCAGATCAGGAAGGAAACAAGATGGAGGTGAAACAGACTACAACAGCAGATCGGGAAGGAAACAAGATGGAGGTGAAACAGACTACGACAGCAGTCAGGAAGGAAACAAGATGGAGGTGAGACAGACTACAACAGCGGTCAGGAAGGAAACAAGATGGAGGCGAAACAGTTAGAAAAAGTGGAACAACAAATGAACTTCATCCTCGAGCCACACGACAGGAAGGAAAGAAAACACCCCCTTCCCGTGATTATAAAAGACGCTGTAAAGTGACGAGTATGTCGATTTTGATGTAAGTTATCATTGGGAGAGGGCCAGGGATACTTGTAAGATCATTGTGTTTGTAAATATAGTCAAAACACCCAGGAATAAAGCTGAAATTCAGTTCCAGAGAAATAATGGCATTTATTTAAAGCTGAGAACATCCAGGTACAGCATATATCATCATTTCTCATCAGTACACTCGGAATAACTGCACTTTCTACAGTAAAAAAGTGCACTTCTGCGTTAAAATAGTTAACTTACCATACTAAAACACTATAGCAACTTCCTGTCACTTTATACCAAACCAATCAAATAACGCATGTTTCTGCTGAAGGGTGTTTGAAAACATTTCACCTCGAGATAAAGTTTACGCTAATCAAAATATGTCGTTTGGCCGTATGGCTTGTGTCGAGGATGTCTCCATTGCGTGACAGGAGCCCACAGGCCTCTCGTCTGTCAGTAATTATATCATCTATATATATACTGATACTGGGTCAGCTCGCAGTCAAAAGAATATGTATATCTCCAACATTAATTTCATTTCTAATCAACAACATGTACTATATCAACTCAGGCTTATGAACAATAAAATAGATCCATAATAAAGCGATACACGCGCCTATAACGTCAACTTTGTTGTTTTTGTACACATTTTCGGCGTCGGAATATTGTTGATCTTGCCTATTGTTTATAAACATGTTCACGCTTGGTTTATTACGAAGAAAGCAGAGTGGGTCACATGGCTTGTCACGTGACGAAGTCATTTACATCCGCAGCAAAGAAAAAATGGATTACGAGATAAACAAACGCACATGTCTTATGTATGACACTTGCTTTTGCGTTTTCCTGCTAATTCTTGTTTGCAGTTAATGATTCTATAGTGTTATAATATGTAATTTTTAACAATCAATCTTAGTAATTCGTTTTGTTTTGGCTTTGTCGTGCGAGAATTATCTATGTCAATCGCGGGCGCTAAAACTCATTGTGCAGAAATGCACAGGAATTGATACTTTGTCTGTAAACATTAATAGATATTGCTCTGTTTATTATGAAGGTTATGTTTATCATCACGGTTGTTATTCTTACAGTCACACCAGTACCGCCATATTTTTACACTTAGAACGCCGCGGATTACACACGTTGTCGATAGTCAATTCAAGCGAATAACACAACTATTTTCCTTCAACATTTATCAGATAACACTTTTAGTAGTGTTGTTCATAACATATTCACGTGTCAAACACTGGATATTGGAATATAATCAATGACAAGAGGATACGTTATAATTATAGGGCTGACGTTAAGCTAACCAGTCAAGCAGTAGCTTCGCAAATTCCGAATCCGTATTCAGTCCAAGATCCTCCTTCATTTTTCGCCATCTATCGATCTCCTGTCTAATATAAATTCTTTCCTGTCCTCTTTTCTGGTCTGACTCCTTCCTCTTACGCTTTCTGGCACTTTCTGTAAAGTAACTTTTATGTCCTCGTCGCCATTTCATATTTGCGTCCGCCATATTGCTTCTTTCTAGGCTTATACGCATGCGCAGCATCAGAGTTACGAGCGGTAATGTATGAATTAGATCAGGACCGCAATGTTTACTTTTTTATTTTTTAGATATCAATAACAAATGGTTGCAGTGACTTTTCATTTTAGTATTTAACAGAAAGTCTTAGTTTTGTAATATACTGTTTGAAAATAGAATGCTTTATATCGTTTTCTCGTGGTGTTTTTTAATATTATAGTCGCTTTAAGGTAAAAATGGTCACCAGAAGTCAGTATACCTCCCTAGATATCTCCTCCCTTTTCATGGTAACCTGTTTCTCCTCAATGATCACACTACTAACACAGGCTAGTTTTCCACCAATGTTTGTTGCTTATTTTTCGCTTCTCACTGCATCTGCTCGTAATTTTGTCCAGAGTGCTAAGAAAATTAATTTCGGTCATCGTAACAGTGGTCCACCAATAGGTACACACACTTCGTGTTTCGTGGACATCACGTGATCAGTCGTTACTCTGTCATGTTTCGTGGACATCACGTGATCAGGCATTGCTCTGTCCTGTTTTGTGGACATCACGTGATCAGCCGTTACTCTATCATGTTTCGTGGACATCACGTGATCAGGCATTGCTCTGTCCTGTTTTGTGGACATCACGTGCTCAGCCGTTACTCTGTCATGTTTCGTGGACATCACGTGATCAGGCATTGCTCTGTCCTGTTTTGTGGACATCACATGATCAGCCGTTACTCTATCATGTTTCGTGGACATCACGTGATCAGGCATTGCTCTGTCCTGTTTTGTGGACATCACGTGCTCAGCCGTTACTCTGTCATGTTTCGTGGACATCACGTGATCAACCATTGCTCTTTCCTGTTTTGTGGACATCACGTGCTCAGCCGTTACTCTTTCCTGTTTTGTGGACATCACGTGATCAGTCGTTACTCTGTCATGTTTCGTGGAATTAAGCGGCCACTTGTTTTGGGACAACAAAGGAATCAGATTTAAGTATTTTGTAAGTGTGGCCTTTTTGTTGAAATATTCAGCCGACCAACATCAATATTAATTACTTGGTGATCGTTATCAACGATAACACTCCTTTTTTCCTTTCTGGGCTTCTGTTAGAAATTTACATTGTCCATGCCCCCCTCCCCCTTATACTCGTATTCAGCATACATCGCAATGTTCGTATCGTCAATTTACTTTTAAATGATTTATCATGCCAAATGCTCCTAAATAGAGAAAGGCCATTGATTTGAGTTGTATGTAGATCTACAATGTAGATAAATCGATAACTTAGTTTTGACAGGCACGAGACAAAACAAAAAAATCTATGATGTATGGTACAAACTTTATATTACAGCCTTCTCAACAGGTCATCGGTCAGAAAAAGCTTTTGTTTTCTTGTATCAAATATTGATGTATCTGGATCAGTGTACCCGGTCAATGCTCGATCAGACATTGTAGATCCAGTGAAAACATCGCTCTGAAGTGTCTTATACTGTACAAACATTGTAGATCTAGTAAAAACATCGCCCTGAAGTGTCTTATACAGTACAAACATTGTAGATCTAGTAAAAACATCGCTATGAAATGTCTTATACTGTACAAACATTGTAGATCTAGTAAAAACATCGC
The DNA here is from genome assembly GCF_031769215.1 of Ylistrum balloti. NCBI lineage: Eukaryota > Metazoa > Mollusca > Bivalvia > Pectinida > Pectinidae > Ylistrum > Ylistrum balloti. The sequence continues at coordinate 1,652,683 of NW_026782224.1, read as the reverse complement.
TCTGAAATATCTTTTACTATACAAACATTGTAGGTCTGGTAAAAACATCGCTTTGAAATGTCTTATACTGTACAAACATTGTAGATCTAGTAAAAACATCGCTATGAAATGTCTTATACTGTACAAACATTGTAGATCTAGTAAAAACATCGCTATGAAATATCTTTTACTGTACAAACATTGTAGATCTAGTAAAAACATCGCCCTGAAATGTCTTATACTGTACAAACATTGTAGATCCAGTAAAAACATCGCCCTGAAGTGTCTTATACTGTACAAACATTGTAGATCTAGTAAAAACATCGCTTTGAAGTGTCTTATACTGTACAAACATTGTAGATCCAGTAAAAACATCGCCCTGAAGTGTCTTATACTGTACAAACATTGTAGATCCAGTAAAAACATCGCCCTGAAGTGTCTTATACTGTACAAACATTGTAGATCTGGTAAAAACATCGCTATGAAATGTCTTATACTGTACAAACATTGTAGATCTAGTAAAAACATCGCCCTGAAGTGACTTATACTGTACAAACATTGTTGATCCAGTAAAAACATCGCTATGAAATGTCTTATACTGTACAAACATTGTAGATCTAGTAAAAACATCGCTCTGAAATATCTTTTACTGTACAAACATTGTAGGTCTGGTAAAAACATCGCTTTGAAATGTCTTATACTGTACAAACATTGTAGATCTAGTAAAAACATCGCTATGAAATGTCTTATACTGTACAAACATTGTAGATCTAGTAAAAACATCGCTATGAAATATCTTTTACTGTACAAACATTGTAGATCTAGTAAAAACATCGCCCTGAAATGTCTTATACTGTACAAACATTGTAGATCCAGTAAAAACATCGCCCTGAAGTGTCTTATACTGTACAAACATTGTAGATCTAGTAAAAACATCGCTTTGAAGTGTCTTATACTGTACAAACATTGTAGATCCAGTAAAAACATCGCCCTGAAGTGTCTTATACTGTACAAACATTGTAGATCCAGTAAAAACATCGCCCTGAAGTGTCTTATACTGTACAAACATTGTAGATCTGGTAAAAACATCGCTATGAAATGTCTTATACTGTACAAACATTGTAGATCTAGTAAAAACATCGCCCTGAAGTGACTTATACTGTACAAACATTGTTGATCCAGTAAAAACATCGCCCTGAAGTGTCTTATACTGTACAAACATTGTAGATCCAGTAAAAACATCGCTCTGAAGTGTCTTATACTGTACAAACATTGTAGATCTAGTAAAAACATCGCTCTGAAGTGTCTTATACTGTACAAACATTGTAGATCTAGTAAAAACATCGCTATGAAATGTCTTATACTGTACAAACATTGTAGATCCAGTAAAAACATCGCCCTGAAGTGTCTTATACTGTACAAACATTGTAGATCCAGTAAAAACATCGCCCTGAAATGTCTTATACTGTACAAACATTGTAGATCTGGTAAAAACATCGCCCTGAAGTGTCTTATACTGTACAAACATTGTAGATCCAGTAAAAACATCGCCCTGAAGTGTCTTATACTGTACAAACATTGTAGATCTGGTAAAAACATCGCTATGAAATGTCTTATACTGTACAAACATTGTAGATCTAGTAAAAACATCGCCCTGAAGTGACTTATACTGTACAAACATTGTAGATCTAGTAAAAACATCGCCCTGAAATGTCTTATACTGTACAAACATTGTAGATCTAGTAAAAACATCGCCCTGAAGTGTCTTATACTGTACAAACATTGTAGATCTAGTAAAAACATCGCCCTGAAATGTCTTATACTGTACAAACATTGTAGATCCAGTAAAAACATCGCCCTGAAGTGTCTTATACTGTACAAACATTGTAGATCCAGTAAAAACATCGCTCTCATATGTCTTACACCATACAAACGAAGTAGATCTAGCATAAAAACGGCCTCATCGTCCTTCAATTGCGGAAACATCGTGGCTGTAGTTATAAAATCGGTCCCTTACATTGCACTTTGATGTTGGGGACGACGAGACCGATAGAGATTTATACACAGTAACTGACAATGTTTATACACTTGGCTCTCTGTTCTGTACACTTGGCTCTCTGTTCTGTACACCTGACCTTCTGTTCCCAGAAGTGACCTATTCAGTTAGGTGTCTGTTCTCTGTAGAACAATTTAACCGTTCCCAGAATTTGATGAAATTTTCAATATATATATTTTAATAACATACATGTGGCCAAAAAATATGTAAATACTTTCGGTGAACAGCAACTGTAGGTTTTTCAAACAGTTTTCCAAAAATTGGAATTTGTTTAATTTTTTATGAGAAATTATGATTTTTTCCCGGTTAATCTTCCATAACATTTTATATTAGGAATGTTTAGCTTTATATTTGAGTTCAAACGAATTTTAATGAAGAGGATTTGTTCCGATTTATTGATTTATTATAGGGTTTTCAACAAGTTTTTGGGGTAAGATGTGAACCCTGGCTTACACTCATGACAAGGAGCATAAAATAGGTCATAAGTGACTTTTGGCATTTTAAAATGTAAATTCTTAGGAGTTTACTGGGGTATTACAATAAACATACAATACAGATTAAGTTGGGGTGTGGGGACAATTGCATGCACCGTGTAGCAGGTCCTTTAGTCAATTTCCGAAGCCAATAACATATGGAGATGGCCAGCTTGGGTTTAACATCAGTCCCGGCCAGTCCAGATAAAAGTTGATGACGGAAGTTGTGCATGTGTCATGATTGTCACGTAACAGCAATGTCGGGTGTACACAGGTCGTAAGACAGAACCTAAACACTCATCGGAGTTGATTTAGAAGTGTAATCCCTCTGACAATTAAACCCCGTAAGACATTCTCATTAATTTCGAAATGGATTCCAGCACAACTAGGTCATCCGGGAAAGAACTAAAAAGATATTACAGCTAGATAGCGAACGGCAAAAAACTAGTGACAACCGTTACATTCCTGGTGCGTCATTACAATGGAAGGCCGATCTGATGGTTGTACGGTGATATTATCAGTCTCCTTCTATGACTTGTCACTGTCTCTTCCTGTCCCAGAACTCTACTGAATTAGCCGTATGGGAACAGACTGCTGCAGGCACTGTCATTGCTTTTTTTTTATCAAATATAATACAAAATCGACAGCTGTAATAAAAATGTAATTTGGCAGGAAATTTTTACAGTGAATAGCTGTAAAATGGAGTGCGGCTAAGGGAAGCAACCCATGATTCCTAACGTAACTCGTATGTCACGAAATATTGGTCAGGTCACCATGAACCAACACCCGGGATAATCGGGAGACAGGATGTCTCGAAAGGCCTTGAGGTATCGGGTGAGTTCGATCACAAAGTACCTTAGTTACCTTAGTCACACTGTAGTAGGAGTTAGCAATGAATCCACGGGCTACATGTGAAGTTACGTTTTTTTAAGCACAGTGATCAAACAATGGCTTAAAACATTGAGTAATTCTCTTCACTAAATAATTTTCGTCGGTGTAAATTACGTTATCAGTCCACATTTTATTCACAATATCAACGGCCAAGCCTTTTTTATTCAGTCAATCTAGCACCGCAGGCAACTGCATCCTATAGACTACTATTGTGTAAAAAGCGCTTTGCTACCAGGTATCAATAAATAACAGTACGGAGTGTGAATGTACCAGGTATCAAGGAGTGTGAATGTACCAGGTATCAATAAATAGTACGTAGTGTGAATGTACCAGGTATCAATAAATAGTACGGAGTGTGAATGTACCAAGTATCAATAAATAACAGTACGGAGTGTGAATGTACCAGGTATCAATAAATAGTACGGAGTGTGAATGTACCAGGTATCAATAAATAACAGTACGGAGTGTGAATGTACCAAGTATCAATAAATAGTACGGAGTGTGAATGTACCAGGTATCAATAAATAGTACGGAGTGTGAATGTAACAGCTATCAATAAATAACAGTACGGAGTGTGAATGTAACAGCTATCAATAAATAGTACGGAGTGTGAATGTACCAGGTATCAATAAATAGTACGGAGTGTGAATGTACCAGGTATCAATAAACAACAGTACGGAGTGTGAATGTACCAGGTATCAAGGAGTGTGAATGTACCAAGTATCAATAAATAACAGTACGGAGTGTGAATGTACCAGGTATCAATAAATAACAGTACGGAGTGTGAATGTACCAGGTATCAAGGAGTGTGAATGTACCAGGTATCAATAAATAGTACGGAGTGTGAATGTACCAGGTATCAATAAATAACAGTACGGAGTGTGAATGTACCAGGTATCAAGGTGTGTGAAAACCGTACGGACAGGTATCACGGAGTGTGAATGTACCAGGTTTCAATAAATAACAGTACGGAGTGTGAATGTACCAGGTATCAATAAATAACAGTACGGAGTGTGAATGTACCAGGTATCAATAAATAGTACCAGGTATCAATAAATAGTATGTGAATGTACCACAGGTATCAATAAATAACAGTACGGAGTGTGAATGTGCCAGGTATCAATAAATAACAGTACGGAGTGTGAATGTACCAGGTATCAATAAATAACAGTACGGAGTGTGAATGTACCAGGTACGGAGTGTGAATGTACCAATCAATAAATAACAGTACGGAGTGTGAATGTACCAAATAAAAATAGTACGGAGTGTGAATGTACCAGGTATCAATAAATAACAGTACGGAGTGTGAATGTACGGAGTGTGATCAATAAATAAATAACAGTACGGAGTGTGAATGTACCAGGTATCAATAAATAGTATCAATAAATAACAGTACGGAGTGTGAATGTACCAGGTATCAATAAATAACAGTACTGAGTGTGAATGTACCAGGTATCAATAAATAACAGTACGGAGTGTGAATGTACCAGGTATCAATAAATAACAGTACGGAGTGTGAATGTACCAGGTATCAAGGAGTGTGAATGTACCAGGTATCAGTAAATAACAGTACGGAGTGTGATTGTACCAGGTATCAATAAATAGTACGGAGTGTGAATGTACCAAGTATCAATAAATAACAGTACGGAGTGTGAATGTACCAGGTATCAATAAATAGTACGGAGTGTGAATGTACCAGGTATCAATAAATAACAGTACGGAGTGTGAATGTACCAGGTATCAATAAATAGTACGGAGTGTGAATGTACCAGGTATCAATAAATAACAGTACGGAGTGTGAATGTACCAGGTATCAATAAATAACAGTACGGAGTGTGTGTGAATGTACCAGGTATCAATAAATAACAGTACGGAGTGTGAATGTACCAGGTATCAATAAATATCAATACAGTACGGAGTGTGAATGTACCAGGTATCAATAAATAACAGTACGGAGTGTGATTGTACCAAGTTTCAATAAATAACAGTACGGAGTGTGAATGTACCAGGTATCAAGTGTGTGAATGTACCAGGTATGTGAATGTACCAGGTATCAAAATGTACCAGGTATCAATAGTACACCAGTATCAATAGTGTGAATGTACCAGGTATCAATAAATAAAAGTACGGAGTGTGAATGTACCAGGTATCAATAAATACCAGGTATCAATAAATAGTACGGAGTGTGAATGTACCAGGTATCAATAAATAACAGTACGGAGTGTGATTGTACCAGGTATCAATAAATAGTACGGAGTGTGAATGTACCAAGTATCAATAAATAACAGTACGGAGTGTGAATGTACCAGGTATCAATAAATAACAGTACGGAGTGTGAATGTACCAGGTATCAATAAATAACAGTACGGAGTGTGAATGTACCAGTATCCAGGTATCAATAAATATCAATAAATAGTACAGTACGGAGTGTGAATGTACCAGGTATCAATAAATAACAGTACGGAGTGTGAATGTACCAGGTATCAATAAATAACAGTACGGAGTGTGAATGTACCAGGTATCAATGTGAATGTACCAGGTAAATAATAAATAGTACGGAGTGTGAATGTACCAGGTATCAATAAATAACAGTACGGAGTGTGAATGTACCAGGTATCAAAGAGTGTGAATGTACCAGGTATCAATGTGAATGTACCAACTATCAATAAATAGTACGGAGTGTGAATGTACCAGGTATCAATAAATAACAGTACGGAGTGTGAATGTACCAGGTATCAATAAATAACAGTACGGAGTGTGAATGTACCAAGTATCAATAAATAACAGTACGGAGTGTGAATGTACCAGGTATCAATAAATAACAGTACGGAGTGTGAATGTACCAGGTATCAATAAATAACAGTACGGAGTGTGAATGTACCAGGTATCAATAAATAGTACGGAGTGTGAATGTACCAGGTATGAATGTACAGGTATCAATAAATAACAGTACGGAGTGTGAATGTACCAGGTATCAATAGTGTGAATGTACCAGTATCAATAAATAACAGTACGAGTGTGAATGTACCAGGTATCAATAAATAACAGTGTGAATGTACCAGGTATCAATAAATAGTACGGAGTGTGAATGTACCAGGTATCAATAAATATCACAGTACGGAGTGTGAATGTACCAGGTATCAATAAATAACAGTACGGAGTGTGAATGTACCAGTACCAGGTATCAATAAATAACAGTACGGAGTGTGAATGTACCAGGTATCAATAAATAACAGTACGGAGTGTGAATGTACCAGGTATCAATAAATAGTACGGAGTGTGAATGTACCAGGTATCAATAAATAACAGTACGGAGTGTGAATGTACCAGGTATCAAGGAGTGTGAATGTACCAGTATCAATAAATAGTATGTGAATGTACCAATCAATAAATAACAGTACGGAGTGTGAATGTACCAGGTATCAATAAATAACAGTACGGAGTGTGAATGTACCAGGTATCAATAAATAGTACAATCAAATAACAGTACGGAGTGTGAATGTACCAGGTATCAATAAATAACAGTACGGAGTGTGAATGTACCAGGTATCAAAGAGTGTGAATGTACCAGGTATCAATAAATAGTACGGAGTGTGAATGTACCAGGTATCAATAAATAACAGTACGGAGTGTGAATGTACCAGGTATCAATAAATAGTACGGAGTGTGAATGTACCAGGTATCAATAAATAACAGTACGGAGTGTGAATGTACCAGGTATCAATAAATAACAGTACGGAGTGTGAATGTACCAGGTATCAATAAATAACAGTGTGAATGTACCAGGTAGTGTGAATGTACCAGGTATCAATAAATAGTACGGAGTGTGAATGTACCAGGTATCAATAAATAGTACGGAGTGTGAATGTACCAGGTATCAGTAAATAACAGTACGGAGTGTGATTGTACCAGGTATCAATAAATAGTACGGAGTGTGAATGTACCAAGTATCAATAAATAACAGTACGAAGTGTGAATGTACCAGGTATCAATAAATCGTACGGAGTGTGAATGTACCAGGTATCAATAAATAACAGTACGGAGTGTGAATGTACCAGGTATCAATAAATAACAGTACGGAGTGTGAATGTACCAGGTATCAATAAATAACAGTACGGAGTGTGAATGTACCAGGTATCAATAAATAACAGTACGGAGTGTGAATGTACCAGGTATCAAGGAGTGTGAATGTACCAGGTATCAATAAATAACAGTACGGAGTGTGAATGTACCAGGTATCAATAAATAACAGTACGGAGTGTGAATGTACCAGGTATCAAAGAGTGTGAATGTACCAGGTATCAATAAATAACAGTACGTGTGAATGTACCAGGTATCAATAAATAACCAGGTATCAATAAATAACAGGAGTGTGAATGTACCAGGTATCAATAAATAGTACGGAGTGTGAATGTACCAGGTATCAATAAATAACAGTACGGAGTGTGAATGTACCAGGTATCAATAAATAGTACGGAGTGTGAATGTAACAGGTATCAATAAATAGTACGGAGTGTGAATGTACCAGGTATCAATAAATAGTACGGAGTGTGAATGTACCAGGTATCAATAATAAATAGTACGTGTGAATGTACCAGGTATCAATAAATAACGGAGTGACGGAGTGTGAATGTACCAGGTATCAATAAATAGTACGGAGTGTGAATGTACCAGGTATCAATAAATAGTACGGAGTGTGAATGTACCAGGTATCAATAAATGGTACGGAGTGTGAATGTACCAGGTATCAATAAATAGTACGGAGTGTGAATGTACCAGGTATCAATAAATAACAGTACGGAGTGTGAATGTACCAGGTATCAATAAATAACAGTACGGAGTGTGAATGTACCAGGTATCAATAAATAGTACGGAGTGTGAATGTAACAGGTATCAATAAATAGTACGGAGTGTGAATGTACCAGGTATCAATAAATAACAGTACGGAGTGTGAATGTACAAGGTATCAATAAATAGTACGGAGTGTGAATGTACCAGGTATCAATAAATAGTACGGAGTGTGAATGTACCAGGTATCAATAAATCGTACGGAGTGTGAATGTACCAGGTATCAATAAATAGTACGGAGTGTGAATGTACCAGGTATCAGTAAATAACAGTACGGAGTGTGAATGTACCAGGTATCAATAAATCGTACGGAGTGTGAATGTACCAGGTATCAATAAATCGTACGGAGTGTGAATGTACCAGGTATCAATAAATCGTACGGAGTGTGAATGTACCAGGTATCAATAAATAGTACGGAGTGTGAATGTACCAGGTATCAATAAATAGTACGGAGTGTGAATGTACCAGGTATCAATAAATAACAGTACGGAGTGTGAATGTACCAGGTATCAATAAATAGTACGGAGTGTGAATGTACCAGGTATCAATAAATAACAGTACGGAGTGTGAATGTACCAGGTATCAAGGAGTGTGAATGTACCAGGTATCAATAAATAGTACGGAGTGTGAATGTACCAGGTATCAATAAATAGTACGGAGTGTGAATGTACCAGGTATCAATAAATAGTACGGAGTGTGAATGTACCAGGTATCAATAAATAGTACGGAGTGTGAATGTACCAGGTATCAATAAATAGTACGGAGTGTGAATGTACCAGGTATCAGTAAATAACAGTACGGAGTGTGAATGTACCAGGTATCAATAAATCGTACGGAGTGTGAATGTACCAGGTATCAATAAATCGTACGGAGTGTGAATGTACCAGGTATCAATAAATAACAGTACGGAGTGTGAATGTACCAGGTATCAATAAATAACAGTACGGAGTGTGAATGTACCAGGTATCAATAAATAGTACGGAGTGTGAATGTACCAGGTATCAATAAATAACAGTACGGAGTGTGAATGTACAAGGTATCAATAAATAGTACGGAGTGTGAATGTACCAGGTATCAATAAATAGTACGGAGTGTGAATGTACCAGGTATCAATAAATAGTACGGAGTGTGAATTTAATTTTTATTAATAGATAACAATATGAATTGAGGACGCTACGGTGCTATGAACAAAGAACGATATATATGTAGATATAAAGATAATTCGCTTTTGCCAATGACCTTGACCTTTGGTGTTACGCTGTAGTAATGGAGATATTTGGCAGCAGTAACTAGATTCGGTGATGAATGGACATTTCGTTTCCTGTCGTCCTGCTCCATAAGATAGGTCAGCTGTTTCGGACATCTCGAATTAATGACTTACAATATTTCCTTATTACCGATACCAACAGTGTAATGGTATTGTGATTGTAAGTAACGGTATGTGATCAATAACGAGCAAATAAAAAAAACTCCGACATACAGTCTCGGCACCAAGCTCGGTGATATCGTGTAAGGTGATCTGACTTTACAAAAAAAAGTCAACATGTGTGTTTTATTGGTTTTCTATGTCAAACCAGTAAGACACAGTACTTGTGATTTATGTCCCGGAAAAGCTTTCTCGTTGTACTGAAAGATGATATGATCATATAGAAATTTTGAACGGAAACTTACTGAAACCAACTATACCCTAGTCGGAACTTCAAGATTCAAGGACTCTACTGAAAATAACAAATTGACTGCCGAAAGTCAGTATTTTCAGTGTCATTGCCTCAGTATGCTGAAATTAACAAACCAACAAACGAAAGTCAGTATTTTCAGTGTCATTGCCTCAGTATGCTGAAATTAACAAACCAACAAACGAAAGTCAGTATTTTCGGCATCAATACAACGGACACAGGAATCCGACAATAGGCAACAAACAACACATTATTATGGCTTACGAAAAACAAAGGTTTAAGATTTAAAACATACCGAAATGACACTAATTTCATATCAAAATCTATAACTCGGAAACTACTTATCTTGTCTTTTGGATACTCCATGGAAGTTTTCTCAGTCGCTGCTTTCAGCTGCCCTGAGTCGGATGGAAAGCCAACCCCTCTACGGTTCATTTTTGCTACCTCTACATTGAAAACGTCATCAATACCAGTGAATCTACAGAAGTAAACAGACCGTCAGACGAGAGTCGTAGTGACGTCATCAATACCAGTGACTATACAGAAGTATACAGACTTTCAGACGAGAGACGTAGTTACGTCATCAATACCAGTGACTCTACAGAACTAAACATACTGTCAGACGAGAGTCGTAGTGACGTCATCAATACCAGTGAATCTACAGAAGTAAACAGATTGTCAGACGAGAGTCGTAGTGACGTCATCAATACCAGTGAATCTACAGAAGTAAACAGACTGTCAGACGAGAGTCGTAGTGACGTCATCAATACCAGTGACTCTACAGAAGTAAACAGACTGTCAGACGAGAGTCGTAGTGACATCATCAATACCAGTGACTCTACAGAACTAAACAGACTGTCAGACGAGAGTCGTAGTGACCTCATCAATACCAGTGAATCTACAGAAGTAAATAGACTGTCAGACGAGAGTCGTAGTGACGTCATCAATACCAGTGACTCTACAGAAGTTAACAGACTGTCAGACAAGAGTCGTATTGACGTCGTTGATTGGATCACTAAGTCTGAGGTAAGGAACAAACTGCTAGACGGAATTGTCTCGGAAATCCCGGTGTATACTCCACTGTACGGAAAGTTGAACATGGTGACGAACGAGAGTCAGAATTAGGGCGTCAATTTCATGGTCTCTCAAAAACTGAACAGACTGATAGACTCAGCTGACATTATCACGGAGAAAACCAGAATTATCGCTGTCCATTCGAGGACCAATAAAGACTTCTCCAGGAACAACGTTATCGCATCCTTTTCTCGATAACAATATCTAGACAGTGATTGCTAGTCAGGGACTTCTTCAATCGGTGTAACGAGGACGCCGACAGCAGTTTTAAAATCACATTCTTAAATTAACAAGCTTATCTATTCCACGGTAATTACTGCGGAAGACAGTTGATTAGTCTGTCGGAGCTATGACGAAGGTGAAAGATGTTCAGTTCTACAGAGATATACTGGCATTAACATGTCTCAATCTGTTTTAACTTCTTAGTGTCAAATAAAACTTGGCATATGCGTTTTCCTAGAATATCTCGGCCACCTGATATTGCCTACCTCGAGCAGTACTTTGGTCACAATAAATAAAAAAAACACATAGTTCTTTGCAAGAAATTTGTAACAAATGGTTTCTAAAGATGCAGGTTGGTGAAAATGACGGGAAAGTTTCGCGGTCGTCACAGTACTTTCATCGAGAAATATTCTATTTCTTTTCGCGATATGAAGCTGGAATGTTTGATACTCATTAGTTTGCCTGTTGGTTCCGTTGCCGTATACCAGAAGAAAGAAAATCTAAAAATGAGCTCGTTAACAGTTCAAATGACAGCACACTAGTTTTTGTTTGAACAGAGAAAAAGATGTTTCAGTTTTGATTTCATTTGGAATTTTGTTCCATTCCTGACAACCAGACATAAGAATGTTTCGAATAGTAAGTTGTCCTGTGTTCTGGAACCAATACATTTTTACTAAATATTCCCAGCCAAAATAAAATAACTAGATATTGTGCTACCATACCATTGTGTGTCATAATTGACTTTTTGAACGCAAAATATTTTTTGAATTTGACATCCCTTTCAAAATTATAAACATTTCTGCTGAAGGAGCATCATATTATTTCTCTAAATTCAATCTGGCAGCACACTTTTGATTTTTCTGTTTGGAAGCAATAAACATACATTTAGTTTTACTATCATTTTGTCATCATTTCACCAAGCAACATGTTCGAGGTCTTTCTGTAGTTTAATATGTATATAAGGTACATAATGATTCTGAGTTAGTTAAAGTGGAGTCTTTCTGTAGTTTACTCTGTATATCAGGTACAGAATGATTCAGAGTTAGTTTAAGTGGAGTCGTCGGCATCGATTATTATTATTATTTCTTTTATTGCCTCCAAGTGTGAAGAGTTGTACAAAAAGAACATACATTGACATTACAGAAAGTAATAGTGCGTTTGTACACAAATATACACATAACAAGCATTTAAATTAATATAAAGTAAACAGTAGACACAGAGTTTATGTACGTATATTGTATACATACAACAATTCCTATAGTTATGAATATAAACGCGCGAAATAAGCGTTTTCCATATGGAACGATATAATATAAAGAAAAGTTATATAGTAAACACATATACATACATTGTATATGATAATGAAGGTGCTACATGAGCACATGGAATTTTAGTAGCTTTGCAGTGATAATATCCAAACCTATAGCTTTCTTTGTATCTAAAGATCGAAAAGAGTTGTTAATAAAATCAACAGAGATAGTTGGAATGGAGAAAGTACACTCCCCAACTAGTTTTATTTAGTATTTACAAAATTCTTCGATTTTTCAAATGTACAATTGGTATTTCTTATACATGGTGTTAGTTTACCTGCAACTGCAGTAAAATAACTGTAGAATTGGTTTACTATTTCATTTTTATCCTAGATATTTTCATTTCCAGCCTAAATCATTATAGGTGTGGGAGATGATCTTTAGGTGCAATATCAAGATACATTTCCAGAGCTTACTATGAATGTCAATAACACATGTTATACTGACACCATTTAGTGTGTTTCACAAGTTTGGAGTGACAATGTATCACCACATCCAGTCGAAAAACCGCTCAACACCAGAACTCGCTGCTTTAAAGACTGTCTGAGCTTTCTCAGAGATGGACCCGGGAAGAGTGTACGTGTCCTTTAAAGGACCCGGTAAAGTTTACAGGGGAAAAGGGTTAAATTTACACCATGCTGCGCGTGTCCTTTGAAGGACCTGGTAAAGTTTGCAGAGGAAAAGGGTTAAATTTACACAATGCTGCGCGTGTCCTTTAAAGGACCCGGTAAAGTTTGCAGGTGAAGATGGTTAAATTCACTGTCTTTGTCCTTTAAAGGACCCGGTAAAGTTTGCAGGTGAAGATGGTTAAATTCACTGTCTTTGTCCTTTAAAGGCCCCGGTAAAGTTTGCAGGTGAAGATGGTTAAATTCACCGTCTTTGTCCTTTAAAGGCCCCGGTAAAGTTTGCAGGTGAAGATGGTTAAATTCACTGTCTTTGTCCTTTAAAGGCCCCGGTAAAGTTTGCAGGTGAAGATGGTTAAATTCACTGTCTTTGTCCTTTAAAGGCCCCGGTAAAGTTTGCAGGTGAAGATGGTTAAATTCACTGTCTTTGTCCTTTAAAGGCCCCGTTGAAGGTTACAGAGGAGAAGGTTAAATTTACACAAGTGTCGACAACTTGAAAGGGATGTGAGAGGAGGAATAAAAACAATACGAGAGCCTAAGACATTGTCATTTTAGTTATTAAAGGGCAAGATTACGACCAGAGCTACAGAGACCTATGTAGAGGTTTTTTGTCAATAAAACATGTTTGTGAAAACTGCCTGGGAGGTTAACATCTAATCTATATTAACATAGACACAGATATAATATTACCAGGACAAAGGTTACAGACACACTTGGGATATGAAAGTGAACATTTGTAAACAACGTGGTTTCTGGACAACATGATGACGTTCCTGTTATTGATCACACGTTAATCATCTCACACTAAAGACATCTCGAGACTTTACACGTATACATATTGATGTATCTTATTTCTATATCAGGGAATTTAATTAAAACGGATTACCAGTCAAGTAATGATTTTTATATAGTCTTTTCTATGTATCAAGCAATATCTACTTCAAAAGATACAGATAAATCATATTTAGCGAAGGACGTAACAATATTGGCTAGAGGAAATGTTTGAAAGACGGAATACACTTGGAGCTGCTGTCCTGACAAGTAAATGATGGACGAGAAACACGTGATGTTCAAACAAGTAAAAAGTTTAAGGAACGGAAAATGCGTGTTCTGCTGACAAGTGATCGAGAAACACGTGTTGTATGTAAAGTAACAGAAATATGTGTTATACTGACAAGTAATAGTTTTGATGAACGCGAAACACATGCTGTACTGAAAAGTAAACGGTTTTGATGAACGCGAAACACGTGTTGTACTGACAATTAATGGTTTTGATGAACGCGAAACATGTGTTGTGCTGACAAGTAATGGTTTTGATGAACGCGAAACACGTGTTGTACTGACAAGTAAACGGTTAAGAGAACGTAAAATACGTTGGTGTTGGGCGACTGCCCTAAATCTGAGGATAACCTGGGTGAATGAAGAGTTCGATTCGTTTAATATTCACAATCAGATAAAACTAGAGGTTCAGCGATCGGGGGCGTGGTTCTCTGTCCGGTCCATCCCCCGGGTCACCACGGTCAGCGGTCGGGGCGTGGCCCTCTATCCGGTCCAACCCCCGGGTCACCACGGTTAGCGGTCGGGGGCGTAGCTCTCTTTCCCGTCCATCCCACGGGTCACCACGGTTAGCGGTCGGGTGTTGCTCTTTGTCCGGTCCATCCCCCGGGTCACCAAGGTCAGCGGTCGGGGGCGTGACTCTCATAATGTAGCTGCCTCAATATAGTTGCCACATAACGCAACAAGTTTTTCCTGTGAATGCACCGCCCCCCTCTTCCCCCACTCCATTTCCCCTCCTCTGACTTCCTTCAACCGACACCATCATCTTCCACAAAGGGTGCTGACGAGACTGGGAAATTGCTGCAATCATTTCATATAGGTTATACATGTACATGCAGATAAAAAGATTAAAGCACACAAAATTATTTGATCTCCTTTGAAACGAGCCTAGATACATTGACTATCAAAGCATAAACAGCTAAATTAAACGGTTGAAACCAGAATATCTCCATCGCAAGATGGGACTTCTACATGGGCAGGACCAGAAAAACGTTGACAAAGCTGATGAAGGCCAAGTTCTGCCCTGCGGTATGGAGATTTATTGGACTGAGGAAATTACATTTTAAAGTATATATTCATACACATTAATGAATCTGAGAGACGGTAATACATGTCGTTCATTGATTTATGGATGGTTTGAGGAACGGGAGTTCATATGATGCATTGGCATGTCGACTGTTTCGAGGGACAGCAATACATGCCGTCCATTGACTTATGGACTAGTTGGAGGGACAGAATTAGATATGATACATTGGGCGGGGATACATGTGTTATACTGACACAGGGATAGGTTTGAGGGGCGGTGATACGTGTGTTATACTGACACAGGGATAGGTTTGAGGGGCGGGGATACATGTGTTATACTGACACAGGGATAGGTTTGAGGGGCGGTGGTACATGTGTTATACTGACACAGGGATAGGTCTGAGGGGCGGTGATACATGTGTTATACTGACACAGGGACAGGTTTGAGGGGCGGGGGGTACGTGTGTTATACTGACACAGGGGCAGGTTTGAGGGGCGTTGATACATGTGTTATACTGACACAGGGACGGGTTTGAGGGGCGTTGATACATGTGTTATACTGACACAGGGATAGGTTTTAGGGGCGGTGATACATGTGTTATACTGACACAGGGGCAGGTTTGAGGGGCGGGGATACATGTGTTATACTGACACAGGGGCAGGTTTGAGGGGCGGGGATACTTGTGTTATATTGTCTCAGATGGATGTTTGATGGACGAGGATGTCGTTAACCATAAACAATGCAGAAGGATACATTACAAGCAGTTTATAGATGAATGGTTTCAAACTCGTGAGTAGGTTTTCAGGGATACGACACAAACTCCATCTGTTTCATTGACAGCTTTGAGGGATATGACATATACACGTTAACTGATTACACGTAGACAATTAGTGTTGATATCTTAAGCCCAAGATTGTATATTTATGTTTAGGGATCAAATATAAATTCACAAACCTTAAACCCGTATCGGCAAATCTAAAGCAGAAGAATTACAGTTGTGGATATGTATTTTCAAAGATAAATATATACATATTGTTCCATGATATCAGATCACCAGACTGAATTAACGGTTCAGATGTAGGCCTTACTCTATGGATTCAGTGTGTCATATCGCCTGATAGGATTACCTCTTGTACACAGCAGTACTATTAACACCGATGGCACAATATCTAAAACATGTCAATCATTCTTTCCCCACAGCTTCGCTTATTGTAAATAAATTCTACAGCTAAAGCTGGTCTATCTCACACAATCACAAACATGTTCAAAACAATCAGGTATAGACATTCACTGTAATCTGTCCAACAATGACGTCACACAATCAAGGACCTGCGTGGCAGTTGTTTATGGACGTTTAGAATGGCCTTGTGATAAAATACTCCCCGAAATCGTTCTTGTTCCTTACTCATATGCTCTACAAATATGCGGTGGGAGTCTGGTTCTACCATATGAACGGCTGTTTAAGAGGTAGGTTATAAAAATATACCGCCGTGCCAACAGGTCCCAAATTCACAGTAAGAGGTATTTTCTGTACGGATAAATCTATCATTTTATTGAGTACAGGAGATCCTGGTGGCAATTTTCGGTTTTATTTGGATGGATTAGATGACGTCATTCAACAAGGAAAGCGCCCATATAAATCCCCGGTACTTTCTGATAAAGGGAATTAATTACCCGTTAGTTTACACCGGCCTCAAACGCAAAACATGCAGAAATATCTACACAGCACATTTTGAGAAACAGTTAGATAATCTTTAGCCTGTCGACATTTTTTTTCGAGCAGCCAATCCTCGAAAATTTGAATATACATAGATAGGAAGTATAAAGGACCTTAAACCTATCCAGTATTCACTGTGTTGTCACATTATTCAGGAGATAGATGTTTGGAGAGAACCTGATAACCAATGTCGTAAGCCAGTCATTAGCTATTTAACAACAGGCCTTCACTTTTAATGTAGTGATGAGAAATTTATTTATTAGCTATTTCAAATAAATCATTTATTTGAAAATAGCATAACAATGGTCCATGTATTACAGAAAAAACCAAGATAGCCACAAGCCGACCATTTTGTTTTTCCGATCAGATCGGAAACTTACATAATTTGTAATGAACTGTACAAACCGAATATCGAAATGAAATAATAGATGTAACGCAAGGCTCGTCAACAACAAGTGTGCCACTTTCTCTGTGTATACTTAATAATAGATGTAACGCAAGGCTCGTCAACAACAAGTGTGCCACTTTCTCTGTGTATACTAAATAATAGATGTAACGCAAGGCTCGTCAACAACAAGTGTGCCACTTTCTCTGTGTATACTAAATAATAGATGTAACGCAAGGCTCGTCAACAACAAGTGTGCCACTTTCTCTGTGTATACTAAATAATAGATGTAACGCAAGGCTCGTCAACAACAAGTGTGCCACTTTCTCTGTGTATACAACAAGTGTGCCACTTTCTCTGTGTATACTAAATAATAGATGTAACGCAAGGCTCGTCAACAACAAGTGTGCCACTTTCTCTGTGTATACTAAATAATAGATGTAACGCAAGGCTCGTCAACAACAAGTGTGCCACTTTCTCTGTGTATACTTAATAATAGATGTAACGCAAGGCTCGTCAACAGCAAGTGTGCCACTTTCTCTGTGTATACTTAATAATAGATGTAACGCAAGGCTCGTCAACAACAAGTGTGCCACTTTCTCTGTGTATACTAAATAATAGATGTAACGCAAGGCTCGTCAACAACAAGTGTGCCACTTTCTCTGTGTATACTAAATAATAGATGTAACGCAAGGCTCGACAACAACAAGTGTGCCACTTTCTCTGTGTATACTTAATAATAGATGTAACGCAAGGCTCGTCAACACGTGTGCCACTTTCTCTGTGTATACTTAATAATAGATGTAACGCAAGGCTCGTCAACAACAAGTGTGCCACTTTCTCTGTGTATACTAAATAATAGATGTAACGCAAGGCTCGTCAACAACAAGTGTGCCAATAGATGTAACGCAAGGCTTTCTTTCTGTGTATACTAAATAATAGATGTAACGCAAGGCTCGTCAACAACAAGTGTGCCACTTTCTCTGTGTATACTTAATAATAGATGTAACGCAAGGCTCGTCAACAACAAGTGTGCCACTTTCTCTGTGTATACTAAATAATAGATGTAACGCAAGGCTCGTCAACAACAAGTGTGCCACTTTCTCTGTGTATACTTAATAATAGATGTAACGCAAGGCTCGTCAACACGTGTGCCACTTTCTCTGTGTATACTTAATAATAGATGTAACGCAAGGCTCGTCAACAAGTGTGCCACTTTCTCTGTGTATACTTAATAATAGATGTAACGCAAGGCTCGTCAACAAGTGTGCCACTTTCTCTGTGTATACTTAATAATAGATGTAACGCAAGGCTCGTCAACAGCAAGTGTGCCACTTTCTCTGTGTATACTAAATAATAGATGTAACGCAAGGCTCGTCAACAACAAGTGTGCCACTTTCTCTGTGTATACTAAATAATAGATGTAACGCAAGGCTCGTCAACAACAAGTGTGCCACTTTCTCTGTGTATACTTAATAATAGATGTAACGCAAGGCTCGTCAACACGTGTGCCACTTTCTCTGTGTATACTTAATAATAGATGTAACGCAAGGCTCGTCAACAACAAGTGTGCCACTTTCTCTGTGTATACTAAATAATAGATGTAACGCAAGGCTCGTCAACAACAAGTGTGTCACTTTCTCTGTGTATACTAAATAATAGATGTAACGCAAGGCTCGTCAACAACAAGTGTGCCACTTTCTCTGTGTATACTAAATAATAGATGTAACGCAAGGCTCGTCAACAACAAGTGTGCCACTTTCTCTGTGTATACTTAATAATAGATGTAACGCAAGGCTCGTCAACAACAAGTGTGCCACTTTCTCTGTGTATACTAAATAATAGATGTAACGCAAGGCTCGTCAACAACAAGTGTGCCACTTTCTCTGTGTATACTTAATAATAGATGTAACGCAAGGCTCGTCAACAACAAGTGTGCCACTTTCTCTGTGTATACTTAATAATAGATGTAACGCAAGGCTCGTCAACAACAAGTGTGCCACTTTCTCTGTGTACAAGTGTGCCACTTTCTCTGTGTATACTTAATAATAGATGTAACGCAAGGCTCGTCAACAAGTGTGCCACTTTCTCTGTGTATACTTAATAATAGATGTAACGCAAGGCTCGTCAACAAGTGTGCCACTTTCTCTGTGTATACTAAATAATAGATGTAACGCAAGGCTCGTCAACAACAAGTGTGCCACTTTCTCTGTGTATACTTAATAATAGATGTAACGCAAGGCTCGTCAACAACAAGTGTGCCACTTTCTCTGTGTATACTAAATAATAGATGTAACGCAAGGCTCGTCAACAACAAGTGTGCCACTTTCTCTGTGTATACTAAATAATAGATGTAACGCAAGGCTCGTCAACAACAAGTGTGCCACTTTCTCTGTGTATACTTAATAATAGATGTAACGCAAGGCTCGTCAACAACAAGTGTGCCACTTTCTCTGTGTATACTAAATAATAGATGTAACGCAAGGCTCGTCAACAACAAGTGTGCCACTTTCTCTGTGTATACTTAATAATAGATGTAACGCAAGGCTCGTCAACAACAAGTGTGCCACTTTCTCTGTGTATACTTAATAATAGATGTAACGCAAGGCTCGTCAACAAGTGTGCCACTTTCTCTGTGTATACTTAATAATAGATGTAACGCAAGGCTCGTCAACAAGTGTGCCACTTTCTCTGTGTATACTAAATAATAGATGTAACGCAAGGCTCGTCAACAACAAGTGTGCCACTTTCTCTGTGTATACTAAATAATAGATGTAACGCAAGGCTCGTCAACAACAAGTGTGCCACTTTCTCTGTGTATACTAAATAATAGATGTAACGCAAGGCTCGACAACAACAAGTGTGCCACTTTCTCTGTGTATACTAAATAATAGATGTAACGCAAGGCTCGTCAACAACAAGTGTGCCACTTTCTCTGTGTATACTTAATAATAGATGTAACGCAAGGCTCGTCAACAAGTGTGCCACTTTCTCTGTGTATACTTAATAATAGATGTAACGCAAGGCTCGTCAACAAGTGTGCCACTTTCTCTGTGTATACTTAATAATAGATGTAACGCAAGGCTCGTCAACAACAAGTGTGCCACTTTCTCTGTGTATACTTAATAATAGATGTAACGCAAGGCTCGTCAACAAGTGTGCCACTTTCTCTGTGTATACTTAATAATAGATGTAACGCAAGGCTCGTCAACAACAAGTGTGCCACTTTCTCTGTGTATACTAAATAATAGATGTAACGCAAGGCTCGTCAACAACAAGTGTGCCACTTTCTCTGTGTATACTTAATAATAGATGTAACGCAAGGCTCGTCAACAAGTGTGCCACTTTCTCTGTGTATACTAAATAATAGATGTAACGCAAGGCTCGTCAACAACAAGTGTGCCACTTTCTCTGTGTATACTAAATAATAGATGTAACGCAAGGCTCGTCAACAACAAGTGTGCCACTTTCTCTGTGTATACTAAATAATAGATGTAACGCAAGGCTCGTCAACAACAAGTGTGCCACTTTCTCTGTGTATACTGGTATTCTTGTCCGAGAACCCTTGTTTATACCTATCAATATGTTATCTCCGTATACGTAATTCATAACGAGAATAACATGACATCAGCCTTCAGGATATTTGTAATCTAAAGTGTCACAACAAAGCCCCTTCGGCATGTACAGCTCCGCACGCGCGGCATCTAACAGATGGTACCTCCCGGGACCGTACACACGTAACACTAAGTAAAATTCAACTACGTCAGCCGTCCAGCTTGTGTATAAAACGTCATACGTCAGTATGTCAGGGTCCGGCGTCCGTCCCTCACTATCACTCGTGTTTGAGGGTCCATATCAATCCGTCAAAAGTCAGTACATCAGGGTCCGGCGTCCGTTCCTCACTAACACTCGTGTTTGATTGTCAATATCCCTCCGTCATACGTCAGTACATCAGGGTCCGGCGTCCGTTCCTCACTATCACTCGTGTTTGAGGGTCCATATCCCTCCGTCATACGTCAGTACATCAGGGTCCGGCGTCCGTCCCTCTCTATCACTCGTGTTTGATTGTCAATATCCCTCCGTCATACGTCAGTACATCAGGGTCCGGCGTCCGTTCCTCACTATCACTCGTGTTTGAGGGTCCATATCTCTCCGTCATACGTCAGTACATCAGGGTCCGGCGTCCGTTCCTCAATATCACTCATGTTTGAGTGTGAATATCCCTCCGTCATACGTCAGTATTTCAAAGTCCTGAACAAAGTCAGGGTTAAGGGCCTAAAACTCCAACATGACATATCTTTAGATGGAACACAGTCGGGGTTAATGGCCTAAAACTCCAACATGACATACCTTATTACGGAACACAGTTGGGGCTAAGGACCTGTTATTCGAACGTGACATATCTTTGGGACGGAACATAGTCAGTATTGTAAGCCTCAACTCCAACACGACATATTCCAGAAAAAATACGTTCAGGATTGATGGCTTAAAAGTCAAACATGACATCTTTTTAGCACAGAATGAAGGTCTAAAACTCCACCATGACCCATCTTAGGACGATAGAATACGGTTTTTCTGTATTTTTTTTCTCAATTACAAATAAAGAAGCTTTGATAGATATATTAAGCTTTATTCAAATGCAAGCAGAATATGTCACAAAAAAAACCCAAAAATGTAAGAGGGGAGATAACTCGAAAGTTATTAAAACGGGCGACAACTCTGTGAGGTTTGATATTAAGATCAATAAAGCATTCATTTGTAGGTATAAATATATTTCTTTTTGCCTTGATCAGAAATGTAATTTTGAGTGATGTGAAACATTTTCTGTGGGCAGGTAAATATAAAATAAAAATGTGAAACATTTTCTGTAGACAGGTATGCATAAAATAAAAATGTGAAACATTTTCTGTAGGTAGGTATGCATAAAATATAAACGTGAAACATTTTCTGTAGGCAAGTATGCATAGAATAAAAATGTGAAACATTTTCTGTAGGTAGGTATGCATAGAATAAAAATGTGAAACATTTTCTGTAGGTAGGTATGAATAAAATATAAATGTGAAACATTTTCTGTAGGCAGGTAAATATTGAATATAAATGTGAAACATTTTCTGTAGGCAGGTAAATATTGAATATAAATGTGAAACATTTTCTTTAGGCAGGTAAGCATAAAAAAAAATGTGAAACATTTTCTGTAGGCAGGTAAATATTGAATATAAATGTGAAACATTTTCTGTAGGCAGGTACATATAGTATATAAGTTCTATGTCAGTATCTATTTTGTGTTCTGGTGTAAGATCTGACATTTTGATTGGTTTTATTGTAATATTTTCAATTATGTAATATTTCATCCACTAAATTTGAAGTGGAGAATACTTAAACATTTATAATTACACTTAACAAACCTGCTTTATCTGACTTCTGTCAATGTTTCCGTTTTCTGTATTATAATTACACTTTACAAACCTGCTTTATCTGACTCCTGTCAATGTTTCCGTTTTCTGTATTATAATTACACTTTACAAACCTACCTTATCTGACTCCTGTCAATGTTTCCGTTTTCTGTATTATAATTACACTTTACAAACCTACCTTATCTGACTCCTGTCAATGTTTCCGTTTTCTTTATTATAATTACACTTTACAAACCTACCTTATCTGACTCCTGTCAATGTTTCCGTTTTCTGTATTACAATTACATAAAGTAACTATTGTTTATCATAAACAATGTCTCCATCACCAAAAACACAAAATAATGAAAATAAAATGCAGAAGAAATTGAATCAAACTAAATACTTCCAATGTACATCGAGGATATTCTCTGATAGTGGGTGGTTCATTACAAAGTGTAAGCGACAGAGAAGTGAAATCAAGTATAATAATTCAACCAGTGATGTTAAACTAAAAAACAAAAAATCAAAATCAAATGAAATTCACAACAAAAGACCTGCTCTAAGGGATTGCATCAGACATTTTTCTTTTTACAATCTCTCATTTCAGAGGAACGAGTGTACCCAGA
This sequence comes from Ylistrum balloti, assembly GCF_031769215.1. NCBI lineage: Eukaryota > Metazoa > Mollusca > Bivalvia > Pectinida > Pectinidae > Ylistrum > Ylistrum balloti. Next base: position 1,629,327 of record NW_026782224.1, on the reverse strand, counting down.
TCTGTGGTGACACCAGTGTACCCAGATCTGTGGTGACAGGAGAGTACCCAGATCTGTGATGACACGAGTGTACCCAGATCTGTGGTGACACCAGTGTACCCAGATCTGTGGTGACAGGAGTGTACCCAGATCTGTGGTGACACGAGTGTACCCAGATCTGTGGTGACACCAGTGTACCCAGATCTGTGGTGACAGGAGTGTACCCAGATCTGTGGTGACACGAGTGTACCCAGATCTGTGGTGACAGGAGTGTACCCAGATCAGTGGTAATTACTACATACAATGTATGTATTTAATGAACTTTTTGTCAGTATAATGAAAAAATAAGACATTGAAATGTATCTGAGACATAATCAGAATAAAACAATCTCATAACAAATAACAACTAATGATGAAAAATGCAGATCAGGATTACATGTTAAGTTCAATCACTCTGATAATAATATATTACATATCATTATTATATTACAACATAATGTAAAACCAGCTCCACAACAAAATAACAAACAATCTTAATCCATATCAAAAGCCACTACTAGTGTAGGACTGCAGGTCCAGTGACCTGTCCACTACTAGTGTTGGACTGTAGATACAGTGACCTGGTCACTACTAGTGTTGTACTGTAGATACAGTGACCTGTCCACTATTGTGTTGTACTGTAGATACAGTGACCTGTCCACTACTGGTGTTGTACTGTAGATACAGTGACCTGTCCACTACTAGTGTTGTACTGTAGATACAGTGACCTGTCCACTACTAGTATAGGACTGTAGATACAGTGACCTGTCCACTACTAGTGTTGTACTGTAGATACAGTGACCTGTCCACTACTAGTGTTGTACTTTAGATCCAGTGACCTGTCCACTACTAGTGTTGTACTGTAGATACAGTGACCTGTCCACTACTAGTGTTGTACTGTAGATACAGTGACCTGTCCACTACTAGTGTTGGACTGTAGATACAGTGACCTGTCCACTACTAGTGTTGGACTGTAGATACAGTGACCTGTCCACTACTAGTGTTGTACTGTAGATACAGTGACCTGTCCACTACTAGTGCTGGATGCTTCTCAGGAGGAATGTTAACACTTACCCTGTAGATAAATACAGAAAATATAGAATTATAAAACGTTTTGTGTCAAATGCAAAGTTTCTGTAGACAAACTGTTACAGCCATCCGATAATTTGTCTAAAATGTTTTAGTTGAAATAATTCCTAAATAGTCTGGACTGAAGTAGAAATTCAAAGCCCCATTTCAAAAACATTACCATCTTTGTCAATCTGAGTAGTAATTTGAATCATGTGAGTTGTTAAAGATTAAATAAAAACTGTGCTATCATTTTCACATTGCGGCTGTTCAACAAGTACCTGCACATTTCACATATCGATATAAAATACAAAAATATAACATTATATACAACATACCAATTGCTCTGTTTTAAACAAATCATAACATGTGAGTTTGAAATTCAATATTGTAGACATAATGCATATATGCAAGAGGCCCTATGGGCCTGTAGCACCTACTCTACTTTTAAATGTTAAATGAAAAGTTACACAATATCAGACCTGTATAGGCAAATAAATCACACTTATTAAAACCAACTTCACCACCAAGAATGTTAACACTGTTGCATTTCTTGAAAATAGCAAGATCAAAGTTTTTTTTTATTTCTGGGATTTTGAAGATTTCTTTGAACAGCTATTGATCAGGGAAAAGTGACATGAAGTAATTAACTTTAACCAAAATATCCGTGAATAAATATATAGGTCATATTATTTTTCAAAGACAAATACAGTAAGACACTACCTCAATAGGATAGCTTTAGTTCATCAAGGAAAATATTTTGGAGTTTAAAAAATCTAACTTTTACACAAACTTTGTAGCATTCCTATTAAGGCCATTCAATTCAACTTTGAAGCAGTTTGAATTGTTTAACAATTTGACCCTGTGGGTTAAAGTAAAAAACTATGATTCTAAGCCTTTCCTATAAATAGAATTAAAAGTCTCTTGAACAGCTTCACACATTTAAACTCTGAGACCTTGTATGTAGGACAAGGTCATTTCTTTTCACAAACCTTGGAGCAATCAGTGTCAACAATTGTTTTTATCAGAAGTCCTTAGACTGTTAAAACAAATTTGACCTCTGTTGACCTTGAATATGGGTCAAGATCATCATTTTGTGGTTTTATTTCATTCTAGGAAGCAAATACCAAAATATCACGACCTTTCATCAAAACATTCCTTAAAATTAGTTGTTTCAAAAAAAGAGGTGATGAAGGATGACACAAAAGCAATGAAATCTGGTTACTGCTCAATCAATAGTGAGCCTGTACTTAACTTATATACAAACCACTCTGGCCTGCTCTTTTTATACCATCAACTTACATTTATATGGCACACATATATTCTGAGGCAGATTAGGTTTATCAACATTTTTCAAGTAAAATTAGTAATTTCATGGCATGACTGATAAGCTTACACCTGATAACAGATCTTCAATCAAGTAAACAATATAAGCATCTCACATAAATCAAGCTTGTATACAATATAAGGGTTAAATCTAGATATAAAGGTCACGTTATTAGTTGTAGGAGTCAGATCGGTATAGTTGCAATAGTAAAATAGATAGAAATATCACATCAGCAGCTGTAGAGGTCAGATCTCTGTGGTTGCCATAGTAACCTAGGCATAAAAGGTCAAGTCTGTAGTTGTAGAGGTCAGATCTCTGTGGTTGCTATAGTAACCTAGGTATAAAAGGTCAAGTCTGTAGTTGTAGAGGTCAGATCTCTGTGGTTGCTATAGTAACCTAGGTATAAAAGGTCAAGTCTGTAGTTGTAGAGGTCAGATCTCTGTGGTTGCTATAGTAACCTAGGTATGAAAGGTCAAGTCTGTGGTTGTAGGGGTCAGATCTCTGTGGTTGCTATAGTAACCTAGGTATAAAAGGTCAAGCGTGGAATTGTAGGGGTCAGATCTCTGTGGTTGCTATAGTAACCTAAGTATGAAAGGTCAAGTCTGCAGTTGTACGGGTCAGATCTCTGTGGTTGCTATAGTAACTTAGATATGAAAGGTCAAGTCTGTAGTCGTAGGGGTCAGATCTGTGTGTTGAAGTATTACGTGGTCACACTAAGGTCCTGGAGATGCCTGTAGTTGGGATATTTGATGCGTTTGTACATGACTGGTACTACTATGGCCAGAACAATTCCAAGTACAAGACAAACCAGAGCCACGATGACCACCACATAGGATTTCACTGTAAGAGAAAAAAATATACATATATAGTGTCATTACATATCACATTGACAAACTTCAACTATAATACTGACAAATCAACAAATAGTCTGCCATATCTGGGACAGTATAATCTCCTTTATCAACAGAAAGCAAAAGGAACCATCTTGAAATTAGGGATGTGGGAAACATGGCCTGTATGCTATCTGGGATGTGGGTAATCTGAACACTATCAGGGATGTGGGTAATATGGACACTATCAGGGATGTGGGTAATATGGACTGTATACTATCAGGGATGTGGGAAATATGGCCTGTATGCTATCAGGGATGTGGGTAATATGGACACTATCAGGGATGTGGGTAATATGGACACTATCAGGGATGTGAGTAATATGGACTGTATACTATCAGGAATGTGGGTAATATGGACACTATCAGGGATGTGAGTAATATGGACTGTATGCTATCAGGGATGTGGGTAATATGGACACTATCAGGGATGTGAGTAATATGGACTGTATACTATCAGGGATGTGGGTAATATGGACACTGTCAGGGATGTGGGTAATATGGACTGTATACTATCAGGGATGTGGGTAATATGGACACTATCAGGGATGTGGGTAATATGGACACTATCAGGGATGTGGGCAATATGGCCTGTATGCTATCAGGGACGTGGGTAATCTGGACACTATCAGGGATGTGGGTAATATGGACACTATCAGGGATGTGGGTAATATGGCCTGTATGCTATCAGGGACGTGGGTAATATGGACACTATCAGGGATGTAATATGGACACTATCAGGGATGTGGGTAATATGGAGTGTATACTATCAGGGATGTGGGAAATATGGCCTGTATGCTATCAGGGATGTGGGTAATATGGACACTATCAGGAATGTGGGTAATATGGACACTATCAGGGATGTTGGTAATATGGACACTATCAGGGATGTGGGTAATATGGACACTATCAGGGATGTGGGTAATATGAACTGTATGCTATCAGGGATGTGGGTAATATGAACTGTATACTATCAGGGATGTGGGTTTTATGGACTGTATGCTATCAGGGATGTGGGTAATATGGACTGTATGCTATCAGGGATGTGGGTAATATGGACTGTATACTATCAGGGATGTGGGTAATATGGACACTATCAGGGATGTGGGTAATATGGACACCATCAGGGATGTGAGTAATATGGACTGTATACTATCAGGGATGTGGGTAATATGGACACTATCAGGGATGTGGGTAATATGGACACTATCAGGGATGTGGGTTTTATGGACTGTATGCTATCAGGGATGTGGGTAATATGGACACTATCAGGGATGTGGGTAATATGGACTGTATGCTATCAGGGATGTGGGTAATATGGACTGTATGCTATCAGGGATGTGGGTAATATGGACTGTATACTATCAGGGATGTGGGTAATATGAACTGTATACTATCTGGGATGTGGGTAATATGGACTGTATGGTATCAGGGATGTGGGTAATATGGACTGTATGCTATCAGGGATGTGGGTAATATGGACACTATCAGGGATGTGGGTAATATGGACTGTATACTATCAGGGATGTGGGTAATATGGACCATATGCTATCAGGGATGTGGGTAATATGGACTGTATGCTATCAGGGATGTGGGTAATATGAACTGTATACTATCAGGGATGTGGGTAATATGGACTGTATACTATCAGGGATGTGGGTAATATGGACTGTATAATATCAAGGATGTGGGTAATATGGACTGTATACTATCAGGGATGTGGGTAATATGGACTGTATGCTATCAGGGATGTGGGTAATATGGACACTATCAGGAATGTGGGTAATATGGACACTATCAGGGATGTTGGTAATATGGACACTATCAGGGATGTGGGTAATATGGACACTATCAGGGATGTGGGTAATATGGACACTATCAGGGATGTGGGTAATATGGCTGATATGCTGTCAAAAGCATGCAGATGATGAAATATCTAGACTTGCAAGTTAACCAATTTAATCTAAGTTATCTCCCTTGTTCTTGGAATAGAATAAAACTGCCTATGTATATATATATATATATATATGTATTTCGTCATCTTCCTGAATCTAATTGCCTGATGAATATGTTTATAATTAAGTGAGCCCCTTGGAACAACCACATTAATATGCAGAAGACATTATAGTGATGAACACTTAGTCTACATATAGGAGATTCACTCACACAGTGGAAATCTGTACCATGTTAAGTTTGTACAAGCATTGACAGATGGTGATCCTATAATTAGCAATTAAATTTCATTTTATATTTCTGCGGTTTTAATCAAGGATTCATTATTGTTTATATTACTGATTTATTTACCCCTTGATAACCTGGTTACTCTCGGCATTTAAAATCATTCAAAATATGGAACAGTAACGTTTCTCTACAAGTTATTGATATTGAATACTTCAAAACTAACTGTTAGACATTTGAAGACCAAGATGATGATGTTTTCTTTACAATTAATACATTTTGTCTTCTATAGGAAAACAGTACTCTGACATAAGCTCCAGACTGGTGAGTAAAACATTGTTATGAAAATCGGTTTCCCCACATTTGCGACTGGATCAAGAGTTTCTATTAAATAGGTATCTGTATTATCGGTGTCGGGGTCCACTGTAAGGTTGTTTCACATTGTACATTCGAAAAACTACCTTTTCACTTTAAAAACCCAGTAATACTGCTGCATTCTCAAACTGTACAAAACACAGTATAACATATTTTTGACAGGTTTGACCTGGTCTACTTTGAAAAGCAACCGTGACCTTGACCTAACACAGTGTATCATCAGCTGAAATCTTTAAAGAATTGGCCTTCAGTAACAGCAACCTTGACCTTGACCTAACACAGTGTATCATCAGCTGAAATCTAAAGAATTGGCCTTCAGTAACAGCAACCTTGACCTAACACAGTGTATCATCAGCTGAAATCTAAAGAATTGGTCTTCAGTAACAGCAACCTTGACCTTGACCTAACACAGGGTATCATCAGCTGAAATCTTTTTAAAAAATTGGCCTTCAGTAACAGCCTTATATGAGGTATTTTGAAAGTATATTCTCAATTCAATATTAAGTTACAGTGATCTTGACCTTTTGAACTTTTTCAATTTCTACTGGTCATCTTTACATCACAGTTTATTGCCATGTCAAATCTCAGAAATATTGACTTTCTGGATTCGGAGAGATGATCTCTGCTGGTAGTAGACGGAAGGACAGATTATTTTAGGGCACCTGTATTTCTCAGGCTGTAATTTGTAATGAATGATGAGTGAGGTCTACTGAGACCTGAAACTATTGTATCAAATTAACAGTGACAATTCATAGTACTCAGTTACGTCTATAGGATACAATAAAAACCTAGAAAATACAACCTCTGCCATTACATTCATAGTACTCAGTTATGACATCTTTAGGATACAATAAAAACCTAGAAAATACAGCCTCTGCCATTACGTTAGTAGATGTTCAGTAGGTCTTCATATCCTGTACTTTGATACCACCAAGTTTACATGGTGATTGGGATATAGGGAAAAGCCTGAAGAAGCCCGAAGTTTTTGGGATGAATCCGGTCTGTTTTAAGAATGAACAAGAACCAACTTATCCCCAGCTTCCTACACTTGATTATCTTATTAAGTTCATCTATTAGACAACCAACATTAACCAGTGTATACATACCCCCTGTAGATTTGCCAGGTGTCGATGGTTTTGGTGTAGTTGATGTTATAGGGATAGGATAAGTACAGTTCAGCTCGTCTGTGTTGTCACCACAATCATTGACTCCGTTACAATACCAATCAGGATGGATACATCTACCATTCTGACATTTCTGTGTGGAGGGACACTCTGAAAATGACAAGACATAGTGTAGCATTGAAAAAAAAGTCTGTTATCCCTGTAGATTCTGAATCTTCAACAATCACACAGAATACCTACTGTAAGTTGTGTAGTTGACTTGGAGTTTGAAGGTGGAGTTGTCCGCCAGCAGAGATTTCTTACTGGTATGTCTGTACAGGATCAGTACATAGGGACCTCGTGTCAACATTTTCAGAGACTGACCCTTAGTCATGTTGAACGGCAGGATTGCAGCATCCTGCGTCGCTCCATCAAATATAGTCACAATGTCCCTGAAAAACATCACCATTACTATGCTTAACCAAGGATTAATCATCGTAACCACTTCACTACTGATAGTGTAAATAACGGTTCCCTATGTCCAGTCTTTGTATGTGAATATACACAATTATTATGATATGTCTAACGACTTGATTTTTTAATATTCTCAGGGAAAATTATTTAAAGAGGCATCATTTCATGAAACAATGTTAAGATACAAATTAACTGATTGCAATACTTTTAATTCATTAAAGTTATAACAAGGTACCCATAGGGCCTGTATCGCTCACCTGAGTTATATAACCATACTAATAGGGAAGGATTTTAAAGGTTTGACCTCAGCCATTGCCCCATAGGGTCAGACCCTAGGTTTATCCCAAATGGAATTCTCCCATCCAATGCATGATTTAGTCAAAATATGTTTATCATGACTAAAAAAAGAAATATATTTAAGCTTTGTCTTCATTTCCCCTATTGGTACCACTCCGCTGCCCACTATTTACACAGTGTTGGTTTCCCTTCCCCTAAGGATGCTTCATACAAAATTTAGTGAAAATCCACTCAGTTGTACATGGCTTATAATGATTTGTACAAAAAAGTTGACTAACAGACAACAGACAAATATATGAAGATTTCGATTTTGTTTGAAGTTCTGATTTTCACTCTATGAAGATAAATCCCACAAGCAAGTTTAGATAAGAAATTGGACAGTCAAGTTGATGTTATGAACACAAACAATGACAAACAGAAGCAGTCAATTGAGCTACACTGTGTGGTATTACCAGTGATTGAGATTTTAGTTACTTACTGTGTGGTATTACCAGTGATTGAGACATTCAGGGATAAGATGTTTGAGTTGTTAGTTTTGTCTGTGTTGGGAGCTTTTATCAACCACACACACAAACGACTGATGTTAGCTGCAGGAGAGGCAACATCAATTTTCCCACTACTGTTGGCTGTAATTTCTCCACCACAGTCTGTCATCATAAATGAAAAAACATGGGCCATTAGAGACTGGTTATGCTCCTCGAATGGGACAAAATTTAAGTATGAAAAATAACAAAAGGCAATTACTCCTAAATTATGCACAAGAAAGTGACGGCTCTGGTGCCCTGAACCTCTCCTTGTTGATATCTATCTATCTATGAAATTTTATGTTGATACCTCTTATAATTTTTGTGTTATGCTCTGGACAAAATTATGATGGATGAACAGTGGACGGACAACAGATGGACAAAGTGGCAACTTTATGCTCTCCCTTCAGAAAGCATGAAAATTGAAATTTTGTAGAAAGGGCCACAACCCTTCAGATGATTACAAATCTTTCCAAAGAGATTTGGCAACATGAGTTCTAATGGACCTATATCACTACCAGTTCTGCACCTTAAAAAGAAGACTGTCTATAAAGCCAAAATCTGCAAACTTGAATGTCCAGTTCAAGTATGAATACCATGACCCAAATTCTCAAACCATTTGACTCCTTTGACCCTAAGAGTGGGTAAAAATCATTCATTTGAAAATTTATGGTAGCCCTTGGTGAGCTGATAACAGTGTTCTGGTAAGTTTGTAGTAGATAGTAAACCGAGAGTAAACTTCTGTGTACTTACCAAGATATGTGTAGGTGATTTTGAAGCCACGTCCCGTTGTCAGCACACCTGAAGTATTGGAACTGACACTGTTGAAGTCGAGGACCAGATTTGATTTGTTGGTGGTAGGCACCAAAAGGTCTACATCTGTATAGCCAGCTAGTGACATTTTCTTCTTTCCATCATCCACATTGAGACTGTGTCTAGGGTTCAGATTAAGACTCTGAACAGATACCAGGATATATGGTTTTTTGTTGGGGATGAAGGTCCACTTACAGCGAGCGTTGAGGGGATACTGGTTTGGAAACAGTGGGCTGCTCACACTCCCAGCTGGGAAATCAAGGGTACCTCCACATTCTACAACACAATCAAATTAATAACACTGAAAGTTGCATGTACAGTACTGAGGTGAGATAGTCCAGACCTTGCAGTTAGTAACACTTACAGTTAGGGTATTGAGGTGAGATAGTCCAGACCTTGCAGTTAGTAACACTTACAGTTAGAGTATTGAGGTGAGATAGTCCAGACCTTGCAGTTAGGAACACTTACAGTTGGAGCATTGAGGTGAGATAGTCCAGACCTTGCAGTTAGTAACACTTACAGTTAGAGTATTGAGGTGAGATAGTCCAGACCTTGCAGTTAGGAACACTTACAGTTGGAGCATTGAGGTGAGATAGTCCAGACCTTGCAGTTAGTAACACTTACAGTTAGAGTATTGAGGTGAGATAGTGCAGACCTTGCAGTTAGGAACACTTACAGTTGGAGCATTGAGGTGAGATAGTCCAGACCTTGCAGTTAGTAACACTTACAGTTAGAGTATTGAGGTGAGATAGTGCAGACCTTGCAGTTAGGAACACTTACAGTTGGAGCATTGAGGTGAGATAGTCCAGACCTTGCAGTTAGTAACACTTACAGTTAGGGTATTGAGGTGAGATAGTCCAGACCTTGCAGTTAGGAACACTTACAGTTGGAGCATTGAGGTGAGATAGTCCAGACCTTGCAGTTAGTAACACTTACAGTTAGAGTATTGAGGTGAGATAGTCCAGACCTTGCAGTTAGGAACACTTACAGTTGGAGCATTGAGGTGAGATAGTCCAGACCTTGCAGTTAGTAACACTTACAGTTAGGGTATTGAGGTGAGATAGTCCAGACCTTGCAGTTAGGAACACTTACAGTTGGAGCATTGAGGTGAGATAGTCCAGACCTTGCAGTTAGTAACACTTACAGTTAGAGTATTGAGGTGAGATAGTCCAGACCTTGCAGTTAGGAACACTTACAGTTGGAGCATTGAGGTGAGATAGTCCAGACCTTGCAGTTAGTAACACTTACAGTTAGGGTATTGAGGTGAGATAGTCCAGACCTTGCAGTTAGTAACACTTACAGTTAGAGTATTGAGGTGAGATAGTCCAGACCTTGCAGTTAGGAACACTTACAGTTGGAGCATTGAGGTGAGATAGTCCAGACCTTGCAGTTAGTAACACTTACAGTTAGAGTATTGAGGTGAGATAGTGCAGACCTTGCAGTTAGTAACACTTACAGTTAGAGTATTGAGGTGAGATAGTGCAGACCTTGCAGTTAGTAACACTTACAGTTAGAGTATTGAGGTGAGATAGTCCAGACCTTGCAGTTAGTAACACTTACAGTTAGAGTATTGAGGTGAGATAGTGCAGACCTTGCAGTTAGGAACACTTACAGTTGGAGCATTGAGGTGAAATTGACTATACCTTAATGTTCATCAAAATCTTCCAAAACTTTAACTTGACATAAGACTTGATAACCAAGATTTCAATAAATATTTATATAATTTGATCAAATATGTAGGTTTTGTCCGAGAAATGCCAATGAAATAAATCTATAATATGATTGTGTGAATATGAACTAAATCTGTTGTGAGGTTCATGAGATATCTTGCACACAAGCTTTGTGCTATGGATGGATGGACAGATGGATGTTTGAATGGACAGATGGATGGATGGACAGACCCTACAGTACATGGGTCACATGGACACATGTTATTATAGACTTACTGGCCATGCTAGTCTGGTAGGAGGCAGTTACAGTAGCAGTAGTGTTACCCTTACAGCTGCCCTTAGGACTGTTGAGGATCAATCTATAAATACACATCATCAAAACATCATTAAATATGTGATTTTTATTGGAGTTTCTGGAATATGTGCTGTTGATTAATAATAAATATTTTCTTCAGATTAGTTAACACATGAAGAATACAGAGTTATATTGCCCGGTGAAATAATCAAATGGTCTATGCAGAAAGTGTTCACTAGGATGTGAAAGTGTGAAATATGACATTTCTCTCACACTGCACAGGTGTGATTCTGTGTAAGAAATGTCTTCACACATTCTCTCCTAAAGCGTCCTAAATGTAAGGAGGTGTCACTACCACATCACAATGGAATATAGACATCAATTTTGACACAAGATTCATGGGCCAATTAAGATGGTACCATGTCTACAGATCATGACAAAATTATTGTTTGAATACAATCAGGGAGCATGGGGGAAATATACAGAATCCTCTATGTGTTTTATCACATAACTACTCTCTTATCAGCGTAGTAACACCCATAAAATAATTTTTGTTTGTCATTTCAAATGAGTAACAATCCAGATCGGTCTAATCAAATAAGATGTTTATAAAAATATCTAAGTCATGTGATAAACAGAATCTCTTACATTTCTTCAAATTTGTTTTATTTTACTTTACCAAACATGTTGTGAAATGAACAGTTCTAAAACTTGTTTTATTTTCTCATGAATAGAAAATCATGTCAGATTCTCTTTATCGTGACTCAGTGATGTTAGGTATATTGGTAGGTCTCGTGCTGAACCTAGAAATATATAACACTTTCATTGCAATATCATCAGATGATGGGCTAAAAGTATCAGTTCACAGAAAAAAAGGACAAACATGGAAGCCCTCCATCCCAGTATGCTATGGGCCTAATGTCAGTATTTTGTTTATGAGAAGAAAATGATGTACCTGGAACTGAGAGTGAAATAACATACCTGAAGCCCTTCTGACTTTGGGAGTAGATGACAGGAACCACTGTTAACTGGTTCTTCATAGTCAGAGTAATGATAGGTGATGTAACGGCTTTTGTCAATCCTTCGTACAGAGAAAGGGAGTCGTTTTGACACAGTGTCACATGACCCATGGTGAAATCCAGCAACCCTAGCACAAAGACAGCTTATGAAATCCAACAAAAATGAAGACTCATTCAACAGCACTTTCCACCATAACTATTAATATTCATCACTTGATCCATAATCAGAAGCATTTTGAAAATACTCTTTTTAACATTATCACTCATTATCACTATCGTTGAACTCCTCGGACAATTTGAACAGCTGTTTGATGGCCTGTATTACTAAACTTCCATGAATGAATGTAATCCTTGATGCTGATGACCTTTATACTCTAGAGGTCATAGGTTAATCCTCTACTTACAAGCAGTGCTTTGGGGCTTGATAGACCAGGTACAAAGCGAGCCACTTCTGCCAATCATACTGTAAGTTCCATAAGGTCTTGTAGACAAGTCATCACAGTCTGAAAGTTTAAAACTTTGAAATAATTTGTAATATATCCTACATTCTAAAATAATGGTTATTTAACACATTTTCGATTGGATAATTTTCATGATTTGGAAAGTGGGTGGAGCTTTAAATCATCAATGGTTCAAAGGAGTGTTTTGAATGGCTGAGAACCAGAAAGTGATTGTTTGGATCAAAACTGTGCAATGCTTGAATCTTCTTGATATTGCACTAATTACATCACCTTTCGGTTCAAATTATTTTAGAATGGGGATGGTATGCTTGTTTTTAAGCATACAAAGAAAATCAGATCATGAATTTTGTTGTTTTAACACTCATACAATCGTATGATTTACCTGGTACGGCTAGATTATAGGTGGCTGTGAAAGTCTCCACACCAATAAAGTTGTAAGCCTTTATAAGGATATTTTGTCCACTCCCTATTACAGTATAGAAGTCTGATGTCTTTCTGTAAAATTAAGGTTAATCACTACAAGACAAATTTAAACATGATGAGATGTATCCCAGATGTACTGTCAGTAAATGATTGTGTTCTTGTTAAATTTACACTGCTGACAGTCTGTAGAGAAAGTTAAACATACATGAATGATGGATTAATCTGAACAACCACTGGAAAACGACAGTATTTCCCAAGTGATATGATTTCCCCTCTAAATAAAAACGAATTCCATATCAAAACAAAATTACTGAAAACAGGAAAATTTCCCAAACAGAGCTAATTAGTATCGTATATTTCACTAATTTATTTTCAGATCAAGCCATCATGAAAAAAAAAATCAATCTAACCTCAACCTTGTCATATTTCATTCTCATGATCTTCATTTATGACATATTTTAATCCTATCCTCTTCAGAACCCAGTCTGAAATTATTCTAATATTCAAAAAAGGCAAAAAATTCACCCTTTTTCCACAATAGGTATAGTATTCCCAAAAGTCTAGATTTACCCATGTTAAATTATATTGATCACACTGGGATCTTTATCTCTCCATTGAATGGGTTATTATTTAACTTGAACATAGTTATTTCCCTTTAATGGGTGTATTACTTTCTTGAACACAGTTATCTCCCTTGATGGGGTGTATTACTTATTTGAACACGGTTATCTCCCTTGAAGGGGTGTATTACTTACTTGAACAGTTATCTATCTTGAAGGGGTGTATTACTTACTTACACAGTTATCTCCCTTGAAGGGGTGTAATACTTACTTGAACATGGTTATCTCCCTTGAAGGGGTGTATTACTTACTTGAAGGGGTGTATTACTTACTTGAAGGGTGTATTACTTACTTGAACACTGCTAACTCTTTGGATGGGGAACTGTCATCATATACTTCAAGTGTTGCCTTATTCAGAGTTCCCTTTACAAATGTCACCTTGGCCTGAAATAGAAATAGATTTTCAAATGAATACACCAGATGATAACCTCGATGTTTTGCAATGGGTTAATTTCAATGTGATGTGACCTATACTTTTTAAAACAACATCATGTATGGTTAGAACTTGTGTAAACATTGACTTAAGAGACAAACTTCCGGACCTGATGATGCTGCAATATCATATCATATTAATCACCATATAGGCTATCTCATATTTATTGAAAGCCATTTTGATTTGGGATTCAGATCTGCACGAATGGCATTCCAGTTTATTACAAGTATACTTTAGTGTACTAATGCCTAACAATACCTGTCAGTCTTTCTTCTATCTGTAATGTTGATGAATTTATGCTCAAATTAAAACTAATTAAAAATTTAAGGGTCCAGGGTACCAGAAGAGTATATTTATTACAATCTATCTACTGGTTTCGCCCGAACAAGTGGACTTCTTCAGGACTTCTGGTACCCAGGACTTGTTGCGATTGAATATTACCCTTTAGTTACCACTATTTCTCAATCGCCCTGCATACCTGGAGGTATCTGAGCTAGTGACCACAGAACCTAGAAACGCTACGAAAAGAACAGTGTTGGCTCTATACCCCTACGGATAACTTAAAATTTGATTTTAGTGTCTGACTTTGAAACTGAGTGTCCAGAATATCTGGTACACTGTATTTATAAAATGAAATGCACACTGAAAACATACAATGTTATACAGGAAATATCACAGGACAGTGGTATCCTATATAATAATTAATCCTGTGTTTTATCACATTTAACGAAATTGACATGATATCTTAACACATAACAAACATCTTGTAAACCCTGATTTATCTGTGTAAAATTGAATTATCATGAAGGAAGAAGCCATACATTGATAGTTACTGCTATGATATACAGGAAAATCTATCACAAGAAATATACATATTACTTCATAATTACAATATATAAGACTTTACACAGTACACTAAGCAGTTAAATACACATCACCAGATACCGACACACTGCTGTTGTCTGTACATCAATTCTTCTGAGATTTTGTATAAAATGTCAGAAATAAGAAGTGTACAATATAGATATGACTTTAAGCTTTAAGAAGAGTCCATTTGCAGAACAATCAGAGTCACAATTTTTGAAAACTGAGAAAAACCCATTTTAATTTTCAAAACGCTCTGTGATTATTGCGCAATATATTCGACATCTTTCAACATAATCAGTCAAAGGTTTCCTTATGAAAGGGTAGTAATATGTATAATCATTCGATATAGAATTATAATAATAATTTTTTTGTTACTTTTTTCATGCATGGTATGGATCTTGATCTTTTTTCCATTGTAATGTTTTTCGGTTAACATGTTGGATCTTGATCATTTGAACACAAGAAATTATGTAGACTACATGGTATGAGCTATCAGATGGTGAGCTTAGTTGAATTTTTCAAAAATGTGAGTCTGATCATTCAGCAAACTAGCTCTTCTATTATCTAAACCTAATTTAACACTATTAAAATGTATTTGTTATCTAAAGCAACGGACTTTAAAATATGCTTTTTTGATCCAAATTTTAATTTCATGAAATATCAACATGTGCACCATGAAATGTTCTAAAAAAAAGATCAATACATTTATTTAATTATTTTACACAAAATGTATGCCTGTTCTGAGCCACAATCTTGCTGGTGACTTCTACATCATTATAATAGCTGACCCTCACACATAGACCTGGGCTAATTACCTGTACAGGTAAGCTGTAACAATGATTACCTACACAATGTAAGAAGGTGATTATGATAATTATCACCTGGTCAAGGTAAATCAGTTCAATTAAGACTCTTACCTGCAAAAGTCTAATTAAAGAGATCAAAGGACAAACAGGTACATGTATACCCTAATGAAGGAGATCAAAGGTCAAAGGTCCTCACTTCATGTTCAAACTATCAAAGGTTCTCAACTTGATGTTTGATCCCCTCACATCAAAGTGAGTACAAGTAGAGGCTTTCAGGTATATATTGTACTATGGAGGAGGAGAGCAACATAAGTGCTGCTGACCCCTAAAGGATCAACAGTTGTTCTAGATTTGTCCTGATAAAACACATTAGATCTAACTTCTGATTAACAAGGATGACTTCCATGACTAATACCCTTATGTTTGACAGAGAGGACCTGTCTACTGGTGATATCCTCACGATAGCCTCGAAACTCCGCACTATGTTACTTTACCATGATCGCTCTCTCAAACAGATCACTCTCATAGGTAAATACACCTTCACTACACAATCAAATTTCCATTTTACATGACTTAGGTAGAAATGTCTGATAATATAGTTAGATATAAAATTGTTTTTTTGTCTTACAGAAAACTACATGACTCGGCTAACCCAACAGGCACTCATCTACGTACAACAAGGACGTAAAGGTCAGGCACTAAGGATCCTCACACGTAAGGCGGTGGCTTTAGGGATCAAGTACTTGTATCGTCTCTACCGTCTCCGCAAGTGGCACCAAGTGCAACAGTTTGTGAGAACCATTACGTACACCCTTCAGAGTGAGGCTCCACCGATCCTATCCCTGGCAGATTACTCCAGCCTCGCCGACTCAGATACAGACCAGACCAGGATCATCTCTCAGACACTCACTGTTGTCCATTGTAACTACTATAGATATGACTAATGTTTCCAAACCAACCACATTAGGGATGACAAGTGTTTCCACAGCAACCCTATCAGGGATGACTAGTTTTTCCAAAGAAATCCCCTCAGGGATGACTAGTGTCTCCACAGCAACCACATCAGGGATGACAAGTGTTTCCACAGCAACCCCATCAGGGATGACTAATGTTTCCACATCAACCCTCTCAGGGATGGCTTGGTCTCTCCACAGCAACCCCTTCAGGGGTGATTAGTGTCTCCACAGCAACCCCTTCAGGGATGATTAGTGTCTCCACAGTAACCACTTCAGGGATGATTAGTGTCTCCACAGCAACCACATCAGGGATGACAAGTGTTTCCACAGCAACCCCATCAGGGATGACTAATGTTTCCACATCAACCCTCTCAGGGATGGCTTGGTCTCTCCACAGCAACCCCTTCAGGGATGATTAGTGTCTCCAAAGCAACCCCTTCAGGGATGATTAGTGTCTCCACAGTAACCACTTCAGGGATGATTAGTGTCTCCAAAGCAACCCCTTCAGGGATGATTAGTGTCTCCACAGTAACCACTTCAGGGATGATTAGTGTCTCCAAAGCAACCCCTTCAGGGATGATTAGTGTCTCCACAGCAACCCCTTCAGGGATGATTAGTGTCTCCACAGTAACCACTTCAGGGATGATTAGTGTCTCCACAGCAACCCCTTCAGGGATGATTAGTGTCTCCACAGTAACCACTTCAGGGATGATTAGTCTCTCCACAGCAACCCCTTCAGGGGTGATTAGTGTCTCCACAGTAACCACTTCAGGGATGATTAGTGTCTCCACAGCAACCCCTTCAGGGATGATTAGTGTCTACACAGTAACCACTTCAGGGATGTTTAGTGTCTCCACAGTAACCACTTCAGGGATGATTAGTGTCTCCACAGTAACCACTTCAGGGGTGATTAGTGTCTCCACAGTAAACACTTCAGGGATGATTAGTGTCTCCACAGCAACCCCTTCAGGGATGATTAGTGTCTCCACAGCAACCCCTTCAGGGGTGATTAGTGTTTCTATAGAAACCACTTCAGGGATGACTATATTTCCCAGAAAAATCACTTAAAGAGAGACTAGTGTTTCTATAGCAACCATATCAGTAATGACATGTGTCTACAGAAACCACCAGCAGTGATGAATATTGTTCCTATGAAAGCCACAGTAGCGATGACTTGTGTTTCTATAGTAACCACAGCCAAGATGACTTGTCATGGCAACTAATACGGGAACCAGTCCCTAGCAACATAACATATTTCAAAACATCTGACAGCATATCTGGGGAATCTGTCACCAGTCAGGATTGAAGGAATAGCTTTTGCTTATGATAATATTTCAAGAGAAAAAATATGCTGCATGTCATCAATGGACT
Organism: Ylistrum balloti; assembly: GCF_031769215.1. Lineage (NCBI taxonomy): Eukaryota > Metazoa > Mollusca > Bivalvia > Pectinida > Pectinidae > Ylistrum > Ylistrum balloti. The sequence continues at coordinate 1,611,340 of NW_026782224.1, read as the reverse complement.
GCTGAGGTTTGACTGGTAGTGCTCCTGTAGTATAGATTTATGTTTAAATCCTGTAGTGCTTGAAATAAACATGTTTTATCAGGATGATGTCTTATATTTTTTCACAATAACATGAGATCACCATTGTATGGTCTTCATCAGTTCCTATCAAGTTGCATCTTCTTCACTCTTTTCACTGTTCCTGCTCTAAATTTCACTGAATACGAAATTCTTCCGTGAAGTATTTCATAGTAATCTCTATTTGCCTTATACCTAATGGGTCAATGTCATTTATCTGAACAAACTTTGTAACCCTTCATCTAACCATGCCACTGACCAAATATCACTACCCTTGTTCCAATTGTTAATGAGATCTGATAAAGTTATTTGAACATTTTAACACACCTGTGTCATTGAAAGCTTGTCAAGGTCATTCAATTGAACAAACTTGGAAGCCATTAATACCCAGCATGCTACTGACCCATTATCAGTACCCTAGGCATTACCTAGAAGAAATCCTTCAAAAAGAAAAATTGATGTAAGTGAGCTAAGAAGACTAGAGTCCTAAAATTTTTCTTTAAAAGCCAAATATCACCAATTCTGTCTTTACGGTTTTCCCCTAATTGTTCTTACAATGTTTAAAATGAGTTATGCTAGGCCTAGTTCAAACATATGAACATGTATTTACAGACAATGAGGATGCTGGAAGATTCAATTTAAATCTAGGGTCATGCATGCACAAGAAGTATTCAGGAAATATTGGAAGCATATTCAGTATTTAGTAAAGTTCTGAAACTTCACAACCAGAAATGGAAAAGATTACAATCAGCTCGGCCAGTTTATAATACATGAATACAATAAAATTGTAGAAATTGAATTTCTTCAAATGAGTAAATATCAAATGTTCTAAAGTCCACATATACATGCCAATACAACACAGATGTTGTTATTTCAATGCTTTTACAAGGTACCTCAGCTGATAAGGTTGTACAAAGCTGTAAGGTGTATATGACACAGCTAGTAATTACCAGTGTTACACAAATATATAACATATAACTGAAAAGGGCACTTTAATTCTGTTATTGGTACAAAAGATGTTGGAACCATTATGTACCAAATATTTCTTAGTTTTTCATAGTTAAAAAAAATCTATATAGAATAACAATATTTTTCCAAGGTTGTCAATACAATAATGTATTTTTTGTTTCCTTGTATGAAAACTTGATATAGAAAAACAACAATTCAATGGACGGCCGTGTCTTATGTAACACTTAGTACTGATTTTAGCTTGTGTTTGATGAAGCCAAGGTGTGTGTGATCGTTACCATGTTGGTATTCTATAATAGCTCTAAGGACTAACTCACCTGTACAGGTAATTATCTACAACTAATTACACCTGGTTGATGATTTTTGTTGGTTCTACTTGTGTCTGTGTTGTTACAGTTGACTGGACTGGTCACTACCGTGTGATTATAGATTCAACGAAACACATCTACTAATGACCACCAGTAATGGAGGTATACCCAACAATTTAATTACATTTGTCCAGTGTTGACCAGAGGGACCTTTATGTACATCTGAGCCCACCCTTAGGGACCCAATCCCTCCCCCAGCTGTCACACATAGCAATTAAAAGTAAAAGTGTTTTTGTACTAATTAATCTGAGAAGTATATCTTATATCTGCACACACTTTCTACTTAGTATCTCTGACACAATTTCCTCAGGTAACAGCTTATAAAATTACTCTCTCAAGTACAAACACAACTGAGCATCCTGTGCTAAACAGTACTACAAAGTCTGATTATCTTCTTTAACACTGTCATCAATGGCCATGTACATCCCCTCCAAGCCTAGTAGCCAGATGGAAGTTTATGTTATCGCACAGAAACTTCGGGAGCTGATGTCTTGTCATGACAAAGCCACACATCAAATCAACTTACTGGGTAAGTTATCTCCCTTCCAAAGACACTCTCCCAATAGTTTGTCAGTTAAAACAAAATTATCAATCTTAGCATTATTGTGGCTATATTATTATTTGTCTGTATGGATGACATAATGAATTTGGAGAATGTGTAGAGTAAGGGTGTGAGGAGATGGTGTTAAGTAAGGTGTGGGGTGTCACGTAAGGTTTAGGGAGATGGGTGTAGAGAAAGGGTGTGGGGAGAATGTGTAGAGTAAAGGTGTGGGGAAATGGTGTAGAGTAAGGTTTGGTGAGATGGTGTAGAGTAAGGTTTGGTGGGATGGTGTAAAGTAAGGTTTGGTGGGAGAGTGTAGAGTAAGGTTTGCTGGGATGGTGTAGACTAAGGTTTGGGGAGATGGTGTAGAGTAAGATTTGGTGGGATGGTGTAGAGTAAGGTTTGGTGAAATGGTGTAGAGTAAGGTTTGGTTGGATGGTGTAGAGTAAGGTTTGGTGGGATGGTGTAGAGTAAGGTTTGGTGGGATAGTGTAGAGTAAGGTGGTGTAGAGTAAGGTTTGGTGAGATGGAGTAAAGTAAGGTTTGGTGGGAGAGTGTAGAGTAAGGTTTGGTGGGATGGTGTAGAGTAAGGTGTGGTGAAATGGTGTAGGGTAAGGTTTGGTGGGATGGTGTAGAGTAAGGTTTGGTGGGATGGTGTAGAGTAAGGTTTGGTGGGATGGTGTAGAGTAAGGTGGTGTAGAGTAAGGTTTGGTGAGATGGAGTAAAGTAAGGTTTGGTGGGAGAGTGTAGAGTAAGGTTTGGTGGGATGGTGTAGAGTAAAGTTTGGTGGGATGGTATAGAGTAAGGTGTGGGGAGATGGTATAGACTAAGGTTTGGAGGGATGGTGTAGAGTAAGGTGTGAGGAGATGATGTAGAGTAAAGTTTGGTGGGATGGTGTAGAGTAAGGTTTGGTGGGATGGTGTAGAGTAAGGTTTGGTGGGATGGTGTAGAGTAAGGTTTGGTGGGATGGTGTAGAGTAAGGTGGTGTAGAGTAAGATTTGGTGGGATGGTGTAGAGTTAGGTGTGGGGAGATGGTGTAGAGTAAGGTGTGGGGAGATGGTGTAGAGTAAGGTTTGGTGGGATGGTGTAGAGTAAGGTTTGGTGGGATGGTGTAGAGTAAGGTGGTGTAGAGTAAGATTTGGTGGGATGGTGTAGAGTTAGGTGTGGGGAGATGGTGTAGAGTAAGGTGTGGGGAGATGGTGTAGAGTAAGGTTTGGGGAGATGGTGTAGAGTAAGGTTTGGTGGGATGGTGTAGAGTTAGGTTTGGCGAGATGGTGTAGAGTAAGGTGGTGTAGAGTAAGATTTGGTGGGATGGTGTAGAGTAAGGTTTGGTGGGATGGTGTAGAGACAGATTTGGTGGGATGGTGTAGAGTAAGGTTTGGTGGGATGGTGTAGGGTAAGGTTTGGTGGGATGGTGTAGAGTAAGGTTTGGTGGGATGGTGTAGAGTAAGGTTTGGTTGGATGGTTTAGAGTAAGGTTTTGTCGGATAGTGTAGATGTACATGTATGCTATTCCACAAATACCATGGAATTTTAAGTTTCATTTGACCTATAACCCTGGAGTCTGACCTTTAACACTGGAGTCTGACCTTTAACACTGGAGAGTTGGTATTTGCTGATGCTTTTTAGAAATAATGAAAAAATAATGAAAACAACAAGTATCGATGATTACACAGTATGGTGGTAAGTGCAGTGGTAATACCTCTCAAGTCGGTGATTTCAGGTCAATTCCTTGATTGAATGTGAACATGTATTTGGTCAAATGTCTGACAACGTGGGTCTTCCCAAGGTACTACCACAGTATCACCTCTTGTTGTTCTTAAATCCGTTCCAACAAGAGTAATAAAAGTACACTATAAGATTGTTTCAAAATGTGGTAAAATACTGCATGATCTAGTGCAATCAGTAATGTATCATAGTCTTATCAAACATCAACTAATGACAGAGGTCTTTCCAGATTGTCGTATCCGAGAATGTATCTGCCGCCATCGTCGGACCTCTGCCTCTCCAGTTTGCTCCCAGATTCGTAAGCGTCTGGAGGAGCGTATCAGTATTTATGAGTGGATGCGTGATGCCTATGAAGAGTACCGTCATGTCAAGTGGGTCACCATCCAGCAAGTCATCTTTACCATATTCAATGGTGTCTACATCCCCCAAACCATCAACAGCATCATTTCCTTGGCAACGCATCGCCTGTACAGTGGCACAGACAATGACAGCGGCACAGACAGTGATGATGACGAGTTTGAGGAGATGGAGGTGCTGCCATCTCTAGACAGTTCCTTGGTGTCATTTCAGGAAAACAGATTTGTGTGATTTCAAACCAGTGCTGGGGACTAATTTTTGAGCAATGGTTGAGGGCCTTAGACCATTCACTATCTCCACCAAGTGTTTCAGAACCTTGAGTTATTCCATGCATGAGCCATAACTATCAGGATCCTTTACTATTCTTAAGAATTGATTTTATATTTGGACATTTGGGCTATAATAGATCACCATTCTTGTGCACTGACTATATGTCTCATGCATCTACAATTCTTGTGCACTGACTATATGTCTCATGCATCTACAATTCTTGTGCACTGACTATATGTCTCATGCATTTCCACCATTCTCCTGCCCTGACTATGTCTGAATATTAATATTTTTGCTACTGACAGGATGCATGCAATAGATATATATACTATTGACAGTCTGTTTGACATATATATTATTTTGTCAGGCTGGCTTTTTTTATCATACAGTATGTATTTATATATTATTATCGTATGCTTTTTATAAGATGACTGTTTCTGATATGGACAGGAAGGAAGTGAGGGTAAATTTTGTGAAGAAAATTTTTATGGTCAATTAATTAATCTATTGATAGTAACTGATGTAAAAGATTAGTGCTGTAATTCAATGTTGGGTAATGCCCTTGATACATAGTGCCTGTTCCATATAACACCCTGCAAATGTAGTGCCCTTGTATTTTCTACATAAAGCTACTTTTCAATATATTGTCTTCACTATGTTAGTGTCTTTTCTTAAACATTGTAGTAACTTGTCCATATAGTGTCCTCTCTATAAAGTGTCTTCACTATGTGTCTTTTTCATAAACATTGAAGTTAGTTGTCCATATAGTGTCCTCTCTATAAAGTGTCTTCACTATGTGTCTTTTTCATAAACATTGAAGTTAGTTGTCAATATAGTGTCCATTCTAAAAACAAAGTGTTTTCTGTTAAATGTGGTCATGATGCTTAATTGTTTTGATAATGTGATCATTCAAGATAGATCGTTTTCCTAACTTGCCATATTCACAGCCTGTATAAAAATGTAAAATAGGAGATTATTTATCAGATAAAGTCTCATACCAGAGATATGCTTGTAAGCTTGTGAAGTTTTATCAGAAAAAGTTTTCAGAATTTATTTCCTAGTGCTAAGTCTGTTCCTCAATAAAACTTCCTTGTTTTGCTGTCTGTTTTCATTGTGGTTTTGTTTCTTCACTGGATTTCTTGTCCCATGGACAAAGAGGGACATTTTAAAGGTTGGGTCTGCTCACTGCACATCATGTGACCTGTCGTACACTGTCAACCCAACTTGGATAAAGTACCAAGCGGTAAACACTCACCCTGCCATCAGGTACTGTGACTAGGAAGTATACCGAGGCATTGCCCTGGAAGTGAGAGGCATCTAAAGTCAGGTTGCCACTGCCACTGTAACGTCCAGCTCCCCCTCCTGCCACATAAAGGGAGATAACCCAGTAAGCGGTAGAAACAATACATGACGGTAGTAAATCCAATTAGCCTGATTACCATTGGAAGATTCTTTTGAAACTGAGTGAAAAGCACAACCAAGGATGTTATTCTATCAGAACTACGATTTCATTTCTGTTGTAGTGACTTAGCACAAATGAAGTATGTTTAGGTACGTGTATAGAACTACCAAGAAAATACTTCACATAAGGAACAGAAATAATTTCTAGGTTCTTTTATGGGTTATGTTCTGCTTGATACAGATTCCAATCTTTACAATGTTCACACATTTAAAAAAAAAATAAAAATGATGGAAAATGTACTAATATTGGTTGAATGCCCATACTTGTTCTACCTGTCACAATTATATATGTATTGGAAGCTGGTTTGAATTGTAGAGTCATCTCTTTCTTACCTTAATGTTTAACATCCAGATACATATCTAATAAAATGTTGTCTACCCTAATATTGTTAAACCTTTCTCTAATTAGTTATGTAGAATTGTCTACCCTAATATTGTTAAACCTTTCTCTAATTAGATATGTAGAATTGTCTACCCTAATATTGTTAAACCTTTCTCTAATTAGATATGTAGAATTGTCTACCCTAATATTGTTAAACCTTTCTCTAATTAGTTATGTAGAATTGTCTACCCTAATATTGTTAAACCTTTCTCTAATTAGATATGTAGAATTGTCTACCCTAATATTGTTAAACCTTTCTCTAATTAGATATGTAGAATTGTCTACCCTAATATTGTTAAACCTTTCTCTAATTAGTTATGTAGAATTGTCTACCCTAATATTGTTAAACCTTTCTCTAATTAGATATGTAGAATTGTCTACCCTAATATTGTTAAACCTTTCTCTAATTAGATATGTAGAATTGTCTACCATGATATTGTTAAACCTTTCTCTAATTAGATATAGAGTTGTCTACCCTAATATTGTTAAACCTTTCTCTAATTAGATATGTAGAATTGTCTACCATGATATTGTTAAACCTTTCTCTAATTAGATATAGAGTTGTCTACCCTAATATTGTTAAACCTTTCTCTAATTAGATATGTAGAATTGTCTACCCTAATATTGTTAAACCTTTCTCTAATTAGATATGTAGAATTGTCTACCATGATATTGTTAAACCTTTCTCTAATTAGATATAGAGTTGTCTACCCTAGTATTGTTAACCCTTTCTCTAATTAGATATGCGGAAATGTAGAGTAACATACCCTGGTATTACATGTCCTTTTTTCTAATTAGTAACATTGAGATATCTACCCTTGTAATACAGGTCATTTCTTTAATTAGTAACATTGAGATATCTACCCTTGTAATACAGGCCATTTCTCTAATTAGTAACATTGAGATATCTACCCTTGTAATACAGGTCATTTCTTTAATTAGTAACATTGAGATATCTACCCTTGTAATACAGGTCATTTCTCTAATTAGTAACATTGAGATATCTACCCTTGTAATACAGTTAATTAGTAACATTGAGATATCTACCCTTGTAATACAGGCCATTTCTCTAATTAGTAACATTGAGATATCTACCTTTGTAATAAAGGTAATTTCACTCATTAGAAATGTAGAGTTATCTACCCTTGTATTACAGGTCATTTCTCTATTTAGAAATGTAGAGTTATCTACCCTTGTATTACAACAGGTAATTTCTCTAATTAGTCATGTACCTGATACTAAAATGACATGCAGTAGCACCTGGTCTTACCTTGTTGCTTGAAATTTAAATTCACAACACTATCATCCAGAGACTTTTCCAGTCTGATCTGTATCAACAGCTTGTTGCCACTAGTTACGATCAGCTGACCTGCAGGATAGGAGTATGTTATCAGCAGACTGATATACTGTCATTATGTTAATAGAAGAATGTCTATGTAAAGATATGATAGACATTATACATGCAGCATCATCAAACTCAGTGAGTGGAAATGTTTGGAGTCTTCTGAAATAAGTCTTCATATTTAAGTAAGAACAAACACTACCAACACTAACATTAATGATAAAAAGTGTTTTATAAAATCTGAAATCCTTGCAGTAATGAAAGGGAATAGTAATATCACAGGTCAAAATCCAAAAAGGCTGTCTGTTGGCCATTTTTCTTAAAACTAAGGTGAAGCAACAATTGAATAGAACTTATATACAAAACTGTTGAATTCTCTCCAAAAAACAGCTTTATTGGACACAAAGTTTCAACAGGGGGCAGTAATTCCGTAATTTCAAGTGATTTCAAGCTCTGAAATAGGTACACTGCATATCCTCTTAGAATGACCTACAGTGTACATACAGACTAAGTATCATGATCCTAGTTTAGATGATGGCAAAGTTATGCTTCAGACACAAAATTTGCCTTGAATTTAGTACATTGCACATTGTTTAATAACCAATTTATATATACCAAATGCAGGTAAATTATTCTCTGAACATGAAATTTCAACAAAGGACAATAACTCTGTAATTAGTTTACCCCGCATTTGGTACACTGCACATTGTCTTAATATGAAAGATGTGTATAATCAGATTCATGTTCCTTGTTTGATAAGTTCTGGACATGAATGGATGGACAGAGGAGGTGGTGACTACATGCATATAATCCCCCTAAAATTCTTTTGTAGCGAAAAATAGCTTGATATTCCATTTACATGTAATTCAAAATATAACAAAGATTCAAAATCTTTTTCACCTAATAGAAATGCAATACTCTCACAATCAGAAGCATTATCTCATATTTCAAAAGATCTGAAGATCACATATAGCTATGACTTTTCAAAATCTTAATTTAAACTTTAATTTTTACCATTCTGGCTGCTGGAGAGAAGAGTAGAAATTAGTGGGGAGCTTTGACTGCCACCATCACGTAGTATGACAGAGTTTCCTCCCTCTGGCAGTACTAAGTCATTCACCATGGTTACCAGTGTTGTGTTCTCTAGAGCTGTTACAATGACAAGACAATCCAGTGGAAGGTTTGGTGTGGATGGAAGGGAGAACTGAACAGGCAGGCTGCTATTGACTTCTATCTGTCTGGTGCAGGCTGTAAAAAGGAGTGAAAAGGAGTGAAAAGGAATGCCTGTACATTTCAAAGAGAAGACTGCAATATTACATCACTGAATGGGATAACTGAACATTTCATCACACCACAGACTGCAATATTACATCACTGAAAGGGATACCTGCAGATTTCAACACACCACAGACTGCGATATTACATCACTGAAAGGGATAACTGTACATTTCATCACACCACAGACTGCAATATTTCATCACTGAAAGGGATACCTGCAGATTTCATCACACGACAGATTGCGATATTACATCACTGAAAGGGATAACTGTACATTTCATCACACCACAGACTGCAATATTACATCACTGAAAGGGATACCTGCAGATTTCATCACACCACAGACTGCGATATTACATCACTGAAAGGGATAACTGTACATTTCATCACACCACAGACTGCAATATTTCATCACTGAAAGGGATAACTGTACATTTCATCACACCACAGACTGCAATATTACATCACTGAAAGGGATAACTGTACATTTCATCACACCACAGACTGCAATATTACATCACTGAAAGGGATACCTGCAGATTTCATCACACCACAGACTGCAATATTACATCACTGAAAGGGATACCTGCACATTTCAACACACATTTATATAGTAAAAGTAAAACAGACAGTCAACATAATTTACACATACCAGGATCTACACCCGTCAGAAAGGCCTTGAACTGCTGCTGTGCTGAGTTATTTTGCAAGGTTAAGGTGAGGGTCAGGTTTCCATTGGTACCAAGTAGAATGTCATCAGGTATATTACTGCCTGTTAATACAAAACAAAAACCTGCAGCTCAACAGAAGTAGTACTTGACAGAACACGACTCATTATCATCATGTTTATACTGTACCTTTCATGGTCCGATTGGTATTGCCATTCTTTACCACGAGAGAACCTGCCACTAAGCTGAAGTCTGTAAATGACATAACAGAATTCCTGTCATCAGCAGGCAAGGTCACTTGATAGTCACATGCCACAGGTCCAGTCAAAGGCAAGTAAACAGGGGAGACAATCGGTTTTGTCCAATCCACAACATTGGTACAGTCTGCAACATGTAATAAAGATCAGACAGCTATAGAAGTATACTTTTATATGAACAAATGGTTATTGAGGTGACTTATCATCATATGACAATAAGGGTGATAATATACACATCAGAGGCTATGAGGGTGAAAGTATACATCTGTCACGTGACTATGAGGGTGAAAGTATACATCTGTCATGTGACTATGTGGGTGACAGTATACATCTGTCATGTGACTATGTGGGTGACAGTATACATCTGTCACGTGACTATGAGGGTGAAAGTATACATCTGTCACGTGACTATGAGGGTGAAGGTATACATCTGTCACGTGACTATGAGGGTGAAGGTATACATCTGTCACGTGACTATGAGGGTGAAGGTATACATCTGTCACGTGACTATGAGGGTGAAAGTACACATCTGTCATGTGACTATGAGGGTGAAGGTACACATCTGTCACGTGACTATGAGGGTGAAGGTACACATCTGTCACGTGACTATGAGGGTGAAGGTATACATCTGTCACGTGACTATGAGGGTGAAGGTATACATCTGTCACGTGACTATGAGGGTGAAAGTATACATCTGTCACGTGACTATGAGGGTGAAAGTATACATCTGTCACGTGACTATGAGGGTGAAGGTATACATCTGTCACGTGACTATGAGGGTGAAGGTATACATCTGTCACGTGACTATGAGGGTGAAGGTATACATCTGTCACGTGACTATGAGGGTGAAGGTATACATCTGTCACGTGACTATGAGGGTGAAGGTATACATCTGTCACGTGACTATGAGGGTGAAAGTATACATCTGTCACGTGACTATGAGGGTGAAAGTACACATCTGTCACGTGACTATGAGGGTGAAGGTACACATCTGTCACGTGACTATGAGGGTGAAGGTACACATCTGTCACGTGACTATGAGGGTGAAGGTATACATCTGTCACGTGACTATGAGGGTGAAAGTATACATCTGTCACGTGACTATGAGGGTGAAAGTATACATCTGTCACGTGACTATGAGGGTGAAGGTATACATCTGTCACGTGACTATGAGGGTGAAGGTATACATCTGTCACGTGACTATGAGGGTGAAGGTATACATCTGTCACGTGACTATGAGGGTGAAGGTATACATCTGTCACGTGACTATGAGGGTGAAGGTATACATCTGTCACGTGACTATGAGGGTGAAAGTATACATCTGTCACGTGACTATGAGGGTGAAAGTATACATCTGTCACGTGACTATGAGGGTGAAAGTATACATCTGTCACGTGACTATGAGGGTGAAAGTATACATCTGTCACGTGACTATGAGGGTGAAGGTATACATCTGTCACGTGACTATGAGGGTGAAAGTATACATCTGTCACGTGACTATGAGGGTGAAAGTATACATCTGTCACGTGACTATGAGGGTGAAAGTATACATCTGTCACGTGACTATGAGGGTGAAAGTATACATCTGTCACGTGACTATGAGGGTGAAAGTATACATCTGTCACGTGACTATGAGGGTGAAGGTATACATCTGTCACGTGACTATGAGGGTGAAGGTATACATCTGTCACGTGACTATGAGGGTGAAGGTATACATCTGTCACGTGACTATGAGGGTGAAGGTATACATCTGTCACGTGACTATGAGGGTGAAGGTATACATCTGTCACGTGACTATGAGGGTGAAGGTATACATCTGTCACGTGACTATGAGGGTGAAGGTACACATCTGTCACGTGACTATGAGGGTGAAGGTATACATCTGTCACGTGACTATGAGGGTGAAGGTACACATCTGTCACGTGACTATGAGGGTGAAGGTACACATCTTTCACGTGACTATGAGGGTGAAGGTACACATCTGTCACGTGGCTATGAGGGTGAAGGTACACATCTTTCACGTGACTATGAGGGTGAAGGTACACATCTGTCACGTGGCTATGAGGGTGAAGGTACACATCTTTCACGTGACTATGAGGGTGAAGGTATACATCTGTCACGTGGCTATGAGGGTGAAGGTACACATCTGTCACGTGGCTATGAGGGTGAAGGTACACATCTGTCACGTGGCTATGAGGGTGAAGGTATACATCTGTCACGTGACTATGAGGGTGATGGGTGAAGGTATACATCTGTCACGTGACTATGAGGGTGATGGTATACATCTGTCACGTGACTATGAGGGTGAAGGTATACATCTGTCACGTGACTATGAGGGTGAAGGTATACATCTGTCACGTGACTATGAGGGTGAAGGTATACATCTGTCACGTGACTACGAGGGTGAAGGTATACATCTGTCACGTGACTATGAGGGTGAAGGTATACATCTGTCACGTGACTATGAGGGTGAAAGTGTACGTCTGTCACGTGACTATGAGGGTGAAAGTGTACGTCTGTCACGTGACTATGAGGGTGAAAGTATACGTCTGTCACGTGACTATGAGGGTGAAAGTATACGTCTGTCACGTGACTATGAGGGTGATAGTATACGTCTGTCACCTGACTATGAGGGTGATAGTATACGTCTGTCACGTGACTATGAGGGTGAAAGTATACGTCTGTCACGTGACTATGAGGGTGAAAGTATACGTCTGTCACGTGACTATGAGGGTGAAAGTATACGTCTGTCACGTGACTATGAGGGTGAAAGTATACGTCTGTCACGTGACTATGAGGGTGATAGTATACGTCTGTCACGTGACTATAAGGGTGATAGTATACATCTGTCACGTGACTATGAGGGTGATAGTATACATCTGTCACGTGACTATGAGGGTGATAGTATACACCTGTCACATGACTATGAGGTTGATAGTATACATGTCAGATGGCTATGAGGGTGACAGTATACACCTGTCACATGGCTATGAGGGTGAAAGTATATATCTGTCACGTGACTATGAGGGTGAAAGTATACATCTGTCACGTGACTATGAGAGTGATAGTATACATCTGTCACGTGACTATGAGGGTGAAGGTATACATCTGTCACGTGACTATGAGGGTGAAGGTATACATCTGTCACGTGACTATGTGGGTGACAGTATACATCTGTCACGTGATTATGAGGGTGATAGTATACCTCTGTCACGTGACTATGAGGGTGACAGTATACATCTGTCACGTGACTATGAGGGTGAAAGTATACATCTGTCACGTGACTATGAGGGTGAAAGTATACATCTGTCACGTGACTATGAGGGTGATAGTATACATCTGTCACGTGACTATGAGGGTGATAGTATACACCTGTCACATGACTATGAGGGTGATAGTATACATCTGTCACATGGCTATTAGGGTGATAGTATACATCTGTCACGTGACTATGAGGGTGATAGTATACATGTCAGATGGCTATGAGGGTGATAATATACATGTCAGATGGCTATGAGGGTGACAGTATACACCTGTCACATGGCTATGAGGGTGATAGTATACATCTGTCACATGGCTATGAGGGTGATGGTATACATCTGTCACAGGGCTATGAGGGTGATAGTATACACCTGTCACATGGCTATGAGGGTGACAGTATACATCTGTCACATGGCTATGAGGGTGATAGTATACATGTCAGATGGCTATGAGGGTGATAATATACATGTCAGATGGCTATGAGGGTGACAGTATACACCTGTCACATGGCTATGAGGGTGATAGTATACATCTGTCACATGGCTATGAGGGTGATGGTATACATCTGTCACATGGCTATGAGGGTGATAGTATACATATGTCATATGACTATGAGTGTGATAGTACACATCTGTCACATGGCAATAAGGGTGATAGCATACACCTGTCACATGACTATGAGTGTGATAGTACACATCTGTCACATGGCTATGAGGGTGATAGTATAAATCTGTCACATGGCTATGAGGGTGATAGCATACATCTGTCACATGACTATGAGTGTGATAGTACACATCTGTCACATGGCTATGAGTGTGATAGTACACATGTGTTATGAGTGTCTTGTGACCATCTCCATCACACAACTATCTCTATGGTCATATAACCCTGTAAACTGTCATGAGTCCCATGTGACTATCTACAGTATATCACATGAACATATTTGATATAAGATATAACATACCGTCTCCGTTGTAGGTGATTTGGAAGGATCCTTGGGTAGAATTTTTATTGTGGAAGACAATAGATGTCATTTTGTTTGTAGAGATCAATAGTTCCTTGGACACTGTAAATGAAAGTCAGATATGTATATCAAATCTTCAATATCAATAACTTAATAAATAATGATAAACACGAAACAGAAATACAAACTCACTCCACCAAAAGGTTATAAAACAATAAAACATTAATCACCTTTTAAATGTTTTTCTTTAAAAATGGAGACATATTTTATCCAATGTAGTCTTCAGTCAAAACTGGTGGCAATATTGTTAATATTCTTACCTGAGTCATCAGCCTAACCTGTGTCATCAGCCTTACCTGTGTCCCCAGTCTTACCTATGTCACCAGCCTTAACTATGTCACCAGCCTTACCTGTGTCACCAGCCTTACCTGTGTCACCAGCCTTACCTGTATCACCAGCCTTACCTGTGTCACCAGCCTTACCTGTGTCACCATCCTTACCTGTGTCACCAGCCTTACCTGTATCATCAGCCTTACCTGTATCACAAGCCTTACCTGTATCACCAGCCTTACCTCTGTGATACAGCCTTACCTGTGTCACAAGCCTTACCTGTGTCATCAGCCTCACCTGTGTCACCAGCCTTACCTATGTCACCAGCCTAAACTGTATCACCATCCTTACCTGTGTCACCAGCCTTACCTGTATCATCAGCCTTACCTGTATCACCAGCCTTACCTGTGTGGTACAGCCTTACCTGTGTCACCAGCCTTACCTGTATCACCGGCCTTACCTGTATCACCAGCCTTACCTCTGTGATACAGCCTTACCTGTGTCACCAGCCTTACCTGTGTCATCAGCCTCACCTGTGTCACCAGCCTTACCTATGTCACCAGCCTAAACTGTATCACCATCCTTACCTGTGTCACCAGCCTTACCTGTATCATCAGCCTTACCTGTATCACAAGCCTTACCTGTGTCAGCAGCCTTACCTGTATCATCAGCCTTACCTGTATCACCAGCCTTACCTGTGTGATACAGCCTTACCTGTGTCACCAGCCTTACCTGTATCATCGGCCTTACCTAGATCACCAGCCTTACCTGTATCATCAGCCTTACCTGTGTCATCAGCCTTACGTATCACCATCCTTACCTGTATCACAAGCCTTACCTGTATCATCAGCCTTACCTGTATCACCAGCCTTACCTGTGTGATACAGCCTTACCTGTGTCACCAGCCTTACCTATGTCACCAGCCTTACCTGTATCACCAGCCTTACCTGTGTCACCAGCCTTACCTGTGTCACAAGCCTTACCTGTATCACCAGCCTTACCTGTATCACCATCCTTACCTGTGTCACCAGCCTTACCTGTGTCACCAGCCTTACCTGTGTCACCAGCCTTACCTGTGTCACAAGCCTTACCTATATCACCGGCCTTACCTGTATCACCGGCCTTACCTGTGTCACCGGCCTTACCTGTGTCACCGGCCTTACCTGTATCACCGGCCTTACCTGTATCATCAGCCTTACCTGTGTCATCAGCCTTACCTGTGTCACCAGCCTTACCTGTATCACCATCCTTACCTGTGTCACCAGCCTTACCTGAGTCACCAGCCTTACCTGTATCACCAGCCTTACCTGTGTGATACAGCCTTACCTGTATCATCAGCCTTACCTGTATCACCGGCCTTACCTGTATCACCAGCCTTACCTTTATCATCAGCCTTACCTGTATCACTGGCCTTACCTGTATCACCAGCCTTACCTGTATCATCAGCCTTACCTGTATCACCGGCCTTACCTGTTTGATACAGCCTTACCTGTATCATCAGCCTTACCTGTATCATCAGCCTTACCTGTATCACTGGCCTTACCTGTATCATCAGCCTTACCTGTATCATCAGTCTTACCTGTATCATCAGCCTTACCTGTATCATCAGCCTTACCTGTGTGATACAGCCTTACCTGTATCACCAGCCTTACCTGTGTGATACAGCCTTACCTGTATCATCAGCCTTACCTGTGTGATACAGCCTTACCTGTATCATCAGCCTTACCTGTATCATCAGCCTTACCTGTATCATCAGCCTTACCTGTGTGATACAGCCTTACCTGTATCACCAGCCTTACCTGTGTCACCAGCCTTACCTGTATCACCAGCCTTACCTGTGTCACCAGCCTTACCTGTATCACCAGCCTTACCTGTGTCACCAGCCTTACCTGTATCATTGGCCTTACCTGTGTCACCAGCCTTACCTGTATCATTGGCCTTACCTGTGTCACCAGCCTTACCTGTATCACCAGCCTTACCTGTGTCACCAGCCTTACCTGTATCACCAGCCTTACCTGTGTCACCAGCCTTACCTGTATCATTGGCCTTACCTGTATCACCAGCCTTACCTGTATCATTGGCCTTACCTGTGTCACCAGCCTTACCTGTATCATTGGCCTTACCTGTGTCACCAGCCTTACCTGTGTCACCAGCCTTACCTGTGTCACCAGCCTTACCTGTATCACCAGCCTTACCTGTGTCACCAGCCTTACCTGTGTCACCAGCCTTACCTGTGTCACCATCCTTACCTGTGTCACCAGCCTTACCTGTGTCACCAGCCTTACCTGTGTCACCAGCCTTACCTGTGTCACCAGCCTTACCTGTGTCACCAGCCTTACCTGTGTCACCAGCCTTACCTGTATCACCAGCCTTACCTGTATCACCAGCCTTACCTGTATCACCAGCCTTACCTGTATCACCAGCCTTACCTGTATCATCAGCCTTACCTGTGTGATACAGTCTTACCTGTATCATCAGCCTTACCTGTATCACCAGCCTTACCTGTATCACCAGCCTTACCTGTATCATCAGCCTTACCTGTATCATCAGCCTTACCTGTATCACCAGCCTTACCTGTGTGATACAGCCTTACCTGTATCACCAGCCTTACCTGTATCACCAGCCTTACCTGTGTCACCAGCCTTACCTGTATCACCAGCCTTACCTGTATCATCAGCCTTACCTGTATCACCAGCCTTACCTGTATCACCAGCCTTACCTGTATCACCAGCCTTACCTGTGTCACCAGCCTTACCTGTATCACCGGCCTTACCTGTATCACCAGCCTTACCTGTATCACCAGCCTTACCTGTATCATCAGCCTTACCTGTATCACCAGCCTTACCTGTATCATCAGCCTTACCTGTATCACCAGCCTTACCTGTATCACCAGCCTTACCTGTATCACCAGCCTTACCTGTATCACCAGCCTTACCTGTATCACCAGCCTTACCTGTGTGATACAGCCTTACCTGTATCACCAGCCTTACCTGTATCACCAGCCTTACCTGTATCACCAGCCTTACCTGTATCACCAGCCATGTAAGTCTTGATGACCCTAGCCTCTGTTGTGTTGGCCTGGTATTTGCCAGAGTAGACAGTGATGGAACTGTTAGAAGTGAATTGTGTGATACTAATCAAGAGGTTTGTAGTCTTGTTGTTGTCACGCTTTAGGTACCACACACATGTCTGATTTGTGATGTCAGAGAAGTTCACATGGATAGGTGTTTGCATGCTGGTATTGAACTGACCTCCACAGATGTCCAAAAAAGCTGAAAGAAATGCATGATAATGCACACAACAGAAAGAAACTGTCTCATAGTCAACAAATGATGAATAATTAATATCAACCATATTTGTTGTTTCAATCATGAGATGTTACAAAAGCAGTGAAGTGTGACCATTGATAATATTATCCTCATCCTTTCAATTACATAAAAAAACTGTGATAGAGTTGATTACAGAAATAATCAATTAGAAATCAATGAAATTTAGAAACACATAATTAAATATGGTTTCTTTCTGGCTGAAATTCTTATAAACAAAATACCATATTGTCTTGCTTCTCACAACACCTACCTGATTCAGACATGCTAACCACAGCCAGGAAACCTGTGACCAATATCCAAATCATCCGTGCCTGCATAGTGCTGAAGCCAGAGACAAATCATTATCAACACCTTAGAGAACCAATATTGTAAAGGTTAAAGGGTAAGTAGCTTTCATGTGTCATGAGAAAGTCATTGTGGGATTGATTATATCAAGCCAGTGTCAATACATGCATACCATCAAAACTGTCATCCTATACTGATAATTCTTATAAAGCTATTTTCAGTGGGAAATAAAAAACATTCTGCACAGAAATCCATTTTTTTTCCATAAAAAATCCAGTAAATTTAACCTCCTCCTCAGGAAGAAATAGAGAGCCATTTTGGTAATTAAAGCACCATCCATGAAGAACATTCGATTCTACCATACCTGGTGTTTAGAAAAAGTTTTTTGAAATTTAAGTCAGTTTGACCTCTTTTGGGCCCATCCATCAGCCATCATCCTTTCCTCATAATTCGAACCAAGTTTGAAATATTATATTTTCTATAGTATAAACTTAACCAATCCCAACTGGGGAAAAAGTGAGACCCTAGGGCCATGAAATTTACAAGTTTTGTAAAGCACCCTAAGATGTTTCTATCCATGAGGAGTATTTGATTCTACCATATCTGGGTGTGGAGAAGAACATTTTTGAAATTTGGGTCAATCTAACACATTTTGGCCTGCCCCCAGGTCCCTGCATCATGCAATGTTTTTGTTCATCTTTGGCCAGGGAAGGTTTCTGCAAAATTTCATTGTAATCAGTTCAGAGATTTTTGATAAGTTGAAATTGTTCATGTACATACGACACCTGGGGATATCGCAATAGGTCACCATGAGACTATGCCTCAGGTATCCCTATAAATCAAATGACAAATATTACACGGCAGTAAAGGTAGCTAACGTAAGCCTTACGGGACTGTTTTGCGTTTGCCATTTCAAAAACATTAACATAGCACACGCGTTATGTCATAGTCACGAGACCTCTATGGTCAAGGCCATGTAAGCTTCATTGCCGGCAAACAACTTTTTCGTCGAAATGAATACGGAAGTTTGACAATCGATGCGTTTTAGACGAAATGTGCTATATATGCGACCTAACAAACTATTTGACAGTTATTCAATACTTACACACGTAACACAAACAACCGTGTTTATGAAAAATAATATGTCTTTTACGACGTAATAAACGAAGAAAACAGTCACAAATCACCAACTTGTTGCTTCCACCGGCTACTTTCAGTTTGTGATACTCCCAACTAACCTGACTAATACAGTTGTTATATTACCGTTAGTGTGAGACAAGTGCGTAAACCCTTACGCTCTATATAAACAGTGTTTGATACCAATTTAAACATTTTTTTCCCACACGTACATACGATCATATTTTCCTTTTTATAAAATGCTTCAACATGCTGTGCCAAGTCAGTATCATTACTTTAACTTGCAAAAATAATAGTATGTTAACGTATGATCCCCTAAGCATATCTCTCAAAGCAGACATTTTCAAAATGTGACTACATGCTACTAAGATGGTGTTTGGTGATGTTATATTTCTTCTAAAAGAACATTTGAAATTTTTCCACCCTGTAAACCACCATACCTCATTCTTAACTGAAAGAACACCTTCGTTCTCTAGTTATGAGAGCTTTCCTCTACAAGAATTGTGAACGGCGGTATAAATATATGGTTGTGAACTATCATGGCTGAAACGGTATTACGAACTAAATTACGTCCAAATCAAAGAAATATACGGATGACTAAATCATAAAAATGATCGAATTTCTGGTTGACAGCATCTTCGATGAGTTTGGTGGCAAGATCTTCCAACAGACTATTGGAACACCTATGGGAACCAACTGCGCCGCTCAGTTGGCTAAGTTGTTTTTGTTTTCATACGAGACTGGAAGAGCTTATAAAAACAGAACACATATACCTTTCAAAGTTGTTTGATTTCACCTGCAGATACATTGATGACGTCTTGTCTTTAAATAATAAGAAAATTCATGATTACGTCTTCCGTATATATCCACCAGAACTGGAAATCAAAGACAGACACTTCTATATCAGCTGCTTAATCTATTCTTACAACGAAACCAACACAGACAGTTTTCCATCAATTGCAAGCTGTATGATAAACGTAGTGATTTCAATTACCCTAGTTTGAATTTTCCATTGCAGGATAGCAATATTCCTTTGTCTTCAAACTATGGTATTTACATGTCACCGCCTGAAGTTGATTCGGTGTTCAAGGGCCTGTTCCCATTATCACGATTTTAGAGCAATAAGTCGTCAACTGGCTGACAAACTCGTAATACAAGGGTTTAAAAGATGTAGGTTGATGAAAACTATGGTCGCCATAGTGATCTCACTGAGAAATACAGATTATATTTCTTTATGTGTATGCATGAAGTTGGACGTATTTGATGCTCGTTAGTTTACCTGTTCGTTCCGGCGTTGTATACCTTGTTCACATTTGAGAACGCGACATTACTTACATGGATTTATCAGGGACGTATATTACTGTATTATACGTCCCTGGGTTTATCAAAGTTTACATGGCGAGTATCGTCGATGAAGCAGGAGACACTTCCTCTTCCGGAACACCTGGTGTTATTTTCATTATACTTTTTCAGGAGTCTCATTGTATTTTTCTTTGTTTGTTCATATTTTGCCCTAGTTTTATGGATTTTGATTATGATTATGTTGATATGTTGGTATTATCTTGATGTTTTATTATTCCAACTTTGAAGACGTCTCTGTCCGTTTTCTTTATTAATGGGTAAAATGTGCATCTACTTAATTTTTTTTTCAACATCTGAGATCATATGTATATCTAAGATTCTTTTTATAAACGCTAATCACAGAAGTCATTACCACATAAATCTACACTCTTCTACGTGTCACGATTTAGCTTGTCGCTCGCCGTTCACATCTAACATTTTAAATATCTTTTCAAGTTCCACCCAAGGGACTGATCTGAAATTTTCCTGAAATGGTCCTGGACAAGTTTTATTTTTGGGATTCTGTTCAAAAACATACATGGCCATCTTAACCACCATTTTGAAAAGACATTTTAAACCTCTTCTCTCAACCAAATGTTCATTTGACTGGTTCCATTGAGCTGAAAATTAGTGAGAATGTTAAGGAAGGTTATCCTCTTGTATTATTTTCTGGCTTCGACCAAAGTTCGATATTGCAGCCATGGCGGCAATTTTGAATCATGACTTCGCGATCATGGTTTTCCTGAACATTACCTTTTTTTATATTTGTTAAGTTCCACCAGTGTGGTTGAGCTGAAATTTGTCCGAAATTATCTCGAGATGGTTTTGAATTGATATTGTTACTTATCGGGTTGGTCTGATATTGGATATGGCCGATACCTTGAAAAATTCATATAAAAACTTCATGATTATATTGGGAATGTTATGTTGAAATAAGGAGTTTATTGTTTATTTAATAGTAATGCTTTCCACAGTTGCCTCTCCCTGTCTATTTCCCGTGACCAGATTATAATAAACCAATATGTACTGACACGGAAATCCTTCAGTGATTCACTGTAACATATTCAAATCGTATTAGGTAAATAATTTTCATACTTTGAGAAACCGGATAAGTGATAGAAAACAGTATTTCACATGTATTTCTTACTTAAGCTGAAGTTTGTACGTAGTCACAACATATATTAGACAATCAAACTGCGCAAAAGGAAACTTGCACTCATCGACCCCTGTGACCTACTTTTCAATCCGGTTTCGTCCGGTTTGCGGGAGGCAAAGGAACGTGTAATCTTATTGGCCAAAAACGAAAAACAAATATTGAATGGAAAAAAAATCAAGTTCACAATAATACTGCTTTCCCTGATGTAAATCGTTTACAAATTTGCATGACCTGTAAATGCTCGTCATTTATGAAAAATGTCATCGGTTTAGAGTAACAATATCCCCTTGTTTTGATCAAGAGTTTCTTTGAGGCTATGTCCAACACTGACCAATCAGAGAGCGTGTATCATAACGCTTTGATAAGACCCCGGTATCCCTTTCCTTTGTGCGCCATTTTCCCCGCAAACCAGACCAAAAATACAACGCGACTAAGGGGACTTAGACATCTGGAGAACATTTCCTGTTGATTTCACAATGTCGGAGAACAAGGTACATTTGTTTCTCTATCTGAATTTTGAAACCCACAGGAGAACTGATAAAATATAGAATAGCACACGTTAGTTTCGGAATGGTTTTGTATGTGATTATTTCCCGCGGTTCTTTAATTATTTATCGGTATAATTGAAGTTTTTCGATTGTTATAAAAACTGTCTTGAAATTAGTTACGTACGTTTGTATGATGATTTAGGTAGAAACCATACAATCTATTTCGTTTGGTGGAAACACCCCGCCTTTACTTATAGTAAAGAAACGAAACGATAAAATCACGCTACGGCCACATGTTTGTGACCGGAGGTGGATATCGTACGGTCATTTCACAAAGAAACGCCATTTCCCCATTATTGTTATATTTTAGCACTCACTGTAAGCGAATCTTTCATCCGTCAATACACACTGTACATTCGGATCCAACGTGTAGGCTCTAGACACGGTAGCTGTCTTACATGGGTTTTTCACTCGTTACAGATTGATGTCTGGTGTAGCACATCGACTTTCTATTCATATGATTAATTATTTGAAAATTGTCAAAGATTCTACTGATGTAAATTCTGCTTTAAATTGATAGCTTTATCTTTTGGGTTGAAGGTATGTGTATGCTATAGGAATCATTTTATTGACAGGGAGCTGATGATCAGCAGATAGTAAAGCCAGAGGGGGCAGAACACATCAACTTAAAAGTCACAGGTCAAGATGGTAGTGTGGTACACTTTAAAATCAAGAAAAATACACCGCTACGGAAATTGATGTCGGCATACTGTGACAGAGTTGTAAGTATCCATCATACAAGAGAAATGGTAATGCTAGTGTGTCTTCAGATTAAAGTAAGTGATCAGTAAGTACATGGCTTATTTAACTATGATCAGTACAAGGAAAATCTTGGGAGCTAAGAGCAATGGGCCATTATGAGGAAATGTCAGGAAGTAAGGTTGGACATCTTATGTAAATTGCAAAAAGCACTGCAGAAAAATTGAGGGATCAGTTTAACTTTTGAGGGGCCCTTTTATTCCATGCAGATTATCCTTGCCAGTAATGTTGCAACTTTGCCAATACCATAGAATTCTCAAGTTTCTCATGTAAATGTAATTCTTCCTTGTATGTGGAAGTGTAAATACTAAGATTACTGTTATGTGACCCAGGTAAACACTGGTTGCAATATACTACATTAGATGAACTTGCTGTGTATATCAATCCCTAGCAATGGCATTTGTAATAAAAATGACTTCATTATACATGTAGCTGCAAATGATATCCACATGGATCCATGTGGGAACAGGGATATATTGATGAAAATACTAGCCTTGGTTCCGCAAGTGTTGCAGTTGCCTAAGGAAATCTTGGGACAAGTTCTTGTCTGTTACAATAATATTTGTACACCAGTTACAACACATGATATTGAAACACAACTAAACTTGATCTACCACGATTCCTTAAATGGTAGCAATGAAAAACAATTGGCACAGGTGGCTGGAATTGGCCAACTGAATTTTAAGTATATTTACTTGAACAGTTCAAAGTTGGTGAAAATCAGGCTACTTTTGACATTGTCAAGCTATATATGAGATCACTAGACTACTGTTTATAAAGTTGGTGAAAATCAGGCTACTTTTGACATTGTCAAGCTATATATGAGAACACTAGACTACTGTTTATAAAAGGTGGAGTTAATGGTTCTGATTTTTGGAGTATAGTCTTTCTTGAGAAAGGCATGGTTTTGTTTGAATGTTATAATTGCATTGATAGGAATTAAGGTCAATTGATGAAAAATAATGAGTTATAAATTATCGAACACTCTTGTATATGTTTGAATACTTTTAATATGGAATGTATGCTAATATTTACACTGATTTTTAACACGTTTTTATCTTTCAGGGAATAAAATTGGCATCCTTGCGATTTAGATTTGACGGCAACCCAATCAACGAGACGGACACTCCTACGGCAGTTAGTAATTTAATCTTTTAATTAAACACCAAATGGTTCTTGAAAATATGAAATTGATATCACTGAAGTGATCAATTGTAAATTGTAAGTAAAAAAAAGGAGGTGTTGTTACTCTTCTCACAGAATTGTACACATTTGTATGTATGCAGGAAAAATCCTGGGAACTGAGAGCAATGGAGCATTTTCATTGATTTTTAGCATAAATAAGATGGGCCGTCCTATGTAAAAATTAAAAAAACTGGAAATTTTCAGTTGTGAAGGGCCCTTGATCCCCTACAGGATTAATGTGTTCATTGTGAATTGTATAACAGTACTGGTTTATATGAGTACAGATTATCATAAAATATTGGTTATGTCTGAGACAACTGTTTCTGAAAAATTTTAAAACAAGGTTAAACACCATGATGTAGATTCCACATCATAAAATGATATTGCATCCTGGTAAATCTGCTTTTAATGATTGGGAAAATAAGCCGTTTTACATTAAGTTCCTGGAGGTGACAGGACACCAAAGATTGTTCATTTGGGAGTAGGTTTCCTTTTCAAAGTACATTTTCTTGTCAAACTAATAACAAGTTCATAATTTAGATAAGATATTGCAATAAATATTAATAACTTCAATTTAAGAGTAAGATTTCTTCACAAAAATAATTAGCAGACATAAGAGGACACCATAATAGATATATTGCCATTGAATAAAGAACATCAAGAAAGGCTTTCAAAATAATAAAAATAATGATTATAAAAATCTATCAACTTGGCTTTTATTTTATACAATTATGGCGTTTCATCCAGATCAAAATCAATAGAAAATTTTAATATAAAATGTAATTTCATGCAAAGTTATTTTATATGGAGTATTTTCTGTACGTTTCATCATCGAAGTATTAAAAATGAAACAAAGACACTTAAGTGTATATGGTGTCCTGTGTGACCTAGGGACAGCTAGTGATAAAATACACCACATGCTTGTAACATCTTTTAGTCTGAAGTTATATCACAATTTAACTCTTTAGTTTTCATCTTGTTTTTCTCTCTCTACCACAGCTCGACATGGAAGATGGAGACACGATAGATGTATTTGCACAACAAACTGGAGGACAACGGTAAATAAGAACAAAAGGAAATATTGGACTTTATAAGGAACCTCATCTCTCAGCATTCATCATTCTCATTTCTCATAGGAACTTCTTATCACTCATCTCATACTGACTTTGGCAGTCCTTGATTGCTGTGGTGAATGTTGTGAGGAGGAGAACTTGCATATTGTGAAGGAAGAAGTTGCCTCTGAGCTCAGCTTTCTTTGTGCTGTTTGTAAATTGGTGTAAAGGACACAACAGAAAAAGAGTAGAGAGTGTGACTTTTGGTGTAAAGACAAAGCAAGCCGGGATCACAAGATGTTGGTCCCACACAAACTTTTCATGTTATTTGTAGTGTCCACGAACTAGGTCATGTCACTTGTATATGTTTGTTTGTCAAAACATTTTTATTCATTAAGTCATTGACATTCATCTCATAAATATTGGTAAATAAACATGTGGTTGTACAGTTTTCTGTGAAATCATTTGTCAGTATTTTTGTCAGTTTATATAAGCTACAACTCAAATCTTAATGAGGTTATTACAGTTTGTGTGCTGGATTTATTGACCTGTACACAGCCAGGGTCATTTTGTGGCAGGGTCTCTACTAGGTAGCTGGTGGCACTGGCAACCTGTATCGTATACCATTAAATCTGTTTAATCAATTGTAATTGATAAAATAGCCTTGAATTACTGATGTCTGCCATTGATGGGGTCAATATAGGTCCGTCAATCATATCAACGACTGTGTGGAATGGCTAGAATATTGATGGGAAAATAGCTAGTATGAAATTTGAGAGACCCTCCAGTACCTTTTAAGAAATAGGGATAGAAATCTTTACTCTGCAAAATTCCAAGATGACTGCCTCTTGACCATTTTGTTTTACTGATCAGTCCAAAAGTCTGACGGGGACAAAGAGGAACCTATACACAAAATTTGAGAAATATTTATGCTGTACTACTCAAGTAGAGATAACAAACTTTCAAAATGAAAGATCAAAGATGGTCACCTGTCAGCCATTTTGTTTTTCTGATCAGTCCTAAAATTAAATGGGTACAAAGTGGAGTCTACACAGGAAATTTGAGAGAGATCTCTCCAAGCAATAATAATCTTTATTGAAAAAATCAAAACAAAAATTGATTATGGATGGGCTATACAGATGGTGGGCTGAAAATTGCAACTTCATTGGAAATTTTGATGTAGCTTAACAATTATCTTTTGTGGCAGTATTGACAATACAGAGTAAACAAGGGATCCCTCAATGGACTGCTTTAAGTGGTGCAAGGCAGATCTTTTCTCTTTTGCTGACTTTCCTCCAAATCAATTTCTCTTTCCTCTGCTCTTTTTAATTATCTGAAATTTGAGAGTTACTCTTACAAAGCTGTGATATTCTTTGTTGAATCCAAGATGTTCGTATACCTTCCATTTTGTTTTCCTGATTAATTCCAACTTTGAATAGCTACAACTCCAGATCCATGCCACACTTCTCATGGAATAGTGATAATAAACTTTCATGGTCAAATCCAAGATGGCTGCCTTTTGGTTATTTCCATTTTCTTACCTAGGGACCTCGCTTATGAAATCTGAGAATTTCTGATCAGTCTCAAGGGACCAAAGACAACCTACACCTGAAATCCATCCAGTGCTTCAGAAAATATTTATACCAGACTATGGCTTTTAAATATAATGATGGCCACCTGTTGGCCAACTTGTTTTTCCAATTGGAACATATAATGGTCTTAGCACATTTATGGACCAGGGGAACCAAGAAATAGCGACAAAGACCTTTTCACTATCAAAATCCAAGATTGTCTGGTTGGACATTTAAACCTACACAGGAAATTTGAAATTTATCCATCTAGTACTGCCCACAAAATGAAATTTTTTTCTCAATAAATAATGGATAAATATTCTCAACTTTCATATGTAGGTTTCCTTTTGTCCCTTGTGCATCATTGATTTTGGAACAACTGGTAATCAAAAATTCTTATGGGGTACATAATTCTCAAATTTAATACAAGCAAATAAGGGAAAACACCTACCAAACTTGCAAAGCACAAATTAAGATCATATGAGCGCTATGACCCCTCTGGATTCTTCAGATGAATTGTGAGAAAGATCAATCCAGGTCTATTGACAAGATTTTTTAAAGAACAAAGCATGAAAGTAGCTGCCTGCCATCATCAGATAGTGGACTAACCACTCAAAATGTTTCAAGGTAGCTGTAAAAGGTAATCTACTGAAGCTGTCATATTATATGCAAGGAGTATCCCAGGCATTCTACTTTCTCCAGAGGAAGGAACTGAGTTAAATCTATACTTTACTGATAAAAGTGTGTAGCGCGAATACTCTCAAACTTTACCTCTAAATATGTAAACACAATAAAAAACACAATGGAAAACAAGAGGCCCATGGGCCTTAACGGTCATCTGACAAAAAGCAAGCCAAACTCTAACAACAGTGAGTCTGGGCTTTATTCATTTGAATAAACTTGGTAGCCCTTCCTCCCAGCATCCTACAGGCCCAATATCAGCACTCTGAGCCTTTTGGTTACTGAGAAGAAGTCGTTTACAGATTTTAACATATCTGAACCCTGTGATCTTGAAAGTGGGTCAAGGTCATTCACTTGAACACATTTGGTAACACTTCCTCAAAGCATCCTACAGGACCAATATCAGCACTCTAATCATTTTGGTTATTGAGAAGTCATTTGCATATTTTAACATACTTAACCCCTGTGACCTAGAAAGTGGGGCGAGGTCAATCATTTGAACAAACTTGGTAGCATGTCATCCATGCATCCTACAGGTCCATTATCAGCACTCTTGGACTTTTGCTTATTGAGAAGAGGTTGTTTGTATATTTTAATATAATTGACCCCTGTGACCTTGAAAGTGGGTCAAAGTCATTAATTTGAACAAACTTTGTAGGGCTCCATGCCAGCATGCTATGGGCCAAGTATTAGCCCCCTAGGCCTTCTAGTATTTGAGAAGAAGTTTTTTGAAAAGTTTACGGACACATGACGACGGACGAAGCACGATGGCTATAGGTCCTCTCGACCCTTCGGGTCAGATGACCTAAAAATCAGTTCCATCCACTTAATGTAGTCACTCTTTTGGCCTTGAGAGAGTAGGGGATGGCCTTTGAATATGAATAGTCATTGGGCCACCTAGTTGAAAGCAAGTGTGTGCTTCTGCAGGCCAGCACCACCAAGTTTTATCTCTTCACTTTTAGGTCATTTGGATGGGCCAGATCTTTATTATAAACACCATTCTTGTGATAATACCTTCACAAAATTGGTCAGTGATTTTCTATAGAATAAATAACAACAACATCATATTTCATTAATAGTTTCATTCAATATAAATTGCATCTAACGAGGAACTAGGACAAGATCTGTGATAACTGACTGTAGTATTTAAATTCATTAAACAGAACCACAGTTCTTGACTTACATATGTATACTGGTGACAGCCCCTGACAGGGGTGCTGCCTGCTTAATATCGCCAGTATTACCCTTTAACATTGTTACAGTCTTAATGCATGTACACTACGGTTAATAGATCAACTGTTAGCACTGGCCTTCAGGCAAATACACTGTACAACAATTTAGGCATGAATATATATATTGCAATTTTCATATAAAAAAGTATTCCCAATTTGCAGTAGATCATCTTGTCTGTATTTGTTATACCACCAAACTGGCCACTAACCCTAACATCAAAATACATGAAATAATTAGCACAGTAATGATCAATTTAATTTTCTCAAACTAAAATTATGAAAAAATGGCTTTTAATTATGTTTCTAAATTGAACTCAATATAAGCCAGTAATTTAAAGAACAATGTATCACAAAGTATTTACATATCAAACAGGAGGGTTGTTAACATTCATTATAGTAATGCCCACAATAAAATGTAATGGACATCAACATTGCACAATTGTACCGTATTATTCTGATAAACTCTCCTACTAAAGAAAGGTCCCATTCCCCTCTAAATTAAAATCCTAGAAGAACCAAATTAACTAATCCCCAAAGTTTCAATAGTTACATACGAGATCTAGAGCTGACCTACAGAATTTCAATATTTTGAGCTCTTTTTAATGCCCCATCTTTTGAAGAATGTCAAGCACTAGGAAATTTCTAAGAATAGATACAATGCCTACAAAACTTTCATAAGAATTCAAAACTTGGAATTAGCATCAATACATTACACTGAAAACCCTTAATTTCTGTCATAATTTTGGTAAAATTACAGGAGTCTTCCTGGTTAACAGTAGACTTATATTCCAACTAGAAAAGAAATTACACACTGATCTATGTGACAAATAAAGAAAATGAGAATAAAAGGCAATCATGGCAGATATGTAGACCTGTGAGGAAGTATCCATAACTGTAAATCCTTGAAAGTAACTCCATATGTGTTTGTTATATGTGTCTATCTTTATAAAGTTCAAAAAAATTTTATCAAAAAAAGGGGAAAAAATCTCAACAGGCTGAACACAAATTAAGCCTGCTATGATGAGGTGATTCTTGATGAATTTTTTAAGTTTTGAATTAAGTCATATATTTTGAGAGAAGCACCAACTTTCATTCCAGTTAAGCTAACTATCTGCTCTCGAGTCAACTCCAAAAATCTCTTTCCGTCAATGTTCTGAAATAGAGAAATAAGTACATTTACCAATAATTACCTCTTTTAAAAAAATGACAAAGAAAATTGTTTTGAAACATTTCAGAAACAGACTTTAATAAACAACATAGTTCTAATACATCTTCAGTTTGTTTACCACTCAAACATGCTACATTTTCCAGTTTAATCAGAAAGAAAAACTTTGCCAAATCTTTACTGTAGGTCCACAACTTTGCTGAAGACTTACTATCCTGTCTATCAGTCCCAAGTCTTTACAGAAGACTTACTACCCTGTCTATCAGTCCAAATCTTTACAGAAGACTTACTACCCTGTCTATCAGTCCATGTCTTTACAGAAGACTTCCTATGCTGTCTATCAGTACAAGTTTTTACAGAAGACTTACTACCCTGTCTATCAGTCCAAGTCTTTACAGAAGACTTACTTTCCTGCCTATCTGTCCCAAGTCTTTATAGAAGACTTACTACTCTGTCTATCAGTCTTTACAGAAGACTTACTACCGTATCAGTACAAGTCTTTACAGAAGACTTACTACCCTGTCTATCAGTCCCAAGTCTTTACAGAAGACTTACTACCATGTCTATCAGTCCCAAGTCTTTATAGAAGACTTACTACCCTTTCTATCAGTCCAAGTCTTTACAGAAGACTTACTACTATCGGTACAAGTCTTTACAGAAGACTATCATCAGTCCAAGTCTTTACAGAAGACTTACTACCATGTCTATCAGTCCCAAGTCTTTATAGAAGACTTACTACCCTTTCTATCAGTCCAAGTCTTTACAGAAGACTTACTACCGTATCGGTACAAGTCTTTACAGAAGACTTACTACCCTGTCTATCAGTCCATGTCTTTACAGAAGACTTACTATGCTGTCTATCAGTACAAGTCTTTACAGAAGACTTACTACCCTGTCTATCAGTCCAAATCTTTACAGAAGACTTACTACCCTGTCTATCAGTACAAGTCTTTACAGAAGACTTACTACCTTGTCTATCAGTCCCAAGTCTTTACAGAAGACTTACTACCCTGTCGCTATTCTCTTGGTTGTAAGTAGAAAAGGAAACAAGTTAACTCCTTTATTTTTCCAGTCTCTTTAGAGCAGATACTTTCTCTGATCATGGAAGCCTTTATTCTACTCTAAAACTTGTGTATATACATCTCTTTCTTCCCTAAACTTGTTTATATATGAAATATCAGCTCTATGGCCCTGCTCCATAGTCTGGTATATACAAACTATCATATGTTTTTGTTTCTTACCAGTTTTGTGAAGCTATCACACTGAGCAGCACAGTCCTGATCTCTAAGGAAGTGGTTCACATCGGAAACAGTCCAGGCAGACGGCGACACTTGTTTTTGTCTATCGGATGTTGTCTCTGATGACCCTGTCTTGCCAGGGTCAGAAATAGTGACATGAGTGAGAGGGTCAGAATTGATGACCTTGGCTAGGTCAGAGGATGATCCACGGAGAGGTGACTTAGACAAGAGGAGATTGGACAGCGCAGTCTTGGTGAAAGCTATACCGGTGGTTGGAGCAGGAGAAGTGTCCATAGGCTCTGTCTTCACTGTCTCTATGGAAACTCCTCCTCCAGGCGCATGGGGGCTTAATGTTGGGGGACCGTCCACCGTTCCACTATCATCAATCTCCTGTTTTGCTGTAGAGAATTATATCAGAAATAGTATGATTAGATCATGAACTTTGGAATTAACGCATAGTTGAATGTTAAAACAAAACAGAACAAAGTACAACAATAACTATTCCCTGCACAATGCTACCTAAACGAAAAAAACAATCATATACCTACATGTTAACTACAATCCAAGAGTGTTACTAATATTTTAATAAAGATCATCTTTAACCGTTAAATTTTCAATCTCTTTCCATGGCAACAAGAAAAAAATGAGAACTCCATTTTTTAAATGTTGAACATTTTTGATATTTTACTCTGTAAACAGCAAAATCTGAAGATTTGGCCATTTCCATGGTAACTAGAAAGCTCCATTTCAGGTAGTGATCTTGAATGGTTTTGGTGTCATGTTCTGAAATTTATAATTAGGCCTGTTTCCATAGCAAGGGAAGAATTATGTAAATGAAAAGGTTATCCACAGCAAAAGGCATTATTAGAGTATTAACTTTGTAACCATACAAAGATCTGAGAAGTTGAACTTTTAAAGTTCTGGTCTAGGAAATGCCCATGCTTGGTTAATATCCCCCATTACAATGAAATTCATGTTGTAATATCTAGAAGGTGCATAAAAACAAGCATAAAATTCTAAAATTAATGGAGTTTTTAAGTAATGTAAATATCACAATGAAAAGAGAAATTCAACAGAAATAAAGACTGATTCACATTTGCTCCTGACCAATCACATCAGTCACTTCACTCACTGATAACATTGCAAGTTCTACCCACCTGCTTATAATGACCTCCTACTGAGCCTTTCTGATGATTGATCTGTTTATACTGACATTTGCATATACTTTTTTATACTGACCTGTAAAAACTGACCTTTACACATACTTTGTAATACTGACCATTGAACATGTTTTTTGTTACACTGTCCTTTGGATGGGCCTGTTAAGACTGACCTTTGACTGAGTCTGTCAAGACAGACCTTTGGCTCTGAGAGGGCCTGTTAAGACTGACCTTTGGCTCTGAGAGGGCCTGTTAAGACTGACCTTTGGCTCTGAGAGGGCCTGTTTAGACTGACCATTGGCTATACCTTTTTTTTTTTTACTTACCTTTCACTGGGCCTGTACGCCCCTCATCCAATGGTGGCAGTGTACTAGGGTCGGAGTGTGCAGATCTAGTGCGGCTGCCGAAGGACAAGAATCCCTGGGCACGGTCGTTGTTCTGTAGATCTCGGTGGATATCCAGCATGGTGCTGCCTGGGATCAACTTTGGCTTCCGCTCTGTTGTATAGGGCAAGCATTTCAGTTAACATCATTCTAATGTTAGTTGTCTTCTTGTCAAATTAACACAAAGTGAGCATGGGCTATCATTCACATATCCCCCTTTCATCCTTTTTCTTTTGATACAAATCTATCTGAATAATGAAGTTGTTCATTAGCTATCTGCATAAGCTTTTTCATTCAAAATCTGACCTATGACCTGTATACAGTATACTGGTGGGGAAAACTATTAAGGGGTTCATGTCATATCTTGTACACAATGTTTTTATTTGAGAAATGGTCTAGTGTGACCTTTGGCTTTTGATCTTGCCCAATGGCCACCAAAATCTGAACAAGTGTTGACCTTGGTAGTGATGCCATATTGTAAATATGAATTAAATCTGTCAGATAGTTCATCTGTTATCTGTATTTTACAACTGATTAAGGGTGATGATAGGATCATAAAGTATCTTGTACATTTATCTCAAACAAAGGTCTGTATAAATATACATAAAAGAGGAAAACCAAAGAAGTTAATTTGACATCTTTGAGCCCTAACCATCAGCTCCTTGGGAACACTATATAGGTTTCTCCTATTTCAGTATAGTTAAACCTTGTATTGTAGTATGATAGTACATACAATTAGATTTCAATCTTAAAAAAGTGAGTAAAATGACACTAACTTGTAGACTTACTTTTGCGTGGTCCCTTGTAGATCTGAGTCTTGCCTTTGCGTTTTTTAGAGTGACTGTCTGTAGATTTGCTTGACTTGGTTACTTGAGGGATTGGTGCTGGAGGTTCAACTACAGAACATAAAGCAAATATCAATTGTATGATGGCAATGTAATTACAGCGTCTTCTCTTCCTACTGGCACATGTGTGCTTTACTAGATCTTTTACTGCAAAAACAGGTGAAGCTCATCAGTATCAAATAAAAACAGTCCCAAGTTCTTGAATATATATAATGATTAATACCTTGATATATATCAAATTACAGAAAAAAACCATTCTATATCTATCAGATCATCATCACATATTTGACTTGTTTACTGGCTTTAACACTGTTTCAGTATTTTACTCACCTTTAACCCTTGGCCCCTCTAGGCCATAGCTCATGACCTCACACCATCCAGCAGGGTAAAGGTCTGGAGACTCGCTGTCCACCCACTGATCATATTCATTCTCCCAACCATCAAAATGGATCCGTAAGAGTCGACCCACCACCTTACTGACAGTAGCCACACAGATAAGCCTAGAAAAAAAAAACGAGAAGGGTTATACACAAGACTACTTCAAAATTCATATCTTATCTTCTCAATGACTACAATGTCACACAACGATTCTAACCTACATTGTCAGGGACTGTAAAGTCACAAGATAATTGTAATCTGCTTTGTCAGGGACTATGTCACATGATGATTCTTATATCTACACTATCTGGAATTGTGTGGTCATGCGACTTTTCTCATCTTTACTTGGCAGGGACTGTAAGTCACATAATAATCTTATTTCTACCTTGTCTGGGACTGTAAGTCACATAATAATCTTATTTCTACCTTGTCTGGGACTGTAAGTCACATAATAATCTTATTTCTACCTTGTCTGGGACTGTAAGTCACATAATAATCTTATTTCTACCTTGTCTGGGACTGTAAGTCACATAATAATCTTATTTCTACCTTGTCTGGGACTGTAAGTCACATAATAATCTTATTTCTACCTTGTCTGGGACTGTAAGTCACATAATAATCTTATATCTACCTTGTCTGGGACTGTAAGTCACATAATAATCTTATTTCTACCTTGTCTGGGACTGTAAGTCACATAATAATCTTATTTCTACCTTGTCTGGGACTGTAAGTCACATAATAATCTTATTTCTACCTTGTCTGGGACTGTAAGTCACATAATAATCTTATTTCTACCTTGTCTGGGACTGTAAGTCACATAATAATCTTATTTCTACCTTGTCTGGGACTGTAAGTCACATAATAATCTTATTTCTACCTTGTCTGGGACTGTAAGTCACATAATAATCTTATTTCTACCTTGTCTGGGACTGTAAGTCACATAATAATCTTATTTCTACCTTGTCTGGGACTGTAAGTCACATAATAATCTTATTTCTACCTTGTCTGGGACTGTAAGTCACATAATAATCTTATTCACATCTACCTTGTCTGGGACTGTAAGTCACATAATAATCTTATTTCTACCTTGTCTGGGACTGTAAGTCACATAATAATCTTATTTCTACCTTGTCTGGGACTGTAAGTCACATAATAATCTTATTTCTACCTTGTCTGGGACTGTAAGTCACATAATAATCTTATTTCTACCTTGTCTGGGACTGTAAGTCACATAATAATCTTATTTCTACCTTGTCTGGGACTGTAAGTCACATAATAATCTTATTTCTACCTTGTCTGGGACTGTAAGTCACATAATAATCTTATTTCTACCTTGTCTGGGACTGTAAGTCACATAATAATCTTATTTCTACCTTGTCTGGGACTGTAAGTCACATAATAATCTTATTTCTACCTTGTCTGGGACTGTATGGTCACATGACAATCTTATTTCTACCTTGTCTGGGACTGTAAGTCACATAATAATCTAATTTCTACCTTGTCTGGGACTGTAAGTCACATAATAATCTTATTTCTACCTTGTCTGGGACTGTAAGTCACATAATAATCTTATTTCTACCTTGTCTGGGACTGTAAGTCACATAATAATCTTATTTCTACCTTGTCTGGGACTGTAAGTCACATAATAATCTTATTTCTACCTTGTCTGGGACTGTATGGTCACATGACAATTCTTATATCTACCTTGTCTGGGACTGTAAGTCACATAATAATCTTATTTCTACCTTGTCTGGGACTGTAAGTCACATAATAATCTTATTTCTACCTTGTCTGGGACTGTAATGTAAGTCACATAATAATCTTATTTCTACCTTGTCTGGGACTGTAAGTCACATAATAATCTTATTTCTACCTTGTCTGGGACTGTAAGTCACATAAATCTTATTTCTACCTTGTCTGGGACTGTAAGTCACATAATAATCTTATTTCTACCTTGTCTGTAAGTCACATAATAATCTTATTTCTACCTTGTCTGGGACTGTAAGTCACATAATAATCTTATTTCTACCTTGTCTGGGACTGTAAGTCACATAATAATCTTATTTCTACCTTGTCTGGGACTGTAAGTCACATAATAATCTTATTTCTACCTTGTCTGGGACTGTAAGTCACATAATAATCTTATTTCTACCTTGTCTGGGACTGTAAGTCACATAATAATCTTATTTCTACCTTGTCTGGGACTGTAAGTCACATAATAATCTTATTTCTACCTTGTCTGGGACTGTAAGTCACATAATAATCTTATTTCTACCTTGTCTGGGACTGTAAGTCACATAATAATCTAATTTCTACCTTGTCTGGGACTGTAAGTCACATAATAATCTAATTTCTACCTTGTCTGGGACTGTAAGTCACATAATAATCTTATTTCTACCTTGTCTGGGACTGTAAGTCACATAATAATCTTATTTCTACCTTGTCTGGGACTGTAAGTCACATAATAATCTTATTTCTACCTTGTCTGGGACTGTAAGTCACATAATAATCTTATTTCTACCTTGTCTGGGACTGTAAGGTCACATTGTCTGGGACTGTAAGTCACATAATAATCTTATTTCTACCTTGTCTGGGACTGTAAGTCACATAATAATCTTATTTCTACCTTGTCTGGGACTGTAAGTCACATAATAATCTTATTTCTACCTTGTCTGGGACTGTAAGTCACATAATAATCTTATTTCTACCTTGTCTGGGACTGTAAGTCACATAATAATCTTATATCTACCTTGTCTGGGACGGTTGGGTCATATGACAATTCTTATATCTACCTAGCCAGGAATTGTAATGTCACCCATATGATGATTTTATATCTTCCCTTGTCTGGGACTGTAGGGTCATATGACAGTTCCAATTCCTGAAATAGATCCCTCTTCCTCTGGATAACTGCATCTCACAAGACAACTCTCATTTCATGTCCGAAAAGTATAACAGATCATAAAGTATATTCATAGAAAATACAAGTACGATAAAAAGTGGAAAGTTTATGCACACTTGACAATGTGCATAACAATATTTTAAAATCTTATGTAGTCATTTTCTAACCACCACTGTACTGGCTATTGAACTGTTATTTGAGTCAGGAACTGAAGAATAGAAATTAGCAGAGTTATCACCACAATGAAGATATTTGTTAATATGTGTATACCTGGGCTCCATCAGATCAACTGCTTCTACTTTATGACCAGGTTTGAAGCCATGTTTTGGTATTTCCTGAAACAGAGATGCTGTGCTATTGAGAACAAATTCAAAATTAAGATCTCTCAAGACTGAATGTTTTATGTTTCTTTGCTTTCACAAAATTGAACACTCAAATACAAATGACCCTACATTAATACTAGTTTACCTGGAAATCTGATGTATCTGGTCTAACTTAAGAATCATCTTCAGTATAATAAGACAAGTCTTTTAACATTCAAGGAATTAAAAAAACTTCTTACCTTATCAAATAGTTTGACAGGAGCAGCAGTTGACTTGGATTGTTTTAAATACTCAAACCACTTAAACTGGCCTTTATATCCTACAACAAACATCAGCAGTATCAACAGCTGGTCATACCATACACACAAAAATATTCACACCAGATGTTACCTCCAGTA
Source organism: Ylistrum balloti (assembly GCF_031769215.1). Lineage (NCBI taxonomy): Eukaryota > Metazoa > Mollusca > Bivalvia > Pectinida > Pectinidae > Ylistrum > Ylistrum balloti. The sequence continues at coordinate 1,574,044 of NW_026782224.1, read as the reverse complement.
ATCAAAGTGTAGATGTAAGACAAATCCAATCCACATGTCATGTTAATTCAACAAGGCATACACAGGTGTTTCTATCCAACTCTTGAATTACTTATTCAATAGGATATCGGGCTAAAGGCTGTTGCCAAGGGGGGAACACTGGAGTAGGGCTTAATGACCTACTCTCATTGGGAGGGGTGGGGTGAGGAAAATAGATGGAAATATTTTTGTAAATGAAAGAAGGGAATGATAGAGAAATTCTAACACCTTTTACATAAAAAATTATTCAGCCAAAACATTTCAATTACAATCTCAATAAGAGTTCCATATTACTATATGTCTAACCTTTCCTGCTTTTTATACAAGTTTTTTTTTGTCAAAATACATTCAAACTTATGTTTCCCCTCCCCATCCCCTACGATACCAAATTTCCGAGTTAATTTCAATAAAAAACATGTAATCACCATAGCTATGTTGGCATCATGTTTAAATGTCAATGTATAGTAAAATATGACATTTTCATGTCTCAATATTCACTCATATACAGATTTTTACCCCCAAAATATCATTCTTCCTGAAGGAGAGGTAAACCTGTCTTGTATATTACTGTAATTGTTTCAATATGACTATAATCTAAATCTACAGTAGTCAGTTCTCAACATCTGAGGTTTTTGTCAAAAAAGTAGGATTTGTGCAATGTATTTGGTGAGTTCAGAGGTCAAAGTAACTATATTGCTAATTGGATTGGAGCAGTAAGTTTACCTAAAATTATGATGATGCTACTGAGGCTGCCACAAAATCTATGTTTTCATTTATCAAGGACTTCACTTACTGACAAGATTTTTAATGATCAAAACAACAAACACTCTGACTGAAAATCTTGACATTTCCCAAACTATGACCATAAATTACTTTAGGAGTCGAGAATGGTAGATACAGAGCATCATGTTGTCTGAGGCATGTTAATAAGAATGTGGTATTCAGCATTCAAAACTGGAAGAGTTTTGTTAGAAAAGGCTCAAATCCAGATTTCAATTCCCAAAATATTTAAGTTACACTTACCTCTTGGAGGAGTGAGGTCTAAACCATTCACCTCACAAAAGCCCACAGGAAATATACACGGTGAAGATGTATGATAACAAAACCAGTCTGAGCCATTCTGGGCCATGGAGCCATCTATACCAATCATCAAGTAATTATTCTTCAATACCTAAAAAAAAATTAAAATACACTCAAATCAAACCAGAACTGTAATCCTATCAGTACACATTATTACAAGTCTTTTTATCAAAGTGTAAAGTACAGGCAACAACACCCTCCTTTCAAGGTTTAGTTTTTTATATTCACTGGATTAAAAATTAACTTCTTTGCTCTCTTGTTACCCTTGTAATGATTGAAGTCATTCTCCTACTATCTCATATAGCAGACCTACCTTCATGACAGTAGCGACACAGATGGCAGATAGGTTAAGTGGGTCAATTGCTTCTAATTTCATTCCAACCTGGAACCGAAGATCTCCCTGAGGCTCCTTCACCTGGAAACAGAAATCCCATCATTAAAATAGCTCCACAACCAATATGGAAAAACAGATGGATTTCTCTCATGGACTCATGTTAAAAGTTGGTTAGATTTTCAATTATAAATTCCTGTAGCTATAGTTTTCCTTCCATACTTTGTAAAGATTGAATGTAAAGAGCCAACATCTTAAGTGTTGGTCCAAGATGACAGTGTCAGTATACAAGACTGAGAACTATAAACAACACAATGTTGTACATGTCTTTTGATAATACTAGTGGAAACATCTTCATATGACACTGGCTACTGTGAGGACAGGTGCTAATTACGGGGCGTTATTCAGAGAGTGTAATTATTATGCTATTTAAACACATTAGCCTTACCTTGTGGAACATTTCTGGAACTGCGTCATTTTGCTGGTAGTTCTCTGTTATTATCTTGTTCAGACACTGGTTTTTGTATTCTGTAAAGCAACAATACATTTTTACATCATAGTAAAATATAGCAAATGAGGAAGACTGGGATGAATTTTCTGTTCTTAATTGGGTTTTTTTCTTTTCATACAAAAAGGAAAAAAAATCTTACATAACAATGCTTTCAAAGTTTACATGTGCAGGACCTCAAGTTAGCAGCAATTTTTATTGTAACATCATGAAAGTGTTATAAAACAGCTAATTATAACTAAGATGCCAAGTACCTACCCTGACTGGCATGGAGTTTGTGACCAGATCTTTGGGACCATGTGATTGGGTGCACCAAAGGGGATCTCATGTGACACCAAAAGTCATCATTTTCTTCCTGTGGCACAAATAAACAACATTCAGATACATCTGCACCAGTATGTACAAGATCTTCTCAAAATTGACAGAGAATATTTAACTAAATGAAAACACTTTATAAATATTTCCTGAATTATGAATTCTATTATAGGCTGTTTTGGGCATCATCCCTGACATACTGCAGTAATATATTTAGATGCTAAACTCAACAAAATTCACCAAGAATAATTAGATGCTTAACTGATTTTAAAGCATGACCTGGTTAATCAGCAAGCTTCAGTTTAAACAGACTTTAAACCTGAATCACATGATCAGAATATTTTTGGCTCAAGATGCCATACCATGCAAAATAAAGGTAGACAAAATAAGCCTTAATCAGTCCAGGGATCTGAAAAATTTAAATAAACACTATACCTTAGAATCCACATATTGTAACCGTAGACGGCCTCCAATTACTTCATCTACTGTGGCAACCCTCATGGCCGACACACACATCTTATCCACCACCTCAACATGCACTCCCTTTCTGAAGCGATGATTGCTGATGCTTTCCACTACCTACAAACAACAATTTTCTCCACGTTAACTAACAGTAAACAACAGTAATAAATAAAATCAAGTGAACATATAACACAATGAATTTCATATAATACTTTGTTCTGTTTATAAATAAACACTGTACCTTATTGTAGAAATTACTGGGTAAGGTTCGTGAGCCAGTTAGTCTCTTCACAAGATATTCCTTCCAGTCAAGATATTTGTGCTGTATTGCTGAAACAAGAATGAATTTATAACAAACATTTGGTCAATAACAAATTTGTTGCCACTTTTACCAATCACTGAAAACACTTCATTCCACTAATGTTTAGTGTTGCTGTACTATAATTTTTTGTTTTTTAGATATAACAAGATACTTAGCTGTAATTACATAATTGGTATGTTTGGTTGGTATGGTACTAAGAAAAAATCAGCTATATATTTGTCTTGTTCAAGGTACCTACATTTGGGTGGTACGAGCGGCTTGCCTATGGTCGCACACCAGCCAACAGGGTGAACATCTTGAGTGCACAGGTTCATCCAGAAGTCATAACTTGTATCATTGCCAAATCCCTCAAACCTCATTAGAGACTTGTACCCTACAAACAACAGTTTTCCAATCAACAGGAAGAATCAGAGATCATACAAACTTATGAGTTCATCAAACATAAAAAGAAAATATAACACTTTGATATTCTTTGCCAAGGCAACTCATATCCATCATCCAAAGCATGTATTTAAATGCAATTCTAACATAAATCTCTGCTTCAAATCAAAGCTGAAATAGCATTTATAACTCATCAGATGTTTAAAATATTCTGAACTTTTAAAAGGTTTGTCTCCACAATTTGTTTATTTGCTGTTTGGGTAACAAAGAGGTTTGTCATTGCTGTGATCTGTTACTTACTTTCAGTGCGGAAAGAAATTCAAGTTATGTACAGTATTACTATGTATACCTGCTATCTTGACAACAGTTGCTATCCAGTAGGCGTGATCAGGAAGGTCACATTCATGGTTCTGAATCTCTACTTTCATCCCAACAGTGATGTTGAGCCAATTGTCAGACATTGGGCACTGCAAAGAGGAAAATGATTAAATAACTTTGTGGATATATAGGGACTCAATATTTCCAATCTCTGTTCAAGAAACTGTAATCACAGTTTAATAATCTTGTATCAAATCCAAAAGCTTTAAAGAACAAAAGCTTGGGTCCTCATTTAAGTAGGGAAACTGATAGAATACCAATACGAGTCATTTTGAAGATGATGCAAATAGAGCTGGACTGTTGAATAAGGGAAAAAACTTGTGACATCACTAATAGATCACAACCATGATATACAACACAACATAAAATTGATTCAACAACTATAATGTTGTGTTATCTAGTTATATCTATGGTCTAAACAACAGCTGCACACTGGTGGGATCAATGCCTACTGAGTATCAATCCATGGGATCTTACATGTTTGAAACAGCTGACAGAGGCTGCCTCTGATGATGTGGAAGACAGGTATGGACCCCAGTCAAAGCCCCGCACTCCACCTGTTACGTAAAAGGAACAAATCATTTCATATCAGGGATATGGATAAGTTTCAACTAGTTATACTAACATAAAATTGATATATAAAGTACTGGTAACATATTATGTATAGTATCTGGGATACAAAGTTCAAGTTATATATATATATCTATAATTGGTATTAAAAGTGATGTGTTAACATGTTGTAATTTGTAACATTAGAGATATTATGACATGTTATAGCTTATAATATACCGTAAATATTCGCGTATAGTGCACACTTTTTTAAGCTGAAACTGTCGTGTCAAAAAGGGGGTGCGCACTATACGCAGGTACATGCCATTCCTGGGGTTATCATTCCCGAGTTCTGCATCCGCCATATTGGATTACCTCCCTTCATATAGTTATATGTAAAAGTCGTCGGTCTTATATGATAGTTTGGAGATAAAAACAACAAAAAAATAAAATAAATTTTGAATGTTTTAATCATCTGCCATTCACGCTAGCATTACGGTGAATCTAATTTTTTTTCGTTTCCCGTCGGTCTTACTATTGGTCGGGGCTATAGTAGTGTCTGAATTTCTGCCTCATTTTGATGATGTTGTATCTGTGGAATTCAATGAATCCGGAAGTTTTTAGGCGATTGTCGTTCTGTTCATAAATCGGATAGCCCATCCCACCGATGCCCAAAGTTGGTGACCCCATGACCTCTCTTGATCTGCATGGCCCGCACGCGCAGTTCTGTTGTACTGGCAGCGATGCCGGGATATCGGCGATCACATACATCTCTGGGTGTTTCGCTGTCGCACCTATGTCAGCCCTTCTGGTCAGTGGTTTGGACTTTAGACGGTCTTTTCTTTCTTCCGTGCCTTGATATTTCACTCTGGAATGTCGAAATGGCGACCGGCGGCACAAAACTCCAGTCTCTCGGCGTAGTCAAATGGCGTTCGCAGTTTCCCCATGTCGAAGTCAGTGTAAACAATCTATCATAAAATACCTTCGAATACCGCGGTGGGTACAGATACCATGAAAGATCATGCCTATACTGAACAAACCACCTGCTTTTATGGGGACAAGGTAGGATTGAAAATAATCAGACAGTTAAAACAACATCGTTTTCTGACCAAAAGTACGCGTTCAGCCCAAGCCGGGTGTCATCAGTCTCCTCATACTCAACGTGTTAACTGTCATTAACCGTTAATTATACAATCAGCCAAGCCTTTCATGCTTGTTAGGTCACCTGGGTAAATTTGTTTACTTATGGTAATTACATGTGTTAGGGTCACGCTCATTGTGGTTTCCTAATTATCAATGGATCAGACCACATCAAATGTTTCGTCGCAGTGACCAGTCAATTAATTTTTCTGTAGATTTTTTTTTTAAAATCTGATCTCCAAAAAGTACCTGCGCACTATAAGCGAGTGCGCACTATACGCGAATATTTACGGTAATAACATACATACTGTTAATATGCTATAATAAAATTCTGGTGTTGGGTTTAAATTCACTGATAGCAAATAACAAATGTTGACAATATTTAATCCAACAATTACCTGGACGACTGGTAACAGTTTTTGGCCAGGACATTTGTTTGATTGGCTGTGTAGCTTGTTTTCCTGGAGAATTCAGCTTCTTGCCTGCAATTTTTTTCTACAATCACGATACAAAACAATCTATTAGAGATATAGTTGATTGACCTTAAGTTACTAGTTAGATTTCAACAACCTCAGATAAGTTGATGAGGATATTAAAATATTGTTTTGGTTATCAGTAAAATAAGATACATATGTATGTTGAATAAATACTTCTTCAGGATAAGAAGTAAGAGTTTTTCAGTTGAGTTTAGAGTAAAACTCTGCCAATGAGTTCAATACCTTACAGAAATTACACACTCTGAAAAAATTTGGCGAGTCCCTTAGTAAGTGCATGGGAGTCCAAGACTGAAATATCTGTCCAAATCTCATTGCACACTTGTTAAATAGGCATTTACCTGAGGTGCAGTTGGTTCCTTAGAATTGGGTTTGCCTTCTCTTTGAGCTGTAGCAAAGCTCCTTGAACAAGAGAGACTACAGAAGCGCTTGGACTTTGAGTAGAATGCATGTTTGATCCCAACAGCTCCACACCTCTCACAAGTAGCTGAATCATATTAAACAAATGTAAATTCCACTGATAAAGTAAAGACAACACTTTCACTTGTAATCAAGAAATTATTGAAGTGATGAGAACCAGTAGGTAAAGTTGTATGATCAGCAGGCTCTCAGTGAATAATCAATGTTTATAATCTTAATTTTCATGAATTCTACAAATTGCATCAATTATACCTGGATTTCCCAATGTAAATTGTGATTCTGTTTTTAATGTATAAATATGTCGGAAAATAAAAACAAGAGTGCAGTGGACACAATATACGCCGCCACAAAATATAAATATCAAGATAAAATGGCATAAATCTTACAAAAATCAATGAACCGTAAAATCGCCCCTTCATGCACATCAAACCATTGTATTAGTGACAATGAGCAAGTTATATGAAAATCTGATGATACGTTTAGAAGGAGTTGCGTTCACAAGAAATGGACGTACAGACGGACGGAGAAGATGACGCCAATATACGACCCCCTCCACAGCATATAAAAAGGGTAATGAACATTCATATCTTAAATTCCTATTGTTTAGTGTTTACAACCACCAAGACGTAGCTGTTACGTAGATTATTGCAGAATACTGAGCAATGGCAACATCTTCCTGATCATTATCAAATGTATAAATATCAACGATAACCATCCAGAATATCCAAATTACAAAATAATCCAAAACACAGAATTCTGCTGCCCTCGGAACATAACTCATGTGAAATGAAGTAATTCCCATATTTGTAAATCAATTTTAATGAAAAATTTGGATGCCATGTTTTCAATAGTTAATTTCTTATAATTAATAAAGCATTAGCATATTTCTTCTTACAGATGTGTATATAGTAGCTAATCCTTTACAACAGTATCAAACTAACTATATGTCACTATGCCTAAAGCCTGAAAAGACACGGATATATGCTGTTTAAATTAGCTGACTGTTTCATATTTATATAGAGCATTGTTTCTACCAACAAATTAAGTTTTGAATTCTTAAACAGACGCTTACTTCTATTTCTTAGTTGACCAAGCTCAGACTATTTCCAACAATCGGAACAACTACTAGTGCAATTCATATTTGAAATTCAAGATATATACACAGGGTTTTCCATAAGAGCTGGTCGCCGGCCAATTTGACCGGCTACTTTGATCATTTGGCCACCTACACCAATCCAGTTCCGTAATAATGTTCCGTGCATGACTACATGTACACGGCAGGCCAGCCTCCTACTTTCACTACACAGCCTACTACTAACAAAATTATGGAAAACCCTGTATACAATTATGTCATCAACAATTATACAAACAATTTATTACATAACACATAACATTATAAATGCTATTTTGAAATTAAAAGAATTTAATTTCTGTTTGAAGATCATGAATTGCACTATTCGTAAGTTAACATCATGTACAAAGATGAGTTTTTTACCCATTCCATCCTTGCCATTGATGAACCTAAATGGTGTAGGCTGTCCTGAGGACTGGAAATTATAATTGCCGTAACCAGGTTTCTCATTTTCATCATCTGAAGAGCTTCCTGACATTTCATTGTAGCTATCATAACCATCATACAGCCCCAGATTACTCATATAGTCATCCTCTCCCTATAAAAAACAGGTGCAATGAGCCATAACAACATTCTGTATCACATAAATAAAAGATGAAATATTTCATTTTCCAGAACCTCTCTTTACTTAACAGACAGAAGGGAACTACGTTGCTTTCATTACTGTCCAAATATTGTTCAATCTCTATAATAAATAATAGGAGCCAAATTTCCTGTGATCCAAACCAAATCTTCCAATGTTAACATAATCTATGAATACAACACAGAAGTTGATTATAAAGCATGGTCAACTACCATGTTACATATCAACCCTTTGAAGCTAATATCAAAGTCAGACTTGGCCATGTCATTTATACAGATACAGCTACTTTTCATTACCCCTATATTGATGTTTTAGTACATTTGGAAATACAGATACAGCTACTTTTCATTACCCCTATATTGATGTTTTAATACAGTTGGAAATACAGATACAGCTACTTTTCATTTCCCCTCTATTGATGTTTTAATACAGTTGGAAATACAGATACAGCTACTTTTCATTTCCCCTCTATTGATGTTTTAATACAGTTGGAAATACAGATACAGCTACTTTTCATTTCCCCTCTATTGATGTTTTAATACAGTTGGAAATACAGATACAGCTACTTGTCATTACCCCTATATTGATGTTTTAATACAGTTGGAAATACAGGTACAGCTAATTTTCATTACCCCCATATTGCTGCTGTCATAAACAGAGTCTGAGTGAGCATCTGCCAGGCTGTGGTTAGAGTCCTCCTGTTTATGAAATGTCTCGCCATCTGCTTGTCCAGGTACACTCCATCCACCCCAGTCTGACAAAAAAAAATTGTTGATTACAGCCTAATAAATAATCTGTTTTATTAGACAACAAACAACTTTCATCTTAAATGAAACCAAAAGTATTGCAAATACCACAGACCACTTCATTGATGTTTCGTTAAAAATCTTTAGATAATTTAATAAGCTTTACTTATCCAACTTATTTTTTTTCACTATCTATTCAAAAGTTGATTTCTTGAAAATATCTCATCCACTCTGCATTTCCATCAAACCTGCAGCTCTATTCTCACCTGTATCAGTCTGATCCTGAAAAATATAAGATAACTAAATGAAAGAAAATCAGTATCAAAAGTATGATACAAATATGGTTGTAATAGCATTTTTAAAGAAAATGTCAACTGTAACCCAAAGCTGTTATACATGTGTTGGTAACATGAAAGTAGAGTGTAAATTGAATATTGTAAAATGAAAAGCAAAGTAACCAAAAGTATTGCATTGAATACTGCACAGTCACTCAATACTGTTGCAACCAAATCTCTCATACACATAAATAAACACTGACTGTTAAAAATAAAGTGAGGATATCATTCTGTAGTGACTGTAGTATGAGGCCAAATGGAGGCTACAAATATGGCCATATTGTACTTTATGACAGAACATTTGTTTTTATCGTTACAAAACTGTCAGTATTCTGCTTCAATAGACTCATTCCGTATACATTTTCCCTAAACTGAATCTTGTTATTCTGAAACACCCTGCAACTGGGCGATGCTGTCTAGACATTTCAAATATAGGTCAGTCGGATAGGTTATATACATGTATATAAAGTAGGTTATGTTTATGTCGGAGACGCGTGATCAACTTCCAACGCCGAACTGCATGCATTTGTATTTGTATTTTGAGCATAGTTTCAAAAAGTTATGAAATAACAGAATTGTGTTTCAGAAGAAAACTAATATACAGATTATTATCATGCTCCATTTCAATAAGCACATTATAACATGTCAAATATATAAACAAGAGTTTCATGTGCCACGACCTACTGCCACCAACCAAAACATTCGCCTGCAAGCTCGCGCACTGCATGTCAGGCGCAGATACTTACCATTTTGGTTCATAGAACAACCATTCAAAGTTCTTTTAACGAGACCACGACAAAATATCCAGTCAGTGACACTGAAATAACGTATAATTTGCCACTTTCGTGTGAGTGAGGCAGCAAAAGTAGCACTGGTGCCTGGATTTTCAGGGACAACAAAGGTGCACTTGTTTCCGCATGCGCAAATCACTCAAATACTTATCTTACAGAGCTTTTCATTGGCCAATAATTAGCCATAATCTGAAGATAGTAGTGTTGTGACCAATCAACACCGAGATTACATTAGAGTCCATAAAAGGTATGTCGTTCTGCCTCGGTAATGTTCGTGAATTTCCGTTTGTATACAAAACGGAATGATCCGAAATATATCTCGAAAATGAGATCCTAAACTTTTCTGGGCATGCGTAGCTTTGTAAACTTCCGACATGTGTTTGAGTCGTTTCACTTTGACCTGAAGTAGCACTGAAGAGGAGTTAACAAGAAGATAGTGATCAAGATGTAGGTATCGGTGTTACAGCAAACGCTGCGAAAGATCTAGGCCAGAATATCACACAAAATTCAATATATTCTTGGCGATGAATGCGAAAAGTTGGTATAAATGTCTTTTCATAAACCCTGTTACTATGATTGTTAGTGAATCATTACACCTACACCATTGAAAAGAACAGATAACCATACACGTAATTGTATTTCTAATCTGATCTGCAGCATGAAGGAAAACTTACATGACTGGTCAAACTATAACTTAATAATGCATGTTGAACACATGCACAGGTACAGAACTGCATGATTTTTCTGTAACAGTCAAAGAAGGGACTGTAATTGAAGCGAGTGGATGTGGCTTGTATATAGTGTTAAATACGGTCTCTGTCACTCCGCTGATGGGTCGGTGTGGCTTGTATATAGTGTTAAATACAGTCTCTGTCACTCCGCTGACAGGTTGGTGTGGCTTGTATATAGTGTTGAATACAGTCTCTGTCACTCTGCTGATGGGTCAGTGTGGCTTGTATATAGTGTTAAATACAGTCTCTGTCACTCTGCTGATGGGTCGGTGTGGCTTGTATATAGTGTTAAATACAGTCTATGTCACTCTGCGAACTGGTCGCTGTGGCTTGCATGTAGTGTTACATACGGTTCCTGTCACTCTGCGACCTGGTTGGTGTGGCTTGTATATAGTGTTAAATACAGTCTATGTCACTCTGCGAACTGGTCGCTGTGGCTTGCATGTAGTGTTACATACGGTTCCTGTCACTCTGCGACCTGGTTGGTGTGGCTTGTATAAGGTGTTAAATACAATCTCTGTCACTCCGCTGATGGGTCAGTGTGGCTTGTTTATAGTGTTAAATACAATCTCTGTCACTCCGCTGACAGGTTGGTGTGGCTTGTATAAGGTGTTAAATACAGTCTCTGTCACTCAGCTGACGGGTCGGTGTGGCTTGTATATAGTGTTATATACGGTTCCTGTCACTCCGCTGATGGGTCAGTGTGGCTTGTTTATAGTGTTAAATACAGTCTCTGTCACTCCGCTGATGGGTCAGTGTGGCTTATATATAGTATTAAATACAGTCTCTGTCACTCTGCGAACTGGTCAGTGTGGCTTGTATATAGTGTTATATACGGTTCCTGTCACTCTGCTGGTGGGTCGTTGTGGCTTGTATATAGTGTTAAATACAGTCTCTGTCACTCTGCGAACTGGTCAGTGTGGCTTGTATATAGTGTTATATACGGTTCCTGTCACTCCGCTGATGGGTCAGTGTGGCTTGTTTATAGTGTTAAATACGGTCTCTGTCACTCTGCTGATGGGTCAGTGTGGCTTGTTTATAGTGTTAAATACGGTCTGTGTCACTCCGCTGTTGGGTTGGTGTGGCTTGTATATAGTGTTCAATACAGTCCCTGTCACTCTGCGAACTGGTCAGTGTGGCTTGTATATAGTATTAAATACAGTCGTCTCTGTCTTTCTGTGAACTGGTCAGTGTGGCTTGTATATAGCGTTATATATGGTCCCTGTCAATCTGCGAACTGTTTTGTGTGGCTTGTATATGGTGTTAAATACGGTCTGTGTCACTCCGCTGATGGGTCAGTGTGGCTTGTATATAGTGTTAAATGCAGTCTATGTCACTCTGCGAACTGGTCGCTGTGGCTTGTATGTAGTGTTATATACGGTTCCTGTCACTCTGCGACCTGGTTGGTGTGGCTTGTATATGGTGTTAAATACGGTCTCTGTCACTCCGCTGATGGGTCAGTGTGGCTTGTTTATAGTGTTAAATACAGTCTCTGTCACTCTGCTGGCGGGTCAGTGTGGCTTGTTTATAGTGTTAAATACGGTCTCTGTCACTCCGCTGTTGGGTTGGTGTGGCTTGTATATAGTGTTAAATACAGTCTCTGTCACTCTGCTGGCGGGTCAGTGTGGCTTGTATATAGTGTTAAATACGGTCTCTGTCACTCTGCTGATGGGTCAGTGTGGCTTGTATATAGTGTTAAATACGGTCTCTGTCACTCCGCTGATGGGTCAGTGTGGCTTGTATATAGTGTTAAATACGGTCTCTGTCACTCCGCTGTTGGGTCAGTGTGGCTTGTATATAGTGTTAAATACGGTCTCTGTCACTCCGCTGTTGGGTTGGTGTGGCTTGTATATAGTGTTAAATATGGTCCCTGTCACTCTGCGAACTGTTTGGTGTGGCTTGTATATGGTGTTAAATACGGTCTCTGTCACTCCGCTGTTGGGTTGGTGTGGCTTGTATATAGTGTTAAATATGGTCCCTGTCACTCTGCGAACTGTTTGGTGTGGCTTGTATATAGTGTTAAATACGGTCTGTGTCACTCTGCTGGCGGGTCAGTGTGGCTTGTATATAGTGTTAAATACAGTCTCTGTCACTCTGCTGGCGGGTTGGTGTGGCTTGTATATAGTGTTAAATACGGTCTATGTCACTCTGCTGGCGGGTTGGTGTGGCTTGTATATAGTGTTAAATATGGTCTCGGACATGCCGCTGATGGGTCAGTGTGGCTTGTATATAGTGTTAAATATGGTCTCTGTCACTCAACTAACTGGTAGGTGTGGCTTGTATATAGTGTTAAATATGGTCGCTGTCACTCAACTAACTGGTTGGTGTAGCTTGTATATAGTGTTAAATACAGTCGATGTCACTCTGCGAACTGGTCGCTGTGGCTTGTATGTAGTGTTGAATACAGTCTCTGTCACTCAACTAACTGCCATGTTTTAGAAAACTGTCGATATATCCATGAAAACATTGGTTTTATTTATTTATTTATTTTTTTCATTTCACTACATAGGATCAATTAATGATAATATCAATTAAGTTATACATACCATTTACCTGATTTTCATAAATTTTAATACAATCTTTAATAATTATAATAATTTGTATCCAAATGTCACAAATAGAATATAAAACAATGATCAGCCATAAATGAATTATGTGTCCTTTTTCATGCTGAACATGAAAATTTCTACTTTTTATTCGACTGAAAAGATTATTGATGTCTTCTTCTTCCTTCCATTTCACAGATAGAAAAATAAAATGTGAAATGACGTTTACGAAAAAGATAAATTAATAAAATGAAGAGGTTGTTCAATTACACACATGTATTACCATGTTCTGTCCAGTGTGGAAAATATAGCAAAACCAAATTTGAAAAAAAACAGTATTATGTACTTGCCAAATAGATGTTTTTTGAGTTAGATTGAAGCCTGAAGTTTGCTTGAATTTTAGATATTCCATCCAGTCACACGATTTTACAGTTGTGTTAGCCCCAGTCATTTGTGGTCTGTGTAATTGATAGTTAACAGTAAGAGAATTCCAAGCATCAATGCATTTTTTTGTCTGTGAATAGATACTGTAAAGATGGAAATGGTGAGAAAAGATTAAATCAGATATTAAAAGTAAGATTTCTCTATTTCAAATCCCTAATCCAGTCAAGATTCAGTGACATGGTTTTATTACATTAGAAGGGTTTTAAGATGTCGAAACAGAATAAGATGACATTATATTGAGATACAAAATACTTGAATAACATTGAATTTAGTTTATTTCAGGGACTATACACACATTTACTGTGGACTGGAAGTAGGTAGGGCTGATGAAATTTCTGAAGGTGGCAATTAAATATGAAAATATCATGAAACTAATCAGTATTTTTATATATAATTGCCTATGAATAACTGGGAGGTTGTACATTTTCTCAATGTCCAATAAAGTTAGCGGCTTTGTTAACGTCAGTATAAATCAGCCACCTTCCTTCTATTATTTTACATTTCAATTGATTTTTTCACCTTTTCAGGGCCACATATTGGAAATCACAACCGAAAAAGTTTTGTGACTTCTGTAAATGCTGGATAACAGACAACAAACCAGTATGTATTTATAGATAATGAAACAGTACTGATTATTAAACCAGTGTATATTTATAGATAATGAAACAGTATTAATTATTAAACCTTTAAATTTATAGATAATGAAACAGTATTAATTATAAAACCAGTATGTATTATAGATAATGAAACAGTATTTTTTTATAAAACCAGTGTAAATTAATAGGTAATGAAACAGTATTAATTATAAAACCTGTGTGTATCTATAGATACTGAAATAGTAGCACATGTCTTTATAAGTGTTCATTATTTGAAATTAAATATGTGGACACTGTTTTTCTTCACATTATTTAGAGTGTCGACTTTCATGAAAAAGGGAAAAAACATCAGGAAAATGTGAAGAGGAAGATTGATGAGGTAAGTATCAGTTAGGGGGTTGTCATGCATTAAAAACAGCACACCTCATTTACTTGGTCACCACTCACTAGCAACATAAAAAAGATTTTCAATCATTCATAAGGTTACTGGGTCAGGAACAAGGTTATAGAATTACTAGGCTGAGGTCAGCACTCCATGACACCGGTCTTAAGTCACAACACAAAACTTAAATGACTAGTAGTTTGTAAGTTAAACACAGTTACAATGGATATTGCGGATCCTTTAACACTTATATGCAGTCTATATACAGTTACTGATATCTTTACTATCTAATTTCTCTTTTTGGCTCACACTCACAAGGTCATCACAGAAAATACATCTTATTGTAATTTTGTATTGATATGTATAACTACAAATCCATCACTTTAGAATGGTACAGATTATAACTGACATGACAGAATGTTTTCTGTAAAGATTGTTTTACTATTGTTTTATTGTTCCAGCATAGGGGTATGTGGAAGGTAAATGTCAGGGTTTGAAGTTCTGGATTATCTACCCTTACAACATGCTAGTTCACATAGGAAGCCTCTTACTTTTCTTTTACTCGTTCAGTCACATTTTTTTCTCATTTTACTCATGTTTTACTAATACCATACATCATTTTGTTTGTAGAATAATATAGTGATATTACATCATTAATACTCACTTCATACTCAGTCATTCATACACATACATCAATAATATATATATAAACAGATAAGTCAGGGCAATGTTTAACATACACTACTGCATGTTTTTGTAGGTGAGGAAGAAAAGTAGCAAAGATGCTGAGAAAAAAGAAGAGGCAGAAGAAGACTTCAGGAAAATGGAGCAGGTACTATCTGTGTGCCTGATGTTGATGTATCAGTGAAATGTTTTGCCCTTTTTTGGCTGAATTGGGAATTGGCCAACTGGTAACTTTTCCCAGTCATATAGATAAAAATAAATGCCAAAAACATAAGTATCACAGAATCTCAAGTAAACAGTATCACAGAATCTTAAGTATCACAGAATCTTAAGTAAACAGTATCACAGAATCTTAAGTAAACAGTATCACAGAATCTTATGTATCACAGAATCTTAAGTATCACAGAATCTTAAGTAAACAGTATCACAGAGAATCTTAAGTATCACAGAATCTTAAGTAAACAGTATCACAGAATCTTAAGTATCACAGAATCTTAAGTAAACAGTATCACAGAATCTTAAGTAAACAGTATCACAGAATCTCAAGTAAACAGTATCACAGAATCTTAAGTATCACAGAATCTCAAGTAAACAGTATCACGGAATCTTAAGTATCACATAATCTTAAGTAAACAGTATCACAGAATCTTAAGTATCACATAATCTTAAGTAAACAGTATCACAGAATCTTAAGTATCACACAGTATCACAGAATCTTAAGTATCACAGAATCTTAGTATCACAGAATCTTAAGTAAACAGTCACAGTAAGTAAACAGTATCACAGAATCTTACACAGAATCTTAAGTAAACAGTATCACAGAATCTTAAGTAAACAGTATCACAGAATCTTAAGTAAACAGTATCACAGAATCTTAAGTAAACAGTATCACACAGAATCTTAAGTAAACAGTATCACAGAATCTTAGAATCTTAAGTATCACAGAATCTTAAGTAAACAGTATCAGAATCTTAAGTAAACAGAATCTTAAGTATCACAGAATCTTAAGTAAACAGTCACAGAATCTTAAGTAAACAGTATCACAGAATCTTAAGTAAACAGTATCACAGAATCTTAAGTAAACAGTATCACAGAATCTTAAGTAAACAGTATCACAGAATCTTAAGTAAACAGTATCACAGAATCTTATGTATCACAGAATCTTAAGTAAACAGTATCACAGAATCTTAAGTAAACAGTATCACAGAATCTTATGTATCACAGAATCTTAAGTAAACAGTATCACAGAATCTTAAGTAAACAGTATCACAGAGAATCTTAAGTATCACAGAATCTTAAGTAAACAGTATCACAGAATCTTAAGTATCACAGAATCTTAAGTAAACAGTATCACAGAATCTTATGTATCACAGAATCTCGTGTATCACAGAATCTTAAGTAAACAGTATCACAGAATCTTAAGTATCAACAGTATCACAGAATCTTAAGTAAACAGTATCACAGTCTTAAACAGTATCACAGAATCTTACAGTCTTAAACAGTATCACAGAATCTTAAGTAAACAGTATCACAGAATCTTAAGTATCACAGAATCTTAAGTATCACAGAATCTTATCACAGAATCTTAAGTAAACAGTATCACAGAATCTTATATCACAGAATCTTAAGTAACAGTAATCACAGAATCTTAAGTAAACAGTATCACAGAATCTTAAGTAAACAGTATCACAGAATCTTAAGTAAACAGTATCACAGAATCTTAAGTATCACAGAATCTTAAGTAAACAGTATCACAGAATCTTAAGAATCTTAAAAAGTATCAGTATCACAGAATCTTATGTTTCACAGAATCTTAAGTAAACAGTATCACAGAATCTTAAGTAAAAACTATCACAGAATCTTCAGTAAACCGTATCACAGAATCTTAAGTAATCAGTATCACAGAACCTCAAGTAAACAGTATCACAGAATCTTAAGTAAACAGTATCACATGATCTTAAGTATCACAGAATCTTAAGTATCACAGAATCTTAAGTAAACAGTATCACAGAATCTTAAGTAAACAGTATCACAGAATCTTATGTATCACAGAATCTTAAGTAAACAGTATCACAGAATCTTAAGTAAACAGTATCACAGAATCTTAAGTAAACAGTATCACAGAATCTTATGTATCACAGAATCTTAAGTAAACAGTATCACAGAATCTTATGTATCACAGAATCTTAAGTAAACAGTATCACAGAATCTTAAGTAAACAGTATCACAGAATCTTAAGTAAACAGTATCACAGAATCTTAAGTAAACAGTATCACAGAATCTTAAGTAAACAGTATCACAGAATCTTAAGTAAACAGTATCACAGAATCTTAAGTATCACAGAATCTTAAGTAAACAGTATCACAGAATCTTAAGTAAACAGTATCACAGAATCTTATGTATCACAGAATCTTAAGTATCACAGAATCTTATGTATCACAGAATCTTAAGTATCACAGAATCTTAAGTATCACATAATCTTAAGTAAACAGTATCACAGAATCTCATGTATCACAGAATCTTAAGTAAACAGTATCACAGAATCTTAAGTAAACAGTATCACAGAATCAGTAATCACAGAATCTTATAAACAGTATCACAGAATCTTATAAACAGTATCACAGAATCTTAAGTAAACAGTATCACGGAATCTTAAGTATCACAGAATCTTAAGTAATCAGTATCACAGAATCTTAAGTAAACAGTATCACAGAATCTTAAGTAAACAGTATCACAGAATCTTAAGTAAAAACTATCACAGAATCTTAAGTAAACAGTATCACAGAATCTTATGTTTCACAGAATCTTAAGTAAACAGTATCACAGAATCTTAAGTAAAAACTATCACAGAATCAAGTAAACAGTATCAGTATCACAGAATCTTAAGTAATCAGTATCACAGAACCTCAAGTAAACAGTATCACAGAATCTTAAGTAAACAGTACAGAATATCACAGAATCTTAAGTAAACAGTCACAGAATCTTAAGTATCACAGAATCTTAAGTATCACAGAATCTTAAGTAAACAGTATCACAGAATCTTAAGTAAACAGTATCACAGAATCTTAAGTATCACAACAGAATCTTAAGTAAACACAGAATCTTAAGTATCACAGAATCTTACACAGAATCTTAAACAGTATCACAGAATCTTATGTATCATCATAATCTTAAGTATCACAGAATCTTAAGTAAACAGTATCACAGAATCTTAAGTAATCAGTATCACAGAACCTCATGTATCACAGAATCTTAAGTAAACAGTATCACAGAATCTTAAGTATCACAGAATCTTAAGTAAACAGTATCACAGAATCTTATGTATCACAGAATCTTAAGTAAACAGTATCACAGAATCTTAAGTATCACAGAATCTTAAGTAAACAGTATCACAGAATCTTATGTATCACAGAATCTTAAGTAAACAGTATCACATGATCTTAAGTAAAACAGAATCTTAAGTAAAAACTATCACAGAATCTTCAGTAAACCGTATCACAGAATCACAGAATCTTAAGTAAACAGAATCTTAAGTAAACAGTATCACAGAATCTTAAGTAAACAGTATCACAGAATCACAGAATCTTAAGTAAACAGTATCACAGAATCTTAAGTATCACAGAATCTCAAGTAAACAGTATCACGGAATCTTAAGTATCACATAATCTTAAGTAAACAGTATCACAGAATCTTAAGTAAACAGTATCACAGAATCTTAAGTAAACAGTATCACAGAATCTTATGTATCACAGAATCTTAAGTAAACAGTATCACATGATCTTAAGTAAACAGTATCACAGAATCTTAAGTAAACAGTATCACAGAATCTTATGTATCACAGAATCTTAAGTAAACAGTATCACAGAATCTTTAGTAAACAGTGTCACAGAATCTTAAGTAATCAGTATCACAGAATCTTAAGTAAACAGTATCACAGAATCTTAAGTAAACAGTATCACAGAATCTTTAGTAAACAGTGTCACAGAATCTGAGCTAACATAATAAATTAGTCTTGTTCCAGTATTTGCTGCATTCGACTTTAAACAAAATCATATTTGTGTAAAGTTTTTGAATCAGTTTGATAATTTAATAATAATAAATAATAAATCTAAATACTGAAGTTGTTCTCATATTGAATTAGTGTTGATCGACTTATGTATGTCTAACCTTACTAGGGTTAGACTGGTTGATGATCGACTTATGTATGTCTAACCTTACTAGGGTTAGACTGGTTGTTGATCGACTTATGTATGTCTAACCTTACTAGGGTTAGACTGGTTGTTGATCGACTTATGTATGTCTAACCTTACTAGGGTTAGACTGGTTGTTGATCGACTTATGTATGTCTAACCTTACTAGGGTTAGTCTGGTTGTTGATCGACTTATGTATGTCTAACCTTACTAGGGTTAGACTGGTTGTTGATCGACTTATGTATGTCTAACCTTACTAGGGTTAGACTGGTTGTTGATCGACTTATGTATGTCTAACCTTACTAGGGTTAGACTGGTTGTTGATCGACTTATGTATGTCTAACCTTACTAGGGTTAGACTGGTTGTTGATCGACTTATGTATGTCTAACCTTACTAGGGTTAGTCTGGTTGTTGATCGACTTATGTATGTCTAACCTTACTAGGGTTAGACTGGTTGTTGATCGACTTATGTATGTCTAACCTTACTAGGGTTAGACTGGTTGTTGATCGACTTATGTATGTCTAACCTTACTAGGGTTAGACTGGTTGTTGATCGACTTATGTATGTCTAACCTTACTAGGGTTAGACTGGTTGTTGATCGACTTATGTATGTCTAACCTTACTAGGGTTGGACTGCTTGAGCTTACTCACATCTATAAAAAGCACCTTCACATTGACTTCCTTTGAACTTTGATGTCGTAGGCTGCACTGGAAGCATTTAAGAAAGACCTTGCAGAGAACCCAGAACTTGCAGCTCAGTACAGTGCTAAGATCAAAGCAGCTAAGGGTAGGTAACTCTGTATACAGTAGAGTGTAAGATACTTTACTGACATCAGTAAAGGGCAGGTAACTCTTTCACCTGTCATCAGAAAAGGGTTATTAAGTTTGTGGTGACATCAGTTAGGGACAAGAAACTCTGTTATGATGTAAGTGAAGGGCAAATTGTGCGACAGATCATGAAACTCTATTATGACACTGGTAAAGGGTAAATAATTCTTTCTTGACATCAATAAAGGTCATGTAACTCAGTCATGACTTCATAAATGCACTGGTAACTCTGTCAGGACATCAGTAAAGAACTATTTACCCTTTCAGTACGTCAGTGAGGGTTGAGTTAAGGTCGTCTGATTGATATCATTTCAGAGAAAGAAGACCTTTTAAACGAAAAGCTTGAGGAAGAGAAAAACTCTGAGGAAGAAAAAACTACCACAGAAGAGGCTGGTGAATGGTTAGAGGCAAAATCTCCAGAGGGATACTCTTATTACTGGCATACCATCACAAAGGGTAATATAATACACGTCATACACCATTCTATATATAATGTCATATACATGTCAAACATTGTCATATACATGTCAAACACCATTCTATATATAATGTCATATACATGTCATGCACCATTCTATATATAATGTCATATACATGTCAAACATTGTCATATACATGTCATGCACCATCCTATATATAATGTTATATACATGTCATACACCATCCTATATATAATGTCATATACATGGCAAACATTGTCATATACATGTCATACACCATTCTATATATAATATCATATACATGTCATACACCATCCCATATATAATGTCATATACATGTCAAACACCATTCTATTCTATATATAATGTCATATACATGTCAAACATTGTCATATACATGTCATACACCATCCTATATATAATGTCATATACATGTCATACACTAACCTATATATAATGTCATATACATGTCATACACCATCCTATATATAATGTCATATACATGGCAAACATTGTCATATACATGTCATACACTATTCTATATATAATGCCATATACCTGTCAAACACCATTCTATATATAATGTCATATACATGTCAAACATTGTCATATACATGTCAAACACCATTCTATATATAATGTCATATACATACATACACATGTCAAACATTGTATACATATCATACACCATTCTATATATAATGTCAAACACCATCCTATATATAATGTCATATACATATACATGTCAAACATTGTCATATACGCGTCATACACCATCCTATATATAATGTCATATACACGTCATACACCATCCTATATATAATGTCATATACACGTCAAACATTGTCATATACATGTCATACACCATTCTATATATAATGTCATATACATGTCAAACATTGTCATATACATGTCATACACCATTCTATATATAATGTCATATACATGTCAAACATTTTCATATACATGTCATACACCATCCTATATATAATGTCATATACATGTCAAACACCATTCTATATATAATGTCATATACATGTTAAACTATATATAATGTCATATACATGTCAAATACCATTCTATATATAATGTCATATACATGTCATACACTAACCTATATATAATGTCATATACATGTCATACACCATCCTATATATAATGTCATATACACGTCATATGCCATCCTATATATAATGTCATATACATGTCATACACCATCCTATATATAATGTCATATACACGTCATACACCATCCTATATATAATGTCATATACATTCATACACTAACCTATATATAATGTCATATACATGTCATACACCATCCTATATATAATGTCATATACACGTCATATGCCATCCTATATATAATGTCATATACACATCATATGCCATCCTATATATAATGTCATATACATGTCATACACCATCCTATATATAATGTCATATACATGCCAAACACCATTCTATAAATAATGTCATATACATGTCAAACATTGTCATATACATGTCATACACCATCCTATATATAATGTCATATACAAGTCATGCACCATTCTATATATAATGTCATATACATGTCAAACATTGTCATATACATGTCATACACCATCCTATATATAATGTTATATACATGTCATACACCATCCTATATATAATGTCATATACATGGCAAACATTGTCATATACATGTCATACACCATTCTATATATAATGTCATATACATGTCATACACCATCCTATATATAATGTCATATACATGTCATACACCATCCTATATATAATGTCATATACATGTCAAACACCATTCTATTCTATATATGTCATATACATGTCAAACATTGTCATATACATGTCATACACCACCCTATATATAATGTCATATACATGTCATACACTAACCTATATATAATGTCATATACATGTCATACACCATCCTATATATAATGTCATATACATGTCAAACATTGTCATATACATGTCATACACCATTCTATATATAATGTCATACACATGTCATACACCATCCTATATATAATGTCATATACACGTCATACACAATCCTATATATAATGTCATATACATGTCAAACATTGTCATATACATGTCATACACCATTCTATATATAATGTCATACACATGTCATACACCATCCTATATATAATGTCATATACACGTCATACACAATCCTATATATAATGTCATATACATGTCAAACATTGTCATATACATGTCATACACCATCCTATATATAATGTCATATACATGTCATACACTATCCTTAAACACAGATGGTGGATTATATAAATTGCCTTGTGTCTGTGGTCTATGTGTGGTCCATCCACCCATCAGTTTGTTATCGTTTTTTCTTGAGAAGTATTGGATGGATCTTCCTCAAATCACATATGTAGATTTCCATTTGTCCTTAGTTGTTCCTGTTTGATTTTGGGACTGATCCAGAATAGACAACAGGTGGCCATCTTGGATTTTTCAATGAAGTTTGTTATCGCTATTTCTTGAAAAGTACCGGATGGATCTCTCTTAAATCTAATTTGGAGCAGATAAGAAAAACAAAATGGCTGAAAGGCGACCATCTTAGATTTTGACTTTGAAAGTTTGTTATCACTATTTCTTAAGAAGTGCTGTATAGATCTCTCTCAAATTTCATACATATGTTCTTTTTAGTCTCTCGTTGTTCCCATTTGATTTTGGGACTGATCAGAAGAAACAAAATGGCTTCCAGGCGGCCATTTTTGGCACATTTGGCAAGTGAAGATTATCATTGCAATTTCTGCAAAGGAATGTTCAAACATTGTATCATTAAGAGCAAAAACAGAGAAGAGAAAAAAAGGGAAAAGATCCAACTTTCAAAGAGCAAATAAAGATCAAACTGGTGGGTGCCAAGATCCCTCTGGGGTCTCTTGTTTTATTTTGTTATTAGATAATATTTTGAATTACTTTATACTTGTCTATGGATGTCAAAACTGATGTTACAGAGCCTGTCTGGGTTGCACCAGAAAAGTTTGTTTCAATGGAAGAGCAAAGGAAAAGGGAGGAGGAGGAGGAGGAGGAGAAAAAGGCACAAGAAGAAAACCAAAAACAGATGGTAATGATATTGTTTCAGATTATTTATGCTATATCTACTGTTGTTTTGTCACTCTAGGCTCCAGACACCTGTAGAACCAATGTAAACTACTGTTGTTTAGACCTTGTAGGTTCCAGAGACGTGTAGAACCAGTGTATACTACTGTTGTTTTGTCTGTGTACCTGTATATACTGGTGACATGATGTTTCTATCCTTGTAGGTTCCAGAGACCTGTAGAACCAGTGTATACTACTGTTGTTTTGTCTGTCTGTGTACCTGTATATACTGGTGACATGACGTTTCTATCCTTGTAGGTTCCAGAGACCTGTAGAACCAGTGTATACTACTGTTGTTTTGTCTGTCTGTGTACCTGTATATACTGGTGACATGATGTTTCTATCCTTGTAGGTTCCAGAGACCTGTAGAACCAGTGTATACTACTGTTGTTTTGTCTGTGTACCTGTATATACTGGTGACATGATGTTTCTATCCTTGTAGGTTCCAGAGACCTGTAGAACCAGTGTATACTACTGTTATTTTGTCTGTGTGTTTACCTGTATATACTGGTGACATGATGTTTCTATCCTTGTAGGTTCCTGAGGAGAGTTCTTCAGAACAAGTGTATACCTCAGCTTCTAATGTTGACACAGAGACATTACTAGGAATGAGTTTTGGACCTCAGCCCCACCAGCCTGTCAAACATGTTTATGGATCTTGGGTGACAACCTCTGATACGTAAGTAAAGGCTTTGGTGCATGTTGGCACCCTCTAGCTGTACAGTCCACAAAATATCCTATTTAAACTGTTACTGTTGCAATCCTGGCTGTAAAGTTTGCCTAGATTAATAATCATCAAATTTCTACAGAGCTCTCGTGTTAACCCTTCCTACTATAAAGTTGTATAGAACTGTTATTCCTATAGTATTTGTATTTTTTTATGAAGTTTTATACCAAATCATTTAAAATGTAGGTATCTTTAAGCCAGACTACATGTTTTAGAAAAAAAAAAAACATTAAATTTTCGTGGAGTGCAAAACTTTTTATGGACATGTCAAACAATTTAGATTTAGATATATGTAACTATTTTTTTTCGTACTTTAGTTTATACAAAAGTATTTTGAAGAATGCTTTTGATTTTATCAAAGCAACAAATTAATTTTGGTAGCAGATTAATTTAAGCTTTTGCCGTATCATACCTAGACTTTAAAATTGTAAGAAATGTAGATAACAATTTTTTTTCTCACTCTTTATATGCCAGAATATATATGTGCATTTTTTTATCATGTATGGCCAGGACGGAGTTTGAAACTGAACCTATTCCCCTGGAACCTGTCCCTGTGGACTGCATACCCCTCCCGGGAGAATGTGAAGCACATCCAGAACAAAACTCAGATCAGCCGCCAGACCAGCCACAAAAACCAAAGAGAGACAAATTTAAAGAGAAAAAAGTTACCTCCCTTGGAGGATCCAAAGGGGAACCTGTTGCTTTTAAAAAAAGAAAAATTGCCTCAGGAGCGAGGAATGTGCGGCGTCGAGATGAAGATGATTGATAGACAAAAAACTGTAGATGTTTTTCGTGATGAATTGACTGGTGAGGAGGTCGAGATGAAGATGATTGATAGACAAAAAACTGTAGATGTTTTTCGTGATGAATTGACTGGTGAGGAGGTCGAGGTGAAGATGATTGATTGTAGCTGTACACATTTGAATGTATGGATGGGTTGGGATGTAATCAGTATGAATGTCATGACATAAGTCACAGTCAGTGCTGATTCTGTGTTACTTTGTGTAGGTTAGACCTGCAGTACTAGTATCAATATCAGACCTGGCTTTTTACACCTCTGTTATAAAATAGGGGCTCATTGCCCATATTCATTCCATCGTGTCCCGTTGATCAACGCCGGTTTTGATTCAATGTAAACACCTAGGAACTTCATTGTAAGGCAGATTTTGATCAACCATTATGCATAGGTAAATTATGAGCATACTCTGGATATCATTGTGTTTCAGGGTCAAAGCCAACATGACCCTTGCTATATATAGAAAATCATCAACTGATTCAATTTAAACACTAAGGTCAAGGCCTGCGTGGTGAGGCATTCATGTCTTGCAGACATTTTCTAATGTAATTACAGCAGGAAATATTCTCAAGAAACAGTTCTTCTGTTTGTCAGGAACATGACTCAGATAAATGATATGGCGATGATATCAACATGAAACCTTATTGTGGATGTTCTGCTCTATATATAGAAACATCTCAACACAGATTTTCTTTTAACTTTATGTGTATCCTACAACATGTCATATAGAGCTCAGAACAGGTTTTTATAAATCACTAAAATGGATGGTAGAGGGGCAGGGATCATTAAAAAAGATAATAGTCAATTGTGAAAAATCAATTACCATCGGTTTAGATAAGTGTTCTGATTTAATTTGATATCCAGAGCAACAGAGACCCAGTGCTGTCTACAGGGTGATGCCTGTTAACCTTTAGGGTCAGAAGAGACCAAGTAGGTGATATGAAAACCAGTCTTTGAGATACCTATTTCTTCTGTATATGGATTGACCATATATGGTCAAAATCTAGGGGATGACAAAAGACTGATGTTTGTCTGGAGCATCATGGGAAGGGACTTTTAACATGCACAGATCAATAGAGAATACGGAGGTTGGTATCTACAAGCAGAGGTTTTCTGTTAATTTCTCTGGTTACTCTGCTGTTTGTTATAGATATGTTTGTACCAATATTGACTTTTCACAATATAAGTAAAACATACTTTGAGATTAAATGTGAAAATGATGGGCATATCTGTATTTGGAAGACAAAGTTTTGTAATCTTAAAGGAGAAACAGAGCTGAAACACACCTTATTAGGTAATGGGATGCATACATCATATCTAAGTATAGGTATTCTTTGGGCTAAGAGATCTGAAAAAAAATATATGTAAGAAGTATGTCCATATGTGAGGGACCTGTTTAAGTAGGGTATTCTGTATTAACACTTGTTACTACTGCTATACTAGATGTCTGTTCTATATTTAGTATACTTTGTGTTTCTACATATGCTCTATTGAACAAACTAAAATTAAAAAGAATTAGTAAGACATCATAGGTTTCTGTTCTTATTCTGCTGTGTTATCTTGAAACTGGGTAAAACAGGAAATATTAGATATAATGATGATGATAATAATAGTCTTTCTCAGGACCTGCCAACCATGAGGGTCCAGACTGTTCGTAGTCTTCCCCAGGTCTGCTAATCTCCAGGGTCCAGATTATATGTAATCTTTCCCTAGGTCTGCTAATCTCTAGGGCCAGGTTTTTACATAATCTTTCCCTAGGTCTGCTAATCTCTAGGGCCAGGTTTTTACATAATCTTTCCCTAGGTCTGCTAATCTCTAGGGCCCAGATTATATATAAACTTTTCCTTGGTCTGCCAATTTCCAGGGTCCAGATTATATATAAACTTTTCCTGGATCAGCTAATTTCTAGGGCCCAGATTATATATAATCTTTCCCTAGGTCTGCTAATCTCTAGGGTTCAGACTACTAATTTTTCAAAGGATCTGTCATTCATTTAATGTTACTAAGAACTGCCAGTTGGTAGTCAACAGCTACTAAATGCCTCAAGACCTGCCTCTTGTTATTATAGTTCAGAGTTGCCATGGTAACAACCTATGTGTCTTTGATTGAACTACCTAATGTTTCTGAAGGGTTGTATAAAGCAACAAAGAAAATACCAGCATGTCACCAGAATCCTCTAATACAGACCAGTTTTTCTGTTGACAGGCTACATCTGGGAAACAAAAGAATAGAGATGACTGGAATTCTGCCATTTTTTTATTACAGTAATTATTCATAAAAAAACAAAGGCAATGAAAATATTACAATTCAGTCATTTTATCATGATGATACAACATAGTCGTTGATACAATGTATTTGTTAACACAGGTAAATATTTTAATTACACAGACTTCTCTCTCTCTCTATATATATACTGTAAAATTATATATTTTGTGGTCCTCAATTTGCATAGTTTTTCAAAAGTTACTTTTTAGTGGACTTTCCTGGATAAATATAGCTTGTGTAATAATAGTAAGTTGACAAATGAACTTGTGGATTTAGAGTAGCCATTAAATTAGTGAAGATAAATCCTCCTAGAAAGTGAATGATCTTAGAATATTCCTATTAATCATAGTATTACCTAAACAGGTTACCATTGTTACTATTTAGTGTTGAACTAATTTACATTGACATGGAGCTTACATATTCAAAGTAATACAATTTATCACAGCAGTACAAACTGTCTGTATGAATATATTAAAGCACCTGGAGACTCCATACTGCTGACACAAACTCCGGCAGTATTGATCCCTGGAGTAAGCTGTATATAAATAGCATTCTAAATTCAATTTATATATGGAGCAGTTTATATTAATGTAACTTATAAATGAATATGGTTATAAACACAGTTCTTTATCTACACACATTATTGATATATAGCTTGGTAATTATATATATGTAATATTGTCATATATGATAAAAACATCTAGGATTTACGAAATCAAGAAAATATTAAGTTGCCTAGCTTTTTCATAAATTTAGCACATTATATAGTGATGACAAAACATTTTTTGAAAGACACTGAGAGAAAATTCTCGGGTATTTTTTTATTCAGCTTGGCGTACTTGAGTATTTAGTTATCTTACAATGAAATAACATTTATGATAATTATTTAACTTAGTATATCACAATTTTAATATTTTCTTCTGAGTATATATATATCTAAACAGATATTTAAATTACTGAACAAAGAGTATTGTTATGACATTAATGGGTTTGATGAAAAAGAACAAATTTTCATGTTAATGACGAGTGTGACTTTATCTAAGATAAATTACTGTGTAGATGATGTATCACATATCTATGAGCACAGTCAAGGTCATATTAATCTTACCCGTAACATATCAAAAACGAATCTATTATTTCCAGTGTAAGTGCACCAAGCTATCAAAAGATGAAAATTAATGAGTTGACACTATCTTTAGATAGCTGTATGTCTTAACAAGAGACAAACCGGAGACTGAGTACTAGAAGATCAATAAAGCTTTATACATATCACCCTGTTACATTCTATT